>NW_026870219.1:20000-320000 GCF_963584025.1 Labrus mixtus
CGTCCGATCTCGGAAGCTAAGCAGGGTCGGGCCTGGTTAGTACTTGGATGGGAGACCGCCTGGGAATACCAGGTGCTGTAAGCTTTTTCATTTTTTTGATCATATGTTTTTTTTTTATCATATAGAGACATATTCACATGTCCAAAAATTCAGCCAGAATCAAGGGCATAACATCTTTAAAAGGCCCCTGTCTGCACACAATAATGGCTTACGGCCATACCACCCTTAACACGCCCGATCTCGTCCCATCTCGGAAGCTAAGCAGGGTCGGGCCTGGTTAGTACTTGAATGGGAGACCGCCTGGGAATACCAGATGCTGTAAGCTTTTTTTATTTTTTTGATCATATGTTTTTTTTATCATAGAGAGACATATTCACATGTCCACAAATTCAGCCAGAATCAAGGGCATGACATCTTTAAAAGGCCCCTGTCTGCACACAATAATGGCTTACGGCCATACCACCCTGAACACGCCCGATCTCGTCCGATCTCGGATGCAAAGCAGAGTCGGGCCTGGTTAGTACTTGGATGGGAGACCACCTGGGAATACCAGGTGCTGTAAGCGTTTTCATTTTTTTGATCATATGTTTTTTTTTATCATATAGAGACATATTCACATGTCCAAAAATTCAGCCAGAATCAAGGGCATGACATCTTTAAAAGGCCCCTGTCTGCACACAATAATGGCTTATGGCCATACCACCCTGAACACGCCTGATCTTGTCCGATCTCGGAAGCTAAGCAGGGTAGGGCCTGGTTAGTACTTGGATGGGAGACCGCCTGGGAATACCAGATGCTGTAAGCTTTTTTTATTTTTTTGATCATATGTTTTTTTTATCATAGAGAGACATATTCACATGTCCACAAATTCAGCCAGAATCAAGGGCATGACATCTTTAAAAGGCCCCTGTCTGCACACAATAATGGCTTACGGCCATACCACCCTGAACACGCCCGATCTCGTCCGATCTCGGATGCAAAGCAGAGTCGGGCCTGGTTAGTACTTGGATGGGAGACCACCTGGGAATACCAGGTGCTGTAAGCGTTTTCATTTTTTTGATCATATGTTTTTTTTTATCATATAGAGACATATTCACATGTCCAAAAATTCAGCCAGAATCAAGGGCATGACATCTTTAAAAGGCCCCTCTCTGCACACAATAATGGCTTACGGCCATACCACCCTGAACACGCCTGATCTCGTCCGATCTCGGAAGCAAAGCAGGGTAGGGCCTGGTTAGTACTTGGATGGGAGACAGCCTGGGAATACCAGGTGCTGTAAGTTATTTCATTTTTTTGATCATATGTTTTTTTTTTATCATATAGAGACATATTCACATGTCCTAAAATTCAGCCAGAATCAAGGGCATGACATCTTTAAAAGGCCCCTTTCTGCACACAATAATGGCTTACGGCCATACCACCCTGAACACGCCTGATGTCGTCCGATCTCGGAAGCTCAGCAGGGTAGGGCCTGGTTAGTACTTGGATGGGAGACAGCCTGGGAATACCAGGTGCTGTAAGTTTTTTCATTTTTTTGATCATATGTTTTTTTTTTATCATATAGAGACATATTCACATGTCCAAAAATTCAGCCAGAATCAAGGGCATGACATCTTTAAAAGGCCCCTTTCTGCATACAATAATGGCTTACGGCCATACCACCCTGAACACGCTCGATCTCGTCCGATCTCGGAAGCTAAGCAGGGTCGGGCCTGGTTAGTACTTGGATGGGAGACCGCCTGGGAATACCAGGTGCTGTAAGCTTTTTCATTTTTTTGATCATGTGTTTTTTTTTTATCATATAGAGACATATTCACATGTCCAAAAATTCAGCCAGAATCAAGGGCATGACATCTTTAAAAGGCCCCTTTCTGCACACAATGATGGCTTACGGTCATACCACCCTGAACTCGTCCGATCTCGGAAACTAAGCAGGGTCGTGCCTGGTTAGTACTTGGATGGGAGACCGCCTGTGGAATACCAGATGCTGTAAGCTGTTTCATTTTTTTGATCATTTGTTTTTTTTTTATCATAGAGAGACATATTCACAAGTCCAAAAATTCAGCCAGAATCAAGGGCATGACATCTTTAAAAGGCCCCTTTCTGCACACAATAATGGCTTACGGCCATACCACCCTGAACACGCCCGATCTCGTCCGATCTCGGAAGCTATGCAGGGTCGGGCATCGTTAGTACTTGGATGGGAGACCGCCTGTGGAATATCAAATGCTGTAAGCTGTTTCATTTTTTTGATCAAATGTTTTTTTTTTATCATATAGAGACATATTCACATGTCCAAAAATTCAGCCAGAATCAAGGGCATGACATCTTTAAAAGGCCCCTTTCTGCACACAATAATGGCTTACGGCCAAACCACCCTGAACTCGTCCGATCTTGGAAGCTAAGCAGGGTCGGGCCTGGTTAGTACTTGGATGGGAGAACGCCTGGGAATACCAGACGCTGTAAGCTTTTTTTATTTTTTTGATCATATGTTTTTTTTTTATCATAGAGAGACATATTCACATGTCCAAAAATTCAGCCAGAATCAAGGGCATGACATCTTTAAAAGGCCCCTGTCTGCAGACAATAATGGCTTACGGCCATACCACCCTGAACACGCCCGATCTCGTTCGATCTCAGAAGCTAAGCAGGGTAAGGCCTGGTTAGTACTTGGATGGGAGACCGCCTGGGAATACCAGGTGCTGTAAGCTTTTTCATTTTTTTGATCATATGTTTTTTTTTTATCATATAGAGACATATTCACATGTCCAAAAATTCAGCCAGAATCAAGGGCATGACATCTTTAAAAGGCCCCTTTCTGCACACAATAATGGCTTAAGGACATACCACCCTGAACTTGTCTGATCTCAGAAGCTAAGCAGCGTCTGGCCTGGTTAGTACTTGGATGGGAGACCGCCTGGGAATACCAGGTGCTGTAAGCTTTTTCATTTTTTTTGATCATATGTTCTTTTTTTATCATATAGAGACATATTCACATGTCCAAAAATTCAGCCAGAATGAAGGGCATGAGATCTTTAAAAGGCCCCTGTCTGCACACAATAATGGCTTACGGCCATACCTCCCTGAACACGCCCCATATCATCCAATCTCGGAAGCTAAGCAGGGTCGGGCCTGCTTAGTACTTCGATTGGAGACCGCCTGGGAATTCCAGGTGCTGTAAGCTTTTTCATTTTTTTGATCATATGTTTTTTTTTTATCATAGAGAGACATATTCACATGTCCAAAAATTCAGCCAGGATCAAGGGCATGACATCTTTAAAAGGCCCCTTACTGCACACAATAATGGCTTACAGCCATACCACCCTGAACACGCCAGATCTCGTCAGATCTCGGAAGCTAAGCAGGGTCGGGCCTGGTTAGTACTTGGATGGGAGACCGCCTCGGAATACCAGGTGCTGTAAGCTTTTTCATTTTTTTGATCATATGTTTTTTTTTTATCATAGAGAGACATATTCACATGTCCAAAAATTCAGCCAGAATCAAGGGCATGACATCTTTAAAAGGCCCCTTTCTGCACACAATAATGACTTACGGCCATACCACCCTGAACACGCCCGATCTCGGAAGCTAAGCAGGGTCGGGCCTGGTTAGTACTTGGATGGGAGACCGCCTGGGAATACCAGGTGCTGTAAGCTTTTTCATTTTTTTGATCATATATTTTTTTTTTATCATATAGAGACATATTCAGATGTCCAAAATTTTCATGAAGTATTTCGGCTTCAAAAAAGTGAAACATTTTCATGAAGAAATTCGGATTCAAAAAAGTAGAAAATTTTCATGAAGAAATTTGGCTCCAAAAAAGTTTTCGCAAGGGGGGGTGGTTCGTCTTTTTTCAACTTTTTCGTAAGGGGGGGTGGGTCAATTGAAAATTTTCATGAAGTATTTGGGCTTCAAAAAAGTTGAAAATATTCATGAAGAAATTCGGCTTCAAAAAAGTTGAAATTTTTCATGAAGTATTTGGGCTTCAAAAAAGTTGAAAATTTTCATGAAGAAATTCGGCTTCAAAAAAGTTTTCGCAAGGGGTGGGTGTATTGTCTTTTTTCAACTTTTTCGTAAGGGGGGGTGGGTCATTTGAAAATATTCATGAAGAAATTCGGCTTCAAAAAAGTTTTCGCAAGTGTTTCGTATTTTTTCAACTTTTTCGTAAGGGGGGGTGGGTCAATTGAAAATGTTCATGAAGTATTTCGGCTTCAAAAAAGTTCATGAAGTAAAGTTGTCGCAAGGGGGTGGGTGTATCGTCTTTTTCAACTTTTTCGTAAGGGGGGGTGGGTCAATTGAAAATATTCATGAAGAAATTCGGCTTCAAAAAAGTTGAAAATTTTCATGAAGTATTTCAGCTTCAAAAAAGTTGAACATTTTTGTAAAAAGATTTCGGCTTGAAAAAAGTTGAAAATTTCCAAGAAGAGATTCGGCTTCAAAAAAGTTGAAAAAGTTCATGAAGAATTTGGGCTTCAAAAAAGTTGAAAATTTTCATGAAGAAATTCAGCTTCAAAAAAGGTGAAAATTTTCATGAAATATTTCAGCTTCAAAAAAGTTGAACATTTTCATGAAAAGATTTCGGCTTCAAAAAAGTTGAACATTTTCATGAAGTATTTCGGATTAAAAAAGTTGAAAATTTTCACGACAGGATTTCGGTTTTAAAAAAGTCGACCATTTTCATGAAGTATTTCAGATTCAAAAAAGTTGAACATTTTCATGAAAAGATTTCGGCTTCAAAAAAGTTGAATATTTTAATGGAAAGATTTCGGCTTCAAAAAAGTTGAAAATTTTCATGAAGTATTTGGACTTCAAAAAAGTTGAAAATTTCCATGAAGAAATTCGGCTTCAAAAAAGTTGAAAATGTTGATGAAGAATTTGGGCTTCAAAAAAGTTGAAAATTTTCATGAAGAAATTCGGCTTCAAAAAAGGTGAAAATTTTCATGAAATATTTCAGCTTCAAAAAAGTTTAACATTTTCATGAAGTATTTGGGCTTCAAAAAAGTTGAAAATTTTCATGACAGTATTTCGGCTTTAAAAAAGTTGAACATTTTCATGAAGTATTTCAGCTTCAAAAAAGTTGAACATTTTCAGGAAAAGATTTCAGTTCCAAAAAAGTTGAAAATTTTCATGAAGTATTTCGGCTTCAAAAATGTTTAACATTTTCATGAAGTATTTCGGCTTCAAAAAAGGTGAAAATTTTCATGAAATATTTGGGCTTCAAAAAAGTTGAAAATTTTCATGACTGTATTTCGGCTTTAAAAAAGTCGAACATTTTCATGAAGTATTTCAGATTCAAAAAAGTTGAACATTTTCATGAAAAGATTTCGGCTTCAAAAAAGTTGAATATTTTAATGGAAAGATTTCGGCTTCAAAAAAGTTGAAAATTTTCATGAAGTATTTCGGATTCAAAAAAGTCGAACATTTTCATGAAGTATTTCAGCTTCAAAAAAGTTGAAAATTTTCATGAAAAGATTTCGGCTTCAAAAAAGTTGAAAATTTTCATGAAGTATTTGGGCTTCAAAAAAGTTGAAAATTTTCACGACAGGATTTCGGCTTTAAAAAAGTCGAACATTTTCATGAAGTATTTGGGTTTCAAAAAAGTTGAACATTTTCATGACAGTATTTCGGCTTCAAAAAAGTTGAAAATTTTCATGAAGTATTTCAGATTCAAAAAAGTTTAAAATTTTCATGAAAAGATTTCGGCTTCAAAAAAGTTGAACATTTTTATGAAGTATTTGGGTTTCAAAAAAGTTGAAAATTTTCATGAAGTATTTTGGATTTAAAAAAGTTGAAAATTGTCACGTCAGGATTTCGGCTTTAAAAAAGTCGAACATTTTCATGAAGTATTTCGGCTTCAAAAAAGTTGAAAATCTTCATGACAGTATTTCGGCTTTAAAAAAGTCGAACATTTTCATGAAGTATTTCGGATTCAAAAAAGTTGAACATTTTCATGAAGTATTTCGGATTCAAAAAAGTTGAAAATGTTCATGAAGTATTTGGGCTTCAAAAAAGTTGAAAATTTTCACGACAGGATTTCGGCTTTAAAAAAGTCGAACATTTTCATGAAGTAATTCAGCTTCAAAAAAGTTGAACATTTTCATGACAGTATTTCGGCTTCAAAAAAGTCGAACATTTTCATGAAGTATTTCAGCTTCAAAAAAGTTGAACATTTTCAGGAAAAGATTTCAGTTCCAAAAAAGTTGAAAATTTTAATGAAGTATTTCGGCTTCAAAAATGTTTAACATTTTCATGAAGTATTTCGGCTTCAAAAAAGGTGAAAATTTTCATGAAATATTTGGGCTTCAAAAAAGTTGAAAATTTTCATGACTGTATTTCGGCTTTAAAAAAGTCGAACATTTTCATGAAGTATTTCAGATTCAAAAAAGTTGAACATTTTCATGAAAAGATTTCGGCTTCAAAAAAGTTGAATATTTCAATGGAAAGATTTCGGCTTCAAAAAAGTTGAAAATTTTCATGAAATATTTCGGATTCAAAAAAGTCGAACATTTTCATGAAGTATTTCAGTTTCAAATAAGTTGAAATTTTTCATGGAAAGATTTCGGCTTCAAAAAAGTTGAAAATTTTCATGACAGTATTTCGGCTTCAAAAAAGTTGAACATTATCATGTCAGGATTTCGGCTTCAAAAAAGTTGAAAATTTTCATGAAGTATTTCGGATTCAAAAAAGTTGAAAATTTTCATGAAAAGATTTCGGCTTCAAAAAAGTTGAAAATTTTCATGAAGTATTTGGGTTTCAAAAAAGTTGAAAATTTTCATGAAGTATTTTGGATTCAAAAAAGTTGAAAATTTTCACGACAGGATTTCGGCTTTAAAAAAGTCGAACATTTTCATGAAGTATTTCGGCTTCAAAAAAGTTGAAAATTTTCATCAAGTATTTCGGATTCAAAAAAGTTGAAAATTTTCATGAAAAGATTTTTGCTTCAAAAAAGTTGAACATTTTCATGAAGAATTTGGGCTTCAAAAAAGTTGAAAATTTTCACGACAAGATTTCGGAGTCAAAAAAGTAGAAAATTTTAACGACAGGATTTCGGCTTTAAAAAAGTCGAACATTTTCATGAAGTATTTCATCTTCAAAAAAGTTGAAAATTTTCATGAAGTATTTCGGATTCAAAAAATTTGAACATTTCATGAAGTATTTTGGCTTCAAAAAAGTTGAAAATTTTTATGAAGTATTTCGGATTCAAAAAAGTTGAACATTTTCAAGACAGGATTTCGGCTTTAAAAAAGTCGAACATTTTCATGAAGTATTTCAGCTTCAAAAAAGTTGAAAATCTTCATGAAAAGTTTTCGGCTTCAAAAAAGTTGAACATTTTCATGAAGTATTTCAGCTTCAAAAAAGTTGAAAATTTTCATGAAGTATTTTGGATTCAAAAAAGTTGAAAATTTTCACGACAGGATTTCGGCTTTAAAAAAGTCGAACATTTTCATGAAGTATTTCGGCTTCAAAAAAGTTGAAAATTTTCATGAAAAGATTTTTGCTTCAAAAAAGTTGAAAATTTTCATGAAGAATTTGAGCTTCAAAAAAGTTGAAAATTTTCACGACAAGATTTCGGAGTCAAAAAAGTAGAAAATTTTAACGACAGGATTTCGGCTTTAAAAAAGTCGAACATTTTCATGAAGTATTTCAGCTTCAAAAAAGTTGAAAATTTTCATGAAAAGATTTCGGCTTCAAAAAAGTTGAAAATTTTCATGAAGTATTTCGGCTTCAAAAAAGTTGAAAATTTTCATGAAATATTTCGGATTCAAAAAAGTCGAACATTTTCATGAAGTATTTCAGCTTCAAATAAGTTGAAAATTTTCATGGAAAGATTTCGGCTTCAAAAAAGTTGAAAATTTTCATGACAGTATTTCGGCTTCAAAAAAGTTGAACATTATCATGACAGGATTTCGGCTTCAAAAAAGTTGAAAATTTTCATGAAGTATTTCGGATTCAAAAAAGTTGAAAATTTTCATGAAAAGATTTTTGCTTCAAAAAAGTTGAACATTTTCATGAAGAATTTGGGCTTCAAAAAAGTTGAAAATTTTCACGACAAGATTTCGGAGTCAAAAAAGTAGAAAATTTTAACGACAGGATTTCGGCTTTAAAAAAGTCGAACATTTTCATGAAGTATTTCAGCTTCAAAAAAGTTGAAAATTTTCATGAAAAGATTTCGGCTTCAAAAAAGTTGAAAATTTTCATGAAAAGATTTCGGCTTCAAAAAAGTTGAACATTTTCATGAAGTATTTTGGCTTCAAAAAAGTTGAAAATCTTCATGAAGTATTTTGGCTTCAAAAAAGTTGAAAATTTTCATGAAGTATTTCGGATTCAAAAAATTTGAACATTTCATGAAGTATTTTGGCTTCAAAAAAGTTGAAAATTTTTATGAAGTATTTCGGATTCAAAAAAGTTGAACATTTTCAAGACAGGATTTCGCCTTTAAAAAAGTCGAACATTTTCATGAAGTATTTCAGCTTCAAAAAAGTTGAAAATCTTCATGAAAAGTTTTCGGCTTCAAAAAAGTTGAACATTTTCATGAAGTATTTCAGCTTCAAAAAAGTTGAAAATTTTCATGAAGTATTTCGGATTCAAAAAAGTTGAAAATTTTCACGACAGGATTTCGGCTTTAAAAAAGTCGAACATTTTCATGAAATATTTCAGCTTCAAAAAAGTTGAAAATTTTCATGAAAAGATTTCGGCTTCAAAAAAGTTGAAAATTTTCATGAAGTATATGGGTTTCAAAAAAGTTGAAAATTTTCATGAAGTATTTCGGATTAAAAAAAGTTGAAAATTTTCACGACAGGATTTCGGCTTTAAAAAAGTCGAACATTTTCATGAAGTATTTCGGCTTCAAAAATGTTGAAAATTTTCATGAAGTATTTCGGATTCAAAAAAGTTGAAAATCTTCATGAAAAGTTTTCGGCTTCAAAAAAGTTGAACATTTTCATGAAGTATTTCAGCATCAAAAAAGTTGAAAATTTTCATGAAGTATTTCGGATTAAAAAAAGTTGAAAATTTTCACGACAGGATTTCGGCTTTAAAAAAGTCGAACATTGTCATGAAGTATTTCGGCTTCAAAAAAGTTGAAAATTTTCTTGAAAAGATTTCGGCTTCCAAAAAGTTGAAAATTTTCATGAAGTATTTGGGTTTCAAAAAAGTTGAAAATTTTCATGAAGTATTTTGGATTCAAAAAAGTTGAAAATTTTCACGACAGGATTTCGGCTTTAAAAAAGTCGAACATTTTCATGAAGTATTTCGGCTTCAAAAAAGTTGAAAATTTTCATGAAGTATTTCGGATTCAAAAAAGTTGAAAATTTTCATGAAAAGATTTTTGCTTCAAAAAAGTTGAAAATTTTCATGAAGAATTTGGGCTTCAAAAAAGTTGAAAATTTTCACGACAGGATTTCGGCTTTAAAAAAGTCGAACATTTTCATGAAGTATTTGGGATTCAAAAAAGTTGAAAATTTTCGAGACAGGATTTCTGAGTCAAAAAAGTTGAAAATTTTCATGAAAAGATTTCGGCTTCAAAAAAGTTGAAAATTTTCATGAAAAGATTTCGGCTTCAAAAAAGTTCAACATTTTCATGAAGTATTTTGGCTTCAAAAAAGTTGAAAATTTTTATGAAGTATTTCGGATTCAAAAAAGTTGAACATTTTCAAGACAGGATTTCGCCTTTAAAAAAGTCGAACATTTTCATGAAGTATTTCAGCTTCAAAAAAGTTGAAAATCTTCATGAAAAGTTTTCGGCTTCAAAAAAGTTGAACATTTTCATGAAGTATTTCAGCATCAAAAAAGTTGAAAATTTTCATGAAGTATTTCGGATTAAAAAAAGTTGAAAATTTTCACGACAGGATTTCGGCTTTAAAAAAGTCGAACATTGTCATGAAGTATTTCGGCTTCAAAAAAGTTGAAAATTTTCTTGAAAAGATTTCGGCTTCCAAAAAGTTGAAAATTTTCATGAAGTATTTGGGTTTCAAAAAAGTTGAAAATTTTCATGAAGTATTTTGGATTCAAAAAAGTTGAAAATTTTCACGACAGGATTTCGGCTTTAAAAAAGTCGAACATTTTCATGAAGTATTTCGGCTTCAAAAAAGTTGAAAATTTTCATGAAGTATTTCGGATTCAAAAAAGTTGAAAATTTTCATGAAAAGATTTTTGCTTCAAAAAAGTTGAAAATTTTCATGAAGAATTTGGGCTTCAAAAAAGTTGAAAATTTTCACGACAGGATTTCGGCTTTAAAAAAGTCGAACATTTTCATGAAGTATTTCGGATTCAAAAAATTTGAACATTTCATGAAGTATTTTGGCTTCAAAAAAGTTGAAAATTTTTATGAAGTATTTCGGATTCAAAAAAGTTGAACATTTTCAAGACAGGATTTCGCCTTTAAAAAAAGTCGAACATTTTCATGAAGTATTTCAGCTTCAAAAAAGTTGAAAATCTTCATGAAAAGTTTTCGGCTTCAAAAAAGTTGAACATTTTCATGAAGTATTTCAGCTTCAAAAAAGTTGAAAATTTTCATGAAGTATTTTGGATTCAAAAAAGTTGAAAATTTTCACGACAGGATTTCGGCTTTAAAAAAGTCGAACATTTTCATGAAGTATTTCGGCTTCAAAAAAGTTGAAAATTTTCATGAAAAGATTTTTGCTTCAAAAAAGTTGAAAATTTTCATGAAGAATTTGAGCTTCAAAAAAGTTGAAAATTTTCACGACAAGATTTCGGAGTCAAAAAAGTAGAAAATTTTAACGACAGGATTTCGGCTTTAAAAAAGTGGAACATTTTCATGAAGTATTTCAGCTTCAAAAAAGTTGAAAATTTTCATGAAAAGATTTCGGCTTCAAAAAAGTTGAAAATTTTCGTGAAAAGATTTCGGCTTCAAAAAAGTTGAACATTTTCATGAAGTATTTTGGCTTCAAAAAAGTTGAAAATCTTCATGAAAAGATTTTGGCTTCAAAAAAGTTGAACATTTTCATGAAGTATTTCGGATTCAAAAAATTTGAACATTTCATGAAGTATTTTGGCTTCAAAAAAGTTGAAAATTTTTATGAAGTATTTCGGATTCAAAAAAGTTGAACATTTTCAAGACAGGATTTCGCCTTTAAAAAAGTCGAACATTTTCATGAAGTATTTCAGCTTCAAAAAAGTTGAAAATCTTCATGAAAAGTTTTCGGCTTCAAAAAAGTTGAACATTTTCATGAAGTATTTCAGCATCAAAAAAGTTGAAAATTTTCATGAAGTATTTCGGATTAAAAAAAGTTGAAAATTTTCACGACAGGATTTCGGCTTTAAAAAAGTCGAACATTGTCATGAAGTATTTCGGCTTCAAAAAAGTTGAAAATTTTCTTGAAAAGATTTCGGCTTCCAAAAAGTTGAAAATTTTCATGAAGTATTTGGGTTTCAAAAAAGTTGAAAATTTTCATGAAGTATTTTGGATTCAAAAAAGTTGAAAATTTTCACGACAGCATTTCGGCTTTAAAAAAGTCGAACATTTTCATGAAGTATTTCGGCTTCAAAAAAGTTGAAAATTTTCATGAAGTATTTCGGATTCAAAAAAGTTGAAAATTTTCATGAAAAGATTTTTGCTTCAAAAAAGTTGAAAATTTTCATGAAGAATTTGGGCTTCAAAAAAGTTGAAAATTTTCACGACAGGATTTCGGCTTTAAAAAAGTCGAACATTTTCATGAAGTATTTGGGATTCAAAAAAGTTGAAAATTTTCGAGACAGGATTTCTGAGTCAAAAAAGTTGAAAATTTTCATGAAAAGATTTCGGCTTCAAAAAAGTTGAAAATTTTCATGAAAAGATTTCGGCTTCAAAAAAGTTCAACATTTTCATGAAGTATTTGGGATTCAAAAAAGTTGAAAATTTTCACGACAGGATTTCTGAGTCAAAAAAGTTGAAAATTTTCATGAAAAGATTTCGGCTTCAAAAAAGTTGAAAATTTTCATGAAACGATTTCGTCTTCAAAAAAGTTGAAAATTTTCATGAAAAGATTTCGGCTTCAAAAAAGTTGAACATTTTCATGAAGTATTTTGGCTTCAAAAAAGTTGAAAATCTTCATGAAAAGATTTTGGCTTCAAAAAAGTTGAACATTTTCATGAAGTATTTTGGCTTCAAAAAAGTTGAAAATTTTCATGAAGTATTTCGGATTCAAAAAATTTGAACATTTCATGAAGTATTTTGGCTTCAAAAAAGTTGAAAATCTTCATGAAAAGTTTTCGGCTTCAAAAAAGTTGAACATTTTCATGAAGTATTTCAGCTTCAAAAAAGTTGAAAATTTTCATGAAGTATTTCGGATTCAAAAAAGTTGAAAATTTTCACGACAGGATTTCGGCTTTAAAAAAGTCGAACATTTTCATGAAATATTTCAGATTCAAAAAAGTTGAAAATTTTCATGAAAAGATTTCGGCTTCAAAAAAGTTGAAAATTTTCATGAAGTATATGGGTTTCAAAAAAGTTGAAAATTTTCATGAAGTATTTAGGATTCAAAAAAGTTGAAAATTTTCACGACAGGATTTTTGAGTCAAAAAAGTTGAAAATTTTCATGAAAAGATTTCGCCTTTAAAAAAGTCGAACATTTTCATGAAGTATTTCAGCTTCAAAAAAGTTGAAAATCTTCATGAAAAGTTTTCGGCTTCAAAAAAGTTGAACATTTTCATGAAGTATTTCAGCTTCAAAAAAGTTGAAAATTTTCATGAAAAGATTTCGGCTTCAAAAAAGTTGAAAATTTTCATGAAGTATTTGGGTTTCAAAAAAGTTGAAAATTTTCATGAAGTATTTTGGATTCAAAAAAGTTGAAAATTTTCACGACAGGATTTCGGCTTTAAAAAAGTCGAACATTTTCATGAAGTATTTCGGCTTCAAAAAAGTTGAAAATTTTCATGAAGTATTTCGGATTCAAAAAAGTTGAAAATTTTCACGACAGGATTTCGGCTTTAAAAAAGTCGAACATTTTCATGAAGTATTTGGGATTCAAAAAAGTTGAAAATTTTCACGACAGGATTTCTGAGTCAAAAAAGTTGAAAATTTTCATGAAAAGATTTCGGCTTCAAAAAAGTTGAAAATTTTCATGAAAAGATTTCGGCTTCAAAAAAGTTCAACATTTTCATGAAGTATTTGGGATTCAAAAAAGTTGAAAATTTTCACGACAGGATTTCTGAGTCAAAAAAGTTGAAAATTTTCATGAAAAGATTTCGGCTTCAAAAAAGTTGAAAATTTTCATGAAAAGATTTCGGCTTCAAAAAAGTTGAAAATTTTCATGAAAAGATTTCGGCTTCAAAAAAGTTGAAAATTTTCATGAAGTATTTGGGTTTCAAAAAAGTTGAAAATTTTCATGAAGTATTTTGGATTCAAAAAAGTTGAAAATTTTCACGACAGGATTTCGGCTTTAAAAAAGTCGAACATTTTCATGAAGTATTTCGGCTTCAAAAAAGTTGAAAATTTTCATGAAGTATTTCGGATTCAAAAAAGTTGAAAATTTTCATGAAAAGATTTTTGCTTCAAAAAAGTTGAAAATTTTCATGAAGAATTTGGGCTTCAAAAAAGTTGAAAATTTTCACGACAGGATTTCGGCTTTAAAAAAGTCGAACATTTTCATGAAGTATTTGGGATTCAAAAAAGTTGAAAATTTTCACGACAGGATTTCTGAGTCAAAAAAGTTGAAAATTTTCATGAAAAGATTTCGGCTTCAAAAAAGTTGAAAATTTTCATGAAAAGATTTCGGCTTCAAAAAAGTTCAACATTTTCATGAAGTATTTGGGATTCAAAAAAGTTGAAAATTTTCACGACAGGATTTCTGAGTCAAAAAAGTTGAAAATTTTCATGAAAAGATTTCGGCTTCAAAAAAGTTGAAAATTTTAATGAAACGATTTCGTCTTCAAAAAAGTTGAAAATTTTCATGAAAAGATTTCGGCTTCAAAAAAGTTGAACATTTTCATGAAGTATTTTGGCTTCAAAAAAGTTGAAAATCTTCATGAAAAGATTTTGGCTTCAAAAAAGTTGAACATTTTCATGAAGTATTTTGGCTTCAAAAAAGTTGAAAATTTTCATGAAGTATTTCGGATTCAAAAAATTTGAACATTTCATGAAGTATTTTGGCTTCAAAAAAGTTGAAAATCTTCATGAAAAGTTTTCGGCTTCAAAAAAGTTGAACATTTTCATGAAGTATTTCAGCTTCAAAAAAGTTGAAAATTTTCATGAAGTATTTCGGATTCAAAAAAGTTGAAAATTTTCACGACAGGATTTCGGCTTTAAAAAAGTCGAACATTTTCATGAAATATTTCAGATTCAAAAAAGTTGAAAATTTTCATGAAAAGATTTCGGCTTCAAAAAAGTTGAAAATTTTCATGAAGTATATGGGTTTCAAAAAAGTTGAAAATTTTCATGAAGTATTTAGGATTCAAAAAAGTTGAAAATTTTCACGACAGGATTTTTGAGTCAAAAAAGTTGAAAATTTTCATGAAAAGATTTCGCCTTTAAAAAAGTCGAACATTTTCATGAAGTATTTCAGCTTCAAAAAAGTTGAAAATCTTCATGAAAAGTTTTCGGCTTCAAAAAAGTTGAACATTTTCATGAAGTATTTCAGCTTCAAAAAAGTTGAAAATTTTCATGAAAAGATTTCGGCTTCAAAAAAGTTGAAAATTTTCATGAAGTATTTGGGTTTCAAAAAAGTTGAAAATTTTCACGACAGGATTTCGGCTTTAAAAAAGTCGAACATTTTCATGAAGTATTTCGGCTTCAAAAAAGTTGAAAATTTTCATGAAGTATTTCGGATTCAAAAAAGTTGAAAATTTTCACGACAGGATTTCGGCTTTAAAAAAGTCGAACATTTTCATGAAGTATTTGGGATTCAAAAAAGTTGAAAATTTTCACGACAGGATTTCTGAGTCAAAAAAGTTGAAAATTTTCATGAAAAGATTTCGGCTTCAAAAAAGTTGAAAATTTTCATGAAAAGATTTCGGCTTCAAAAAAGTTCAACATTTTCATGAAGTATTTGGGATTCAAAAAAGTTGAAAATTTTCACGACAGGATTTCTGAGTCAAAAAAGTTGAAAATTTTCATGAAAAGATTTCGGCTTCAAAAAAGTTGAAAATTTTCATGAAAAGATTTCGGCTTCAAAAAAGTTGAAAATTTTCATGAAAAGATTTCGGCTTCAAAAAAGTTGAAAATTTTCATGAAGTATTTGGGTTTCAAAAAAGTTGAAAATTTTCATGAAGTATTTTGGATTCAAAAAAGTTGAAAATTTTCACGACAGGATTTCGGCTTTAAAAAAGTCGAACATTTTCATGAAGTATTTCGGCTTCAAAAAAGTTGAAAATTTTCATGAAGTATTTCGGATTCAAAAAAGTTGAAAATTTTCATGAAAAGATTTTTGCTTCAAAAAAGTTGAAAATTTTCATGAAGAATTTGGGCTTCAAAAAAGTTGAAAATTTTCACGACAGGATTTCGGCTTTAAAAAAGTCGAACATTTTCATGAAGTATTTGGGATTCAAAAAAGTTGAAAATTTTCACGACAGGATTTCTGAGTCAAAAAAGTTGAAAATTTTCATGAAAAGATTTCGGCTTCAAAAAAGTTGAAAATTTTCATGAAAAGATTTCGGCTTCAAAAAAGTTCAACATTTTCATGAAGTATTTGGGATTCAAAAAAGTTGAAAATTTTCACGACAGGATTTCTGAGTCAAAAAAGTTGAAAATTTTCATGAAAAGATTTCGGCTTCAAAAAAGTTGAAAATTTTAATGAAACGATTTCGTCTTCAAAAAAGTTGAAAATTTTCATGAAAAGATTTCGGCTTCAAAAAAGTTGAACATTTTCATTAAGTATTTTGGCTTCAAAAAAGTTGAAAATCTTCATGAAAAGATTTTGGCTTCAAAAAAGTTGAACATTTTCATGAAGTATTTTGGCTTCAAAAAAGTTGAAAATTTTCATGAAGTATTTCGGATTCAAAAAATTTGAACATTTCATGAAGTATTTTGGCTTCAAAAAAGTTGAAAATCTTCATGAAAAGTTTTCGGCTTCAAAAAAGTTGAACATTTTCATGAAGTATTTCAGCTTCAAAAAAGTTGAAAATTTTCATGAAGTATTTCGGATTCAAAAAAGTTGAAAATTTTCACGACAGGATTTCGGCTTTAAAAAAGTCGAACATTTTCATGAAATATTTCAGATTCAAAAAAGTTGAAAATTTTCATGAAAAGATTTCGGCTTCAAAAAAGTTGAAAATTTTCATGAAGTATATGGGTTTCAAAAAAGTTGAAAATTTTCATGAAGTATTTCGGATTCAAAAAAGTTGAAAATTTTCATGAAAAGATTTTTGCTTCAAAAAAGTTGAAAATTTTCATGAAGAATTTGGGCTTCAAAAAAGTCGAACATTTTCACGACAGGATTTCGGCTTTAAAAAAGTCGAACATTTTCATGAAGTATTTGGGATTCAAAAAAGTTTAAAATTTTCACGACAGGATTTTTGAGTCAAAAAAGTTGAAAATTTTCATGAAAAGTTTTCGGCTTCAAAAAAGTTGAACATTTTCATGAAGTATTTCAGCTTCAAAAAAGTTGAAAATTTTCATGAAAAGATTTCGGCTTCAAAAAAGTTGAAAATTTTCATGAAAAGATTTTTGCTTCAAAAAAGTTGAAAATTTTCATGAAGAATTTGAGCTTCAAAAAAGTTGAAAATTTTCACGACAAGATTTCGGAGTCAAAAAAGTAGAAAATTTTAACGACAGGATTTCGGCTTTAAAAAAGTCGAACATTTTCATGAAGTATTTCAGCTTCAAAAAAGTTGAAAATTTTCATGAAAAGATTTCGGCTTCAAAAAAGTTGAAAATTTTCATGAAAAGATTTCGGCTTCAAAAAAGTTGAACATTTTCATGAAGTATTTTGGCTTCAAAAAAGTTGAAAATCTTCATGAAAAGATTTTGGCTTCAAAAAAGTTGAACATTTTCATGAAGTATTTCGGATTCAAAAAATTTGAACATTTCATGAAGTATTTTGGCTTCAAAAAAGTTGAAAATTTTTATGAAGTATTTCGGATTCAAAAAAGTTGAACATTTTCAAGACAGGATTTCGCCTTTAAAAAAGTCGAACATTTTCATGAAGTATTTCAGCTTCAAAAAAGTTGAAAATCTTCATGAAAAGATTTCGGCTTCCAAAAAGTTGAAAATTTTCATGAAGTATTTGGGTTTCAAAAAAGTTGAAAATTTTCATGAAGTATTTTGGATTCAAAAAAGTTGAAAATTTTCACGACAGGATTTCGGCTTTAAAAAAGTCGAACATTTTCATGAAGTATTTCGGCTTCAAAAAAGTTGAAAATTTTCATGAAGTATTTCGGATTCAAAAAAGTTGAAAATTTTCATGAAAAGATTTTTGCTTCAAAAAAGTTTAAAATTTTCATGAAGAATTAGGGCTTCAAAAAAGTTGAAAATTTTCACGACAGGATTTCGGCTTTAAAAAAGTCGAACATTTTCATGAAGTATTTGGGATTCAAAAAAGTTGAAAATTTTCACGACAGGATTTCTGAGTCAAAAAAGTTGAAAATTTTCATGAAAAGATTTCGGCTTCAAAAAAGTTGAAAATTTTCATGAAAAGATTTCGGCTTCAAAAAAGTTGAACATTTTCATGAAGTATTTGGGATTCAAAAAAGTTGAAAATTTTCACGACAGGATTTCTGAGTCAAAAAAGTTGAAAATTTTCATGAAAAGATTTCGGCTTCAAAAAAGTTGAAAATTTTCATGAAACGATTTCGGCTTCAAAAAAGTTGAAAATTTTCATGAAAAGATTTCGGCTTCAAAAAAGTTGAACATTTTCATGAAGTATTTTGGCTTCAAAAAAGTTGAAAATCTTCATGAAAAGATTTTGGCTTCAAAAAAGTTGAACATTTTCATGAAGTATTTTGGCTTCAAAAAAGTTGAAAATTTTCATGAAGTATTTCGGATTCAAAAAATTTGAACATTTCATGAAGTATTTTGGCTTAAAAAAAGTTGAAAATCTTCATGAAAAGTTTTCGGCTTCAAAAAAGTTGAACATTTTCATGAAGTATTTCAGCTTCAAAAAAGTTGAAAATTTTCATGAAGTATTTCGGATTCAAAAAAGTTGAAAATTTTCACGACAGGATTTCGGCTTTAAAAAAGTCGAACATTTTCATGAAATATTTCAGATTCAAAAAAGTTGAAAATTTTCATGAAAAGATTTCGGCTTCAAAAAAGTTGAAAATTTTCATGAAGTATATGGGTTTCAAAAAAGTTGAAAATTTTCATGAAGTATTTCGGATTCAAAAAAGTTGAAAATTTTCATGAAAAGATTTTTGCTTCAAAAAAGTTGAAAATTTTCATGAAGAATTTGGGCTTCAAAAAAGTCGAACATTTTCACGACAGGATTTCGGCTTTAAAAAAGTCGAACATTTTCATGAAGTATTTGGGATTCAAAAAAGTTTAAAATTTTCACGACAGGATTTTTGAGTCAAAAAAGTTGAAAATTTTCATGAAAAGATTTCGGCTTCAAAAAAGTTGAAAATTTTCATGAAAAGATTTCGGCTTCAAAAAAGTTGAAAATTTTCATGAAAAGATTTCGGCTTCAAAAAAGTTGAACATTTTCATGAAGTATTTTGGCTTCAAAAAAGTTGAAAATCTTCATGAAAAGTTTTCGGCTTCAAAAAAGTTGAACATTTTCATGAAGTATTTCAGCTTCAAAAAAGTTGAAAATTTTCATGAAGTATTTCGGATTCAAAAAAGTTGAAAATTTTCACGACAGGATTTCGGCTTTAAAAAAGTCGAACATTTTCATGAAATATTTCAGATTCAAAAAAGTTGAAAATTTTCATGAAAAGATTTCGGCTTCAAAAAAGTTGAAAATTTTCATGAAGTATATGGGTTTCAAAAAAGTTGAAAATTTTCATGAAGTATTTCGGATTCAAAAAAGTTGAAAATTTTCATGAAAAGATTTTTGCTTCAAAAAAGTTGAAAATTTTCATGAAGAATTTGGGCTTCAAAAAAGTCGAACATTTTCACGACAGGATTTCGGCTTTAAAAAAGTCGAACATTTTCATGAAGTATTTGGGATTCAAAAAAGTTTAAAATTTTCACGACAGGATTTTTGAGTCAAAAAAGTTGAAAGTTTTCATGAAAAGATTTCGGCTTCAAAAAAGTTGAAAATTTTCACGACAAGATTTCGGAGTCAAAAAAGTAGAAAATTTTAACGACAGGATTTCGGCTTTAAAAAAGTGGAACATTTTCATGAAGTATTTCAGCTTCAAAAAAGTTGAAAATTTTCATGAAAAGATTTCGGCTTCAAAAAAGTTGAAAATTTTCGTGAAAAGATTTCGGCTTCAAAAAAGTTGAATATTTTCATGAAGTATTTTGGCTTCAAAAAAGTTGAAAATCTTCATGAAAAGATTTTGGCTTCAAAAAAGTTGAACATTTTCATGAAGTATTTCGGATTCAAAAAATTTGAACATTTCATGAAGTATTTTGGCTTCAAAAAAGTTGAAAATTTTTATGAAGTATTTCGGATTCAAAAAAGTTGAACATTTTCAAGACAGGATTTCGCCTTTAAAAAAGTCGAACATTTTCATGAAGTATTTCAGCTTCAAAAAAGTTGAAAATCTTCATGAAAAGTTTTCGGCTTCAAAAAAGTTGAACATTTTCATGAAGTATTTCAGCATCAAAAAAGTTGAAAATTTTCATGAAGTATTTCGGATTAAAAAAAGTTGAAAATTTTCACGACAGGATTTCGGCTTTAAAAAAGTCGAACATTGTCATGAAGTATTTCGGCTTCAAAAAAGTTGAAAATTTTCTTGAAAAGATTTCGGCTTCCAAAAAGTTGAAAATTTTCATGAAGTATTTGGGTTTCAAAAAAGTTGAAAATTTTCATGAAGTATTTTGGATTCAAAAAAGTTGAAAATTTTCACGACAGGATTTCGGCTTTAAAAAAGTCGAACATTTTCATGAAGTATTTCGGCTTCAAAAAAGTTGAAAATTTTCATGAAGTATTTCGGATTCAAAAAAGTTGAAAATTTTCATGAAAAGATTTTTGCTTCAAAAAAGTTGAAAATTTTCATGAAGAATTTGGGCTTCAAAAAAGTTGAAAATTTTCACGACAGGATTTCGGCTTTAAAAAAGTCGAACATTTTCATGAAGTATTTGGGATTCAAAAAAGTTGAAAATTTTCGAGACAGGATTTCTGAGTCAAAAAAGTTGAAAATTTTCATGAAAAGATTTCGGCTTCAAAAAAGTTGAAAATTTTCATGAAAAGATTTCGGCTTCAAAAAAGTTCAACATTTTCATGAAGTATTTGGGATTCAAAAAAGTTGAAAATTTTCACGACAGGATTTCTGAGTCAAAAAAGTTGAAAATTTTCATGAAAAGATTTCGGCTTCAAAAAAGTTGAAAATTTTCATGAAACGATTTCGTCTTCAAAAAAGTTGAAAATTTTCATGAAAAGATTTCGGCTTCAAAAAAGTTGAACATTTTCATGAAGTATTTTGGCTTCAAAAAAGTTGAAAATCTTCATGAAAAGATTTTGGCTTCAAAAAAGTTGAACATTTTCATGAAGTATTTTGGCTTCAAAAAAGTTGAAAATTTTCATGAAGTATTTCGGATTCAAAAAATTTGAACATTTCATGAAGTATTTTGGCTTCAAAAAAGTTGAAAATCTTCATGAAAAGTTTTCGGCTTCAAAAAAGTTGAACATTTTCATGAAGTATTTCAGCTTCAAAAAAGTTGAAAATTTTCATGAAGTATTTCGGATTCAAAAAAGTTGAAAATTTTCACGACAGGATTTCGGCTTTAAAAAAGTCGAACATTTTCATGAAATATTTCAGATTCAAAAAAGTTGAAAATTTTCATGAAAAGATTTCGGCTTCAAAAAAGTTGAAAATTTTCATGAAGTATATGGGTTTCAAAAAAGTTGAAAATTTTCATGAAGTATTTAGGATTCAAAAAAGTTGAAAATTTTCACGACAGGATTTTTGAGTCAAAAAAGTTGAAAATTTTCATGAAAAGATTTCGCCTTTAAAAAAGTCGAACATTTTCATGAAGTATTTCAGCTTCAAAAAAGTTGAAAATCTTCATGAAAAGTTTTCGGCTTCAAAAAAGTTGAACATTTTCATGAAGTATTTCAGCTTCAAAAAAGTTGAAAATTTTCATGAAAAGATTTCGGCTTCAAAAAAGTTGAAAATTTTCATGAAGTATTTGGGTTTCAAAAAAGTTGAAAATTTTCATGAAGTATTTTGGATTCAAAAAAGTTGAAAATTTTCACGACAGGATTTCGGCTTTAAAAAAGTCGAACATTTTCATGAAGTATTTCGGCTTCAAAAAAGTTGAAAATTTTCATGAAGTATTTCGGATTCAAAAAAGTTGAAAATTTTCACGACAGGATTTCGGCTTTAAAAAAGTCGAACATTTTCATGAAGTATTTGGGATTCAAAAAAGTTGAAAATTTTCACGACAGGATTTCTGAGTCAAAAAAGTTGAAAATTTTCATGAAAAGATTTCGGCTTCAAAAAAGTTGAAAATTTTCATGAAAAGATTTCGGCTTCAAAAAAGTTCAACATTTTCATGAAGTATTTGGGATTCAAAAAAGTTGAAAATTTTCACGACAGGATTTCTGAGTCAAAAAAGTTGAAAATTTTCATGAAAAGATTTCGGCTTCAAAAAAGTTGAAAATTTTCATGAAAAGATTTCGGCTTCAAAAAAGTTGAAAATTTTCATGAAAAGATTTCGGCTTCAAAAAAGTTGAACATTTTCATGAAGTATTTGGGTTTCAAAAAAGTTGAAAATTTTCATGAAGTATTTTGGATTCAAAAAAGTTGAAAATTTTCACGACAGGATTTCGGCTTTAAAAAAGTCGAACATTTTCATGAAGTATTTCGGCTTCAAAAAAGTTGAAAATTTTCATGAAGTATTTCGGATTCAAAAAAGTTGAAAATTTTCATGAAAAGATTTTTGCTTCAAAAAAGTTGAAAATTTTCATGAAGAATTTGGGCTTCAAAAAAGTTGAAAATTTTCACGACAGGATTTCGGCTTTAAAAAAGTCGAACATTTTCATGAAGTATTTGGGATTCAAAAAAGTTGAAAATTTTCACGACAGGATTTCTGAGTCAAAAAAGTTGAAAATTTTCATGAAAAGATTTCGGCTTCAAAAAAGTTGAAAATTTTCATGAAAAGATTTCGGCTTCAAAAAAGTTCAACATTTTCATGAAGTATTTGGGATTCAAAAAAGTTGAAAATTTTCACGACAGGATTTCTGAGTCAAAAAAGTTGAAAATTTTCATGAAAAGATTTCGGCTTCAAAAAAGTTGAAAATTTTAATGAAACGATTTCGTCTTCAAAAAAGTTGAAAATTTTCATGAAAAGATTTCGGCTTCAAAAAAGTTGAACATTTTCATTAAGTATTTTGGCTTCAAAAAAGTTGAAAATCTTCATGAAAAGATTTTGGCTTCAAAAAAGTTGAACATTTTCATGAAGTATTTTGGCTTCAAAAAAGTTGAAAATTTTCATGAAGTATTTCGGATTCAAAAAATTTGAACATTTCATGAAGTATTTTGGCTTCAAAAAAGTTGAAAATCTTCATGAAAAGTTTTCGGCTTCAAAAAAGTTGAACATTTTCATGAAGTATTTCAGCTTCAAAAAAGTTGAAAATTTTCATGAAGTATTTCGGATTCAAAAAAGTTGAAAATTTTCACGACAGGATTTCGGCTTTAAAAAAGTCGAACATTTTCATGAAATATTTCAGATTCAAAAAAGTTGAAAATTTTCATGAAAAGATTTCGGCTTCAAAAAAGTTGAAAATTTTCATGAAGTATATGGGTTTCAAAAAAGTTGAAAATTTTCATGAAGTATTTCGGATTCAAAAAAGTTGAAAATTTTCATGAAAAGATTTTTGCTTCAAAAAAGTTGAAAATTTTCAT
This sequence comes from Labrus mixtus, assembly GCF_963584025.1. NCBI lineage: Eukaryota > Metazoa > Chordata > Actinopteri > Labriformes > Labridae > Labrus > Labrus mixtus. Next base: position 42,891 of record NW_026870219.1, read on the forward strand.
GAAGAATTTGGGCTTCAAAAAAGTCGAACATTTTCACGACAGGATTTCGGCTTTAAAAAAGTCGAACATTTTCATGAAGTATTTGGGATTCAAAAAAGTTTAAAATTTTCACGACAGGATTTTTGAGTCAAAAAAGTTGAAAATTTTCATGAAAAGTTTTCGGCTTCAAAAAAGTTGAACATTTTCATGAAGTATTTCAGCTTCAAAAAAGTTGAAAATTTTCATGAAAAGATTTCGGCTTCAAAAAAGTTGAAAATTTTCATGAAAAGATTTTTGCTTCAAAAAAGTTGAAAATTTTCATGAAGAATTTGAGCTTCAAAAAAGTTGAAAATTTTCACGACAAGATTTCGGAGTCAAAAAAGTAGAAAATTTTAACGACAGGATTTCGGCTTTAAAAAAGTCGAACATTTTCATGAAGTATTTCAGCTTCAAAAAAGTTGAAAATTTTCATGAAAAGATTTCGGCTTCAAAAAAGTTGAAAATTTTCATGAAAAGATTTCGGCTTCAAAAAAGTTGAACATTTTCATGAAGTATTTTGGCTTCAAAAAAGTTGAAAATCTTCATGAAAAGATTTTGGCTTCAAAAAAGTTGAACATTTTCATGAAGTATTTCGGATTCAAAAAATTTGAACATTTCATGAAGTATTTTGGCTTCAAAAAAGTTGAAAATTTTTATGAAGTATTTCGGATTCAAAAAAGTTGAACATTTTCAAGACAGGATTTCGCCTTTAAAAAAGTCGAACATTTTCATGAAGTATTTCAGCTTCAAAAAAGTTGAAAATCTTCATGAAAAGATTTCGGCTTCCAAAAAGTTGAAAATTTTCATGAAGTATTTGGGTTTCAAAAAAGTTGAAAATTTTCATGAAGTATTTTGGATTCAAAAAAGTTGAAAATTTTCACGACAGGATTTCGGCTTTAAAAAAGTCGAACATTTTCATGAAGTATTTCGGCTTCAAAAAAGTTGAAAATTTTCATGAAGTATTTCGGATTCAAAAAAGTTGAAAATTTTCATGAAAAGATTTTTGCTTCAAAAAAGTTTAAAATTTTCATGAAGAATTAGGGCTTCAAAAAAGTTGAAAATTTTCACGACAGGATTTCGGCTTTAAAAAAGTCGAACATTTTCATGAAGTATTTGGGATTCAAAAAAGTTGAAAATTTTCACGACAGGATTTCTGAGTCAAAAAAGTTGAAAATTTTCATGAAAAGATTTCGGCTTCAAAAAAGTTGAAAATTTTCATGAAAAGATTTCGGCTTCAAAAAAGTTGAACATTTTCATGAAGTATTTGGGATTCAAAAAAGTTGAAAATTTTCACGACAGGATTTCTGAGTCAAAAAAGTTGAAAATTTTCATGAAAAGATTTCGGCTTCAAAAAAGTTGAAAATTTTCATGAAACGATTTCGGCTTCAAAAAAGTTGAAAATTTTCATGAAAAGATTTCGGCTTCAAAAAAGTTGAACATTTTCATGAAGTATTTTGGCTTCAAAAAAGTTGAAAATCTTCATGAAAAGATTTTGGCTTCAAAAAAGTTGAACATTTTCATGAAGTATTTTGGCTTCAAAAAAGTTGAAAATTTTCATGAAGTATTTCGGATTCAAAAAATTTGAACATTTCATGAAGTATTTTGGCTTAAAAAAAGTTGAAAATCTTCATGAAAAGTTTTCGGCTTCAAAAAAGTTGAACATTTTCATGAAGTATTTCAGCTTCAAAAAAGTTGAAAATTTTCATGAAGTATTTCGGATTCAAAAAAGTTGAAAATTTTCACGACAGGATTTCGGCTTTAAAAAAGTCGAACATTTTCATGAAATATTTCAGATTCAAAAAAGTTGAAAATTTTCATGAAAAGATTTCGGCTTCAAAAAAGTTGAAAATTTTCATGAAGTATATGGGTTTCAAAAAAGTTGAAAATTTTCATGAAGTATTTCGGATTCAAAAAAGTTGAAAATTTTCATGAAAAGATTTTTGCTTCAAAAAAGTTGAAAATTTTCATGAAGAATTTGGGCTTCAAAAAAGTCGAACATTTTCACGACAGGATTTCGGCTTTAAAAAAGTCGAACATTTTCATGAAGTATTTGGGATTCAAAAAAGTTTAAAATTTTCACGACAGGATTTTTGAGTCAAAAAAGTTGAAAATTTTCATGAAAAGATTTCGGCTTCAAAAAAGTTGAAAATTTTCATGAAAAGATTTCGGCTTCAAAAAAGTTGAAAATTTTCATGAAAAGATTTCGGCTTCAAAAAAGTTGAACATTTTCATGAAGTATTTTGGCTTCAAAAAAGTTGAAAATCTTCATGAAAAGTTTTCGGCTTCAAAAAAGTTGAACATTTTCATGAAGTATTTCAGCTTCAAAAAAGTTGAAAATTTTCATGAAGTATTTCGGATTCAAAAAAGTTGAAAATTTTCACGACAGGATTTCGGCTTTAAAAAAGTCGAACATTTTCATGAAATATTTCAGATTCAAAAAAGTTGAAAATTTTCATGAAAAGATTTCGGCTTCAAAAAAGTTGAAAATTTTCATGAAGTATATGGGTTTCAAAAAAGTTGAAAATTTTCATGAAGTATTTCGGATTCAAAAAAGTTGAAAATTTTCATGAAAAGATTTTTGCTTCAAAAAAGTTGAAAATTTTCATGAAGAATTTGGGCTTCAAAAAAGTCGAACATTTTCACGACAGGATTTCGGCTTTAAAAAAGTCGAACATTTTCATGAAGTATTTGGGATTCAAAAAAGTTTAAAATTTTCACGACAGGATTTTTGAGTCAAAAAAGTTGAAAGTTTTCATGAAAAGATTTCGGCTTCAAAAAAGTTGAAAATTTTCATGAAAAGATTTCGGCTTCAAAAAAGTTGAAAATTTTCATGAAAAGATTTCGGCTTCAAAAAAGTTGAACATTTTCATGAAGTATTTTGGCTTCAAAAAAGTTGAAAATCTTCATGAAAAGATTTTGGCTTCAAAAAAGTTGAACATTTTCATGAAGTATTTTGGCTTCAAAAAAGTTGAAAATTTTCATGAAGTATTTCGGATTCAAAAAATTTGAACATTTCATGAAGTATTTTGGCTTCAAAAAAGTTGAAAATTTTCATGAAAAGATTTTTGTTTCAAAAAAGTTGAAAATTTTCATGAAGAATTTGGGCTTCAAAAAAGTCGAACATTTTCACGACAGGATTTCGGCTTTAAAAAAGTCGAACATTTTCATGAAGTATTTGGGATTCAAAAAAGTTTAAAATTTTCACGACAGGATTTTTGAGTCAAAAAAGTTGAAAATTTTCATGAAAAGATTTCGCCTTTAAAAAAGTCGAACATTTTCATGAAGTATTTCAGCTTCAAAAAAGTTGAAAATTTTCATGAAAAGTTTTCGGCTTCAAAAAAGTTGAACATTTTCATGAAGTATTTCAGCTTCAAAAAAGTTGAAAATTTTCATGAAAAGATTTCGGCTTCAAAAAAGTTGAAAATTTTCATGAAAAGATTTTTGCTTCAAAAAAGTCGAACATTTTCATGAAGTATTTGGGATTCAAAAAAGTTTAAAATTTTCACGACAGGATTTTTGAATCAAAAAAGTTGAAAATTTTAATGAAAAGATTTCGCCTTTAAAAAAGTCGAACATTTTCATGAAGTATTTCAGCTTCAAAAAAGTTGAAAATTTTCATGAAAAGTTTTCGGCTTCAAAAAAGTTGAACATTTTCATGAAGTATTTCAGCTTCAAAAAAGTTGAAAATTTTCATGAAAAGATTTCGGCTTCAAAAAAGTTGAAAATTTTCATGAAAAGATTTTTGCTTCAAAAAAGTTGAAAATTTTCATGAAGAATTTGAGCTTCAAAAAAGTTGAAAATTTTCACGACAAGATTTCGGAGTCAAAAAAGTAGAAAATTTTAACGACAGGATTTCGGCTTTAAAAAAGTCGAACATTTTCATGAAGTATTTCAGCTTCAAAAAAGTTGAACATTTCATGAAGTATTTTGGCTTCAAAAAAGTTGAAAATTTTTATGAAGTATTTCGGATTCAAAAAAGTTGAACATTTTCAAGACAGGATTTCGCCTTTAAAAAAGTCGAACATTTTCATGAAGTATTTCAGCTTCAAAAAAGTTGAAAATCTTCATGAAAAGTTTTCGGCTTCAAAAAAGTTGAACATTTTCATGAAGTATTTCAGCTTCAAAAAAGTTGAAAATTTTCATGAAGTATTTCGGATTAAAAAAAGTTGAAAATTTTCACGACAGGATTTCGGCTTTAAAAAAGTCGAACATTGTCATGAAGTATTTCGGCTTCAAAAAAGTTGAAAATTTTCTTGAAAAGATTTCGGCTTCCAAAAAGTTGAAAATTTTCATGAAGTATTTGGGTTTCAAAAAAGTTGAAAATTTTCATGAAGTATTTTGGATTCAAAAAAGTTGAAAATTTTCACGACAGGATTTCGGCTTTAAAAAAGTCGAACATTTTGATGAAGTATTTCGGCTTCAAAAAAGTTGAAAATTTTCATGAAGTATTTCGGATTCAAAAAAGTTGAAAATTTTCATGAAAAGATTTTTGCTTCAAAAAAGTTTAAAATTTTCATGAAGAATTAGGGCTTCAAAAAAGTTGAAAATTTTCACGACAGGATTTCGGCTTTAAAAAAGTCGAACATTTTCATGAAGTATTTGGGATTCAAAAAAGTTGAAAATTTTCACGACAGGATTTCTGAGTCAAAAAAGTTGAAAATTTTCATGAAAAGATTTCGGCTTCAAAAAAGTTGAAAATTTTCATGAAAAGATTTCGGCTTCAAAAAAGTTGAACATTTTCATGAAGTATTTGGGATTCAAAAAAGTTGAAAATTTTCACGACAGGATTTCTGAGTCAAAAAAGTTGAAAATTTTCATGAAAAGATTTCGGCTTCAAAAAAGTTGAAAATTTTCATGAAACGATTTCGGCTTCAAAAAAGTTGAAAATTTTCATGAAAAGATTTCGGCTTCAAAAAAGTTGAACATTTTCATGAAGTATTTTGGCTTCAAAAAAGTTGAAAATCTTCATGAAAAGATTTTGGCTTCAAAAAAGTTGAACATTTTCATGAAGTATTTTGGCTTCAAAAAAGTTGAAAATTTTCATGAAGTATTTCGGATTCAAAAAATTTGAACATTTCATGAAGTATTTTGGCTTAAAAAAAGTTGAAAATCTTCATGAAAAGTTTTCGGCTTCAAAAAAGTTGAACATTTTCATGAAGTATTTCAGCTTCAAAAAAGTTGAAAATTTTCATGAAGTATTTCGGATTCAAAAAAGTTGAAAATTTTCACGACAGGATTTCGGCTTTAAAAAAGTCGAACATTTTCATGAAATATTTCAGATTCAAAAAAGTTGAAAATTTTCATGAAAAGATTTCGGCTTCAAAAAAGTTGAAAATTTTCATGAAGTATATGGGTTTCAAAAAAGTTGAAAATTTTCATGAAGTATTTCGGATTCAAAAAAGTTGAAAATTTTCATGAAAAGATTTTTGCTTCAAAAAAGTTGAAAATTTTCATGAAGAATTTGGGCTTCAAAAAAGTCGAACATTTTCACGACAGGATTTCGGCTTTAAAAAAGTCGAACATTTTCATGAAGTATTTGGGATTCAAAAAAGTTTAAAATTTTCACGACAGGATTTTTGAGTCAAAAAAGTTGAAAATTTTCATGAAAAGATTTCGGCTTCAAAAAAGTTGAAAATTTTCATGAAAAGATTTCGGCTTCAAAAAAGTTGAAAATTTTCATGAAAAGATTTCGGCTTCAAAAAAGTTGAACATTTTCATGAAGTATTTTGGCTTCAAAAAAGTTGAAAATCTTCATGAAAAGTTTTCGGCTTCAAAAAAGTTGAACATTTTCATGAAGTATTTCAGCTTCAAAAAAGTTGAAAATTTTCATGAAGTATTTCGGATTCAAAAAAGTTGAAAATTTTCACGACAGGATTTCGGCTTTAAAAAAGTCGAACATTTTCATGAAATATTTCAGATTCAAAAAAGTTGAAAATTTTCATGAAAAGATTTCGGCTTCAAAAAAGTTGAAAATTTTCATGAAGTATATGGGTTTCAAAAAAGTTGAAAATTTTCATGAAGTATTTCGGATTCAAAAAAGTTGAAAATTTTCATGAAAAGATTTTTGCTTCAAAAAAGTTGAAAATTTTCATGAAGAATTTGGGCTTCAAAAAAGTCGAACATTTTCACGACAGGATTTCGGCTTTAAAAAAGTCGAACATTTTCATGAAGTATTTGGGATTCAAAAAAGTTTAAAATTTTCACGACAGGATTTTTGAGTCAAAAAAGTTGAAAGTTTTCATGAAAAGATTTCGGCTTCAAAAAAGTTGAAAATTTTCATGAAAAGATTTCGGCTTCAAAAAAGTTGAAAATTTTCATGAAAAGATTTCGGCTTCAAAAAAGTTGAACATTTTCATGAAGTATTTTGGCTTCAAAAAAGTTGAAAATCTTCATGAAAAGATTTTGGCTTCAAAAAAGTTGAACATTTTCATGAAGTATTTTGGCTTCAAAAAAGTTGAAAATTTTCATGAAGTATTTCGGATTCAAAAAATTTGAACATTTCATGAAGTATTTTGGCTTCAAAAAAGTTGAAAATTTTCATGAAAAGATTTTTGTTTCAAAAAAGTTGAAAATTTTCATGAAGAATTTGGGCTTCAAAAAAGTCGAACATTTTCACGACAGGATTTCGGCTTTAAAAAAGTCGAACATTTTCATGAAGTATTTGGGATTCAAAAAAGTTTAAAATTTTCACGACAGGATTTTTGAGTCAAAAAAGTTGAAAATTTTCATGAAAAGATTTCGCCTTTAAAAAAGTCGAACATTTTCATGAAGTATTTCAGCTTCAAAAAAGTTGAAAATTTTCATGAAAAGTTTTCGGCTTCAAAAAAGTTGAACATTTTCATGAAGTATTTCAGCTTCAAAAAAGTTGAAAATTTTCATGAAAAGATTTCGGCTTCAAAAAAGTTGAAAATTTTCATGAAAAGATTTTTGCTTCAAAAAAGTCGAACATTTTCATGAAGTATTTGGGATTCAAAAAAGTTTAAAATTTTCACGACAGGATTTTTGAATCAAAAAAGTTGAAAATTTTAATGAAAAGATTTCGCCTTTAAAAAAGTCGAACATTTTCATGAAGTATTTCAGCTTCAAAAAAGTTGAAAATTTTCATGAAAAGTTTTCGGCTTCAAAAAAGTTGAACATTTTCATGAAGTATTTCAGCTTCAAAAAAGTTGAAAATTTTCATGAAAAGATTTCGGCTTCAAAAAAGTTGAAAATTTTCATGAAAAGATTTTTGCTTCAAAAAAGTTGAAAATTTTCATGAAGAATTTGAGCTTCAAAAAAGTTGAAAATTTTCACGACAAGATTTCGGAGTCAAAAAAGTAGAAAATTTTAACGACAGGATTTCGGCTTTAAAAAAGTCGAACATTTTCATGAAGTATTTCAGCTTCAAAAAAGTTGAACATTTCATGAAGTATTTTGGCTTCAAAAAAGTTGAAAATTTTTATGAAGTATTTCGGATTCAAAAAAGTTGAACATTTTCAAGACAGGATTTCGCCTTTAAAAAAGTCGAACATTTTCATGAAGTATTTCAGCTTCAAAAAAGTTGAAAATCTTCATGAAAAGTTTTCGGCTTCAAAAAAGTTGAACATTTTCATGAAGTATTTCAGCTTCAAAAAAGTTGAAAATTTTCATGAAGTATTTCGGATTAAAAAAAGTTGAAAATTTTCACGACAGGATTTCGGCTTTAAAAAAGTCGAACATTGTCATGAAGTATTTCGGCTTCAAAAAAGTTGAAAATTTTCTTGAAAAGATTTCGGCTTCCAAAAAGTTGAAAATTTTCATGAAGTATTTGGGTTTCAAAAAAGTTGAAAATTTTCATGAAGTATTTTGGATTCAAAAAAGTTGAAAATTTTCACGACAGGATTTCGGCTTTAAAAAAGTCGAACATTTTGATGAAGTATTTCGGCTTCAAAAAAGTTGAAAATTTTCATGAAGTATTTCGGATTCAAAAAAGTTGAAAATTTTCATGAAAAGATTTTTGCTTCAAAAAAGTTTAAAATTTTCATGAAGAATTAGGGCTTCAAAAAAGTTGAAAATTTTCACGACAGGATTTCGGCTTTAAAAAAGTCGAACATTTTCATGAAGTATTTGGGATTCAAAAAAGTTGAAAATTTTCACGACAGGATTTCTGAGTCAAAAAAGTTGAAAATTTTCATGAAAAGATTTCGGCTTCAAAAAAGTTGAAAATTTTCATGAAAAGATTTCGGCTTCAAAAAAGTTGAACATTTTCATGAAGTATTTGGGATTCAAAAAAGTTGAAAATTTTCACGACAGGATTTCTGAGTCAAAAAAGTTGAAAATTTTCATGAAAAGATTTCGGCTTCAAAAAAGTTGAAAATTTTCATGAAACGATTTCGGCTTCAAAAAAGTTGAAAATTTTCATGAAAAGATTTCGGCTTCAAAAAAGTTGAACATTTTCATGAAGTATTTTGGCTTCAAAAAAGTTGAAAATCTTCATGAAAAGATTTTGGCTTCAAAAAAGTTGAACATTTTCATGAAGTATTTTGGCTTCAAAAAAGTTGAAAATTTTCATGAAGTATTTCGGATTCAAAAAATTTGAACATTTCATGAAGTATTTTGGCTTAAAAAAAGTTGAAAATCTTCATGAAAAGTTTTCGGCTTCAAAAAAGTTGAACATTTTCATGAAGTATTTCAGCTTCAAAAAAGTTGAAAATTTTCATGAAGTATTTCGGATTCAAAAAAGTTGAAAATTTTCACGACAGGATTTCGGCTTTAAAAAAGTCGAACATTTTCATGAAATATTTCAGATTCAAAAAAGTTGAAAATTTTCATGAAAAGATTTCGGCTTCAAAAAAGTTGAAAATTTTCATGAAGTATATGGGTTTCAAAAAAGTTGAAAATTTTCATGAAGTATTTCGGATTCAAAAAAGTTGAAAATTTTCATGAAAAGATTTTTGCTTCAAAAAAGTTGAAAATTTTCATGAAGAATTTGGGCTTCAAAAAAGTCGAACATTTTCACGACAGGATTTCGGCTTTAAAAAAGTCGAACATTTTCATGAAGTATTTGGGATTCAAAAAAGTTTAAAATTTTCACGACAGGATTTTTGAGTCAAAAAAGTTGAAAATTTTCATGAAAAGATTTCGGCTTCAAAAAAGTTGAAAATTTTCATGAAAAGATTTCGGCTTCAAAAAAGTTGAAAATTTTCATGAAAAGATTTCGGCTTCAAAAAAGTTGAACATTTTCATGAAGTATTTTGGCTTCAAAAAAGTTGAAAATCTTCATGAAAAGTTTTCGGCTTCAAAAAAGTTGAACATTTTCATGAAGTATTTCAGCTTCAAAAAAGTTGAAAATTTTCATGAAGTATTTCGGATTCAAAAAAGTTGAAAATTTTCACGACAGGATTTCGGCTTTAAAAAAGTCGAACATTTTCATGAAATATTTCAGATTCAAAAAAGTTGAAAATTTTCATGAAAAGATTTCGGCTTCAAAAAAGTTGAAAATTTTCATGAAGTATATGGGTTTCAAAAAAGTTGAAAATTTTCATGAAGTATTTCGGATTCAAAAAAGTTGAAAATTTTCATGAAAAGATTTTTGCTTCAAAAAAGTTGAAAATTTTCATGAAGAATTTGGGCTTCAAAAAAGTCGAACATTTTCACGACAGGATTTCGGCTTTAAAAAAGTCGAACATTTTCATGAAGTATTTGGGATTCAAAAAAGTTTAAAATTTTCACGACAGGATTTTTGAGTCAAAAAAGTTGAAAGTTTTCATGAAAAGATTTCGGCTTCAAAAAAGTTGAAAATTTTCATGAAAAGATTTCGGCTTCAAAAAAGTTGAAAATTTTCATGAAAAGATTTCGGCTTCAAAAAAGTTGAACATTTTCATGAAGTATTTTGGCTTCAAAAAAGTTGAAAATCTTCATGAAAAGATTTTGGCTTCAAAAAAGTTGAACATTTTCATGAAGTATTTTGGCTTCAAAAAAGTTGAAAATTTTCATGAAGTATTTCGGATTCAAAAAATTTGAACATTTCATGAAGTATTTTGGCTTCAAAAAAGTTGAAAATTTTTATGAAGAATTTCGGATTCAAAAAAGTTGAACATTTTCAAGACAGGATTTCGCCTTTAAAAAAGTCGAACATTTTCATGAAGTATTTCAGCTTCAAAAAAGTTGAAAATCTTCATGAAAAGTTTTCGGCTTCAAAAAAGTTGAACATTTTCATGAAGTATTTCAGCTTCAAAAAAGTTGAAAATTTTCATGAAAAGATTTCGGCTTCAAAAAAGTTGAAAATTTTCATGAAGTATTTGGGTTTCAAAAAAGTTGAAAATTTTCATGAAGTATTTTGGATTCAAAAAAGTTGAAAATTTTCACGACAGGATTTCGGCTTTAAAAAAGTCGAACATTTTCATGAAGTATTTCGGCTTCAAAAAAGTTGAAAATTTTCATGAAGTATTTCGGATTCAAAAAAGTTGAAAATTTTCATGAAAAGATTTTTGCTTCAAAAAAGTTGAAAATTTTCATGAAGAATTTGGGCTTCAAAAAAGTGTAAAATTTTCACGACAGGATTTCGGCTTTAAAAAAGTCGAACATTTTCATGAAGTATTTGGGATTCAAAAAAGTTGAAAATTTTCACGACAGGATTTCTGAGTCAAAAAAGTTGAAAATTTTCATGAAAAGATTTCGGCTTCAAAAAAGTTGAAAATTTTCATGAAAAGATTTCGGCTTCAAAAAAGTTGAACATTTTCATGAAGTATTTGGGATTCAAAAAAGTTGAAAATTTTCACGACAGGATTTCTGAGTCAAAAAAGTTGAAAATTTTCATGAAAAGATTTCGGCTTCAAAAAAGTTGAACATTTTCATGAAGTATTTTGGCTTCAAAAAAGTTGAAAATCTTCATGAAAAGATTTTGGCTTCAAAAAAGTTGAACATTTTCATGAAGTATTTTGGCTTCAAAAAAGTTGAAAATTTTCATGAAGTATTTCGGATTCAAAAAATTTGAACATTTCATGAAGTATTTTGGCTTCAAAAAAGTTGAAAATCTTCATGAAAAGTTTTCGGCTTCAAAAAAGTTGAACATTTTCATGAAGTATTTCAGCTTCAAAAAAGTTGAAAATTTTCATGAAGTATTTCGGATTCAAAAAAGTTGAAAATCTTCATGAAAAGTTTTCGGCTTCAAAAAAGTTGAACATTTTCATGAAGTATTTCGGCTTCAAAAAAGTTGAAAATTTTCATGAAGTATATGGGTTTCAAAAAAGTTGAAAATTTTCATGAAGTATTTCGGATTAAAAAAAGTTGAAAATTTTCACGACAGGATTTCGGCTTTAAAAAAGTCGAACATTTTCATGAAGTATTTCGGCTTCAAAAATGTTGAAAATTTTCATGAAGTATTTCGGATTCAAAAAAGTTGAAAATTTTCACGACAGGATTTCGGCTTTAAAAAAGTCGAACATTTTCATGAAGTATTTCGGCTTCAAAAATGTTGAAAATTTTCATGAAGTATTTCGGATTCAAAAAAGTTGAAAATTTTCATGAAAAGATTTCGGCTTCAAAAAAGTTGAAAATTTTCATGAAAAGATTTCGGCTTCAAAAAAGTTGAACATTTCCATGAAGTATTTTGGCTTCAAAAAAGTTGAAAATCTTCATGAAAAGATTTTGGCCTCAAAAAAGTTGAACATTTTCATGAATTATTTTGGCTTCAAAAAAGTTGAAAATTTTCATGAAGTATTTCGGATTCAAAAAATTTGAACATTTCATGAAGTATTTTGGCTTCAAAAAAGTTGAAAATTTTTATGAAGTATTTCGGATTCAAAAAAGTTGAACATTTTCAAGACAGGATTTCGCCTTTAAAAAAGTCGAACATTTTCATGAAGTATTTCAGCTTCAAAAAAGTTGAAAATCTTCATGAAAAGTTTTCGGCTTCAAAAAAGTTGAACATTTTCATGAAGTATTTCAGCTTCAAAAAAGTTGAAAATCTTCATGAAAAGTTTTCGGCTTCAAAAAAGTCGAACATTTTCATGAAGTATTTCGGCTTCAAAAAAGTTGAAAATTTTCATGAAAAGATTTTTGCTTCAAAAAAGTTGAAAATTTTCATGAAGAATTTGAGCTTCAAAAAAGTTGAAAATTTTCACGACAAGATTTCGGAGTCAAAAAAGTAGAAAATTTTAACGACAGGATTTCGGCTTTAAAAAAGTCGAACATTTTCATGAAGTATTTCAGCTTCAAAAAAGTTGAAAATTTTCATGAAAAGATTTCGGCTTCAAAAAAGTTGAAAATTTTCATGAAAAGATTTCGGCTTCAAAAAAGTTGAACATTTTCATGAAGTATTTTGGCTTCAAAAAAGTTGAAAATCTTCATGAAAAGATTTTGGCTTCAAAAAAGTTGAACATTTTCATGAAGTATTTCGGATTCAAAAAATTTGAACATTTCATGAAGTATTTTGGCTTCAAAAAAGTTGAAAATTTTTATGAAGTATTTCGGATTCAAAAAAGTTGAACATTTTCAAGACAGGATTTCGCCTTTAAAAAAGTCGAACATTTTCATGAAGTATTTCAGCTTCAAAAAAGTTGAAAATCTTCATGAAAAGTTTTCGGCTTCAAAAAAGTTGAACATTTTCATGAAGTATTTCAGCTTCAAAAAAGTTGAAAATTTTCATGAAGTATTTCGGATTAAAAAAAGTTGAAAATTTTCACGACAGGATTTCGGCTTTAAAAAAGTCGAACATTGTCATGAAGTATTTCGGCTTCAAAAAAGTTGAAAATTTTCTTGAAAAGATTTCGGCTTCCAAAAAGTTGAAAATTTTCATGAAGTATTTGGGTTTCAAAAAAGTTGAAAATTTTCATGAAGTATTTTGGATTCAAAAAAGTTGAAAATTTTCACGACAGGATTTCGGCTTTAAAAAAGTCGAACATTTTCATGAAGTATTTCGGCTTCAAAAAAGTTGAAAATTTTCATGAAGTATTTCGGATTCAAAAAAGTTGAAAATTTTCATGAAAAGATTTTTGCTTCAAAAAAGTTTAAAATTTTCATGAAGAATTAGGGCTTCAAAAAAGTTGAAAATTTTCACGACAGGATTTCGGCTTTAAAAAAGTCGAACATTTTCATGAAATATTTGGGATTCAAAAAAGTTGAAAATTTTCACGACAGGATTTCTGAGTCAAAAAAGTTGAAAATTTTCATGAAAAGATTTCGGCTTCAAAAAAGTTGAAAATTTTCATGAAAAGATTTCGGCTTCAAAAAAGTTGAACATTTTCATGAAGTATTTGGGATTCAAAAAAGTTGAAAATTTTCAGGAAGTATATGGGCTTCAAAAAAGTTGAAAATATTCATGAAGAAATTCGGCTTCAAAAAAGTTGAAAATTTTCATGAAGTATTTTGGCTTAAAAAAAGTTGAAAATCTTCATGAAAAGTTTTCGGCTTCAAAAAAGTTGAACATTTTCATGAAGTATTTCAGCTTCAAAAAAGTTGAAAATTTTCATGAAGTATTTCGGATTCAAAAAAGTTGAAAATTTTCACGACAGGATTTCGGCTTTAAAAAAGTCGAACATTTTCATGAAATATTTCAGATTCAAAAAAGTTGAAAATTTTCATGAAAAGATTTCGGCTTCAAAAAAGTTGAAAATTTTCATGAAGTATATGGGTTTCAAAAAAGTTGAAAATTTTCATGAAGTATTTCGGATTCAAAAAAGTTGAAAATTTTCATGAAAAGATTTTTGCTTCAAAAAAGTTGAAAATTTTCATGAAGAATTTGGGCTTCAAAAAAGTCGAACATTTTCACGACAGGATTTCGGCTTTAAAAAAGTCGAACATTTTCATGAAGTATTTGGGATTCAAAAAAGTTTAAAATTTTCACGACAGGATTTTTGAGTCAAAAAAGTTGAAAATTTTCATGAAAAGATTTCGGCTTCAAAAAAGTTGAAAATTTTCATGAAAAGATTTCGGCTTCAAAAAAGTTGAAAATTTTCATGAAAAGATTTCGGCTTCAAAAAAGTTGAACATTTTCATGAAGTATTTTGGCTTCAAAAAAGTTGAAAATCTTCATGAAAAGTTTTCGGCTTCAAAAAAGTTGAACATTTTCATGAAGTATTTCAGCTTCAAAAAAGTTGAAAATTTTCATGAAGTATTTCGGATTCAAAAAAGTTGAAAATTTTCACGACAGGATTTCGGCTTTAAAAAAGTCGAACATTTTCATGAAATATTTCAGATTCAAAAAAGTTGAAAATTTTCATGAAAAGATTTCGGCTTCAAAAAAGTTGAAAATTTTCATGAAGTATATGGGTTTCAAAAAAGTTGAAAATTTTCATGAAGTATTTCGGATTCAAAAAAGTTGAAAATTTTCATGAAAAGATTTTTGCTTCAAAAAAGTTGAAAATTTTCATGAAGAATTTGGGCTTCAAAAAAGTCGAACATTTTCACGACAGGATTTCGGCTTTAAAAAAGTCGAACATTTTCATGAAGTATTTGGGATTCAAAAAAGTTTAAAATTTTCACGACAGGATTTTTGAGTCAAAAAAGTTGAAAGTTTTCATGAAAAGATTTCGGCTTCAAAAAAGTTGAAAATTTTCATGAAAAGATTTCGGCTTCAAAAAAGTTGAAAATTTTCATGAAAAGATTTCGGCTTCAAAAAAGTTGAACATTTTCATGAAGTATTTTGGCTTCAAAAAAGTTGAAAATCTTCATGAAAAGATTTTGGCTTCAAAAAAGTTGAACATTTTCATGAAGTATTTTGGCTTCAAAAAAGTTGAAAATTTTCATGAAGTATTTCGGATTCAAAAAATTTGAACATTTCATGAAGTATTTTGGCTTCAAAAAAGTTGAAAATTTTCATGAAAAGATTTTTGTTTCAAAAAAGTTGAAAATTTTCATGAAGAATTTGGGCTTCAAAAAAGTCGAACATTTTCACGACAGGATTTCGGCTTTAAAAAAGTCGAACATTTTCATGAAGTATTTGGGATTCAAAAAAGTTTAAAATTTTCACGACAGGATTTTTGAGTCAAAAAAGTTGAAAATTTTCATGAAAAGATTTCGCCTTTAAAAAAGTCGAACATTTTCATGAAGTATTTCAGCTTCAAAAAAGTTGAAAATTTTCATGAAAAGTTTTCGGCTTCAAAAAAGTTGAACATTTTCATGAAGTATTTCAGCTTCAAAAAAGTTGAAAATTTTCATGAAAAGATTTCGGCTTCAAAAAAGTTGAAAATTTTCATGAAAAGATTTTTGCTTCAAAAAAGTTGAAAATTTTCATGAAGAATTTGAGCTTCAAAAAAGTTGAAAATTTTCACGACAAGATTTCGGAGTCAAAAAAGTAGAAAATTTTAACGACAGGATTTCGGCTTTAAAAAAGTCGAACATTTTCATGAAGTATTTCAGCTTCAAAAAAGTTGAACATTTCATGAAGTATTTTGGCTTCAAAAAAGTTGAAAATTTTTATGAAGTATTTCGGATTCAAAAAAGTTGAACATTTTCAAGACAGGATTTCGCCTTTAAAAAAGTCGAACATTTTCATGAAGTATTTCAGCTTCAAAAAAGTTGAAAATCTTCATGAAAAGTTTTCGGCTTCAAAAAAGTTGAACATTTTCATGAAGTATTTCAGCTTCAAAAAAGTTGAAAATTTTCATGAAGTATTTCGGATTAAAAAAAGTTGAAAATTTTCACGACAGGATTTCGGCTTTAAAAAAGTCGAACATTGTCATGAAGTATTTCGGCTTCAAAAAAGTTGAAAATTTTCTTGAAAAGATTTCGGCTTCCAAAAAGTTGAAAATTTTCATGAAGTATTTGGGTTTCAAAAAAGTTGAAAATTTTCATGAAGTATTTTGGATTCAAAAAAGTTGAAAATTTTCACGACAGGATTTCGGCTTTAAAAAAGTCGAACATTTTGATGAAGTATTTCGGCTTCAAAAAAGTTGAAAATTTTCATGAAGTATTTCGGATTCAAAAAAGTTGAAAATTTTCATGAAAAGATTTTTGCTTCAAAAAAGTTTAAAATTTTCATGAAGAATTAGGGCTTCAAAAAAGTTGAAAATTTTCAGGACAGGATTTCGGCTTTAAAAAAGTCGAACATTTTCATGAAGTATTTGGGATTCAAAAAAGTTGAAAATTTTCACGACAGGATTTCTGAGTCAAAAAAGTTGAAAATTTTCATGAAAAGATTTCGGCTTCAAAAAAGTTGAAAATTTTCATGAAAAGATTTCGGCTTCAAAAAAGTTGAACATTTTCATGAAGTATTTGGGATTCAAAAAAGTTGAAAATTTTCACGACAGGATTTCTGAGTCAAAAAAGTTGAAAATTTTCATGAAAAGATTTCGGCTTCAAAAAAGTTGAAAATTTTCATGAAACGATTTCGGCTTCAAAAAAGTTGAAAATTTTCATGAAAAGATTTCGGCTTCAAAAAAGTTGAACATTTTCATGAAGTATTTTGGCTTCAAAAAAGTTGAAAATCTTCATGAAAAGATTTTGGCTTCAAAAAAGTTGAACATTTTCATGAAGTATTTTGGCTTCAAAAAAGTTGAAAATTTTCATGAAGTATTTCGGATTCAAAAAATTTGAACATTTCATGAAGTATTTTGGCTTAAAAAAAGTTGAAAATCTTCATGAAAAGTTTTCGGCTTCAAAAAAGTTGAACATTTTCATGAAGTATTTCAGCTTCAAAAAAGTTGAAAATTTTCATGAAGTATTTCGGATTCAAAAAAGTTGAAAATTTTCACGACAGGATTTCGGCTTTAAAAAAGTCGAACATTTTCATGAAATATTTCAGATTCAAAAAAGTTGAAAATTTTCATGAAAAGATTTCGGCTTCAAAAAAGTTGAAAATTTTCATGAAGTATATGGGTTTCAAAAAAGTTGAAAATTTTCATGAAGTATTTCGGATTCAAAAAAGTTGAAAATTTTCATGAAAAGATTTTTGCTTCAAAAAAGTTGAAAATTTTCATGAAGAATTTGGGCTTCAAAAAAGTCGAACATTTTCACGACAGGATTTCGGCTTTAAAAAAGTCGAACATTTTCATGAAGTATTTGGGATTCAAAAAAGTTTAAAATTTTCACGACAGGATTTTTGAGTCAAAAAAGTTGAAAATTTTCATGAAAAGATTTCGGCTTCAAAAAAGTTGAAAATTTTCATGAAAAGATTTCGGCTTCAAAAAAGTTGAAAATTTTCATGAAAAGATTTCGGCTTCAAAAAAGTTGAACATTTTCATGAAGTATTTTGGCTTCAAAAAAGTTGAAAATCTTCATGAAAAGTTTTCGGCTTCAAAAAAGTTGAACATTTTCATGAAGTATTTCAGCTTCAAAAAAGTTGAAAATTTTCATGAAGTATTTCGGATTCAAAAAAGTTGAAAATTTTCACGACAGGATTTCGGCTTTAAAAAAGTCGAACATTTTCATGAAATATTTCAGATTCAAAAAAGTTGAAAATTTTCATGAAAAGATTTCGGCTTCAAAAAAGTTGAAAATTTTCATGAAGTATATGGGTTTCAAAAAAGTTGAAAATTTTCATGAAGTATTTCGGATTCAAAAAAGTTGAAAATTTTCATGAAAAGATTTTTGCTTCAAAAAAGTTGAAAATTTTCATGAAGAATTTGGGCTTCAAAAAAGTCGAACATTTTCACGACAGGATTTCGGCTTTAAAAAAGTCGAACATTTTCATGAAGTATTTGGGATTCAAAAAAGTTTAAAATTTTCACGACAGGATTTTTGAGTCAAAAAAGTTGAAAGTTTTCATGAAAAGATTTCGGCTTCAAAAAAGTTGAAAATTTTCATGAAAAGATTTCGGCTTCAAAAAAGTTGAAAATTTTCATGAAAAGATTTCGGCTTCAAAAAAGTTGAACATTTTCATGAAGTATTTTGGCTTCAAAAAAGTTGAAAATCTTCATGAAAAGATTTTGGCTTCAAAAAAGTTGAACATTTTCATGAAGTATTTTGGCTTCAAAAAAGTTGAAAATTTTCATGAAGTATTTCGGATTCAAAAAATTTGAACATTTCATGAAGTATTTTGGCTTCAAAAAAGTTGAAAATTTTTATGAAGAATTTCGGATTCAAAAAAGTTGAACATTTTCAAGACAGGATTTCGCCTTTAAAAAAGTCGAACATTTTCATGAAGTATTTCAGCTTCAAAAAAGTTGAAAATCTTCATGAAAAGTTTTCGGCTTCAAAAAAGTTGAACATTTTCATGAAGTATTTCAGCTTCAAAAAAGTTGAAAATTTTCATGAAAAGATTTCGGCTTCAAAAAAGTTGAAAATTTTCATGAAGTATTTGGGTTTCAAAAAAGTTGAAAATTTTCATGAAGTATTTTGGATTCAAAAAAGTTGAAAATTTTCACGACAGGATTTCGGCTTTAAAAAAGTCGAACATTTTCATGAAGTATTTCGGCTTCAAAAAAGTTGAAAATTTTCATGAAGTATTTCGGATTCAAAAAAGTTGAAAATTTTCATGAAAAGATTTTTGCTTCAAAAAAGTTGAAAATTTTCATGAAGAATTTGGGCTTCAAAAAAGTGTAAAATTTTCACGACAGGATTTCGGCTTTAAAAAAGTCGAACATTTTCATGAAGTATTTGGGATTCAAAAAAGTTGAAAATTTTCACGACAGGATTTCTGAGTCAAAAAAGTTGAAAATTTTCATGAAAAGATTTCGGCTTCAAAAAAGTTGAAAATTTTCATGAAAAGATTTCGGCTTCAAAAAAGTTGAACATTTTCATGAAGTATTTGGGATTCAAAAAAGTTGAAAATTTTCACGACAGGATTTCTGAGTCAAAAAAGTTGAAAATTTTCATGAAAAGATTTCGGCTTCAAAAAAGTTGAACATTTTCATGAAGTATTTTGGCTTCAAAAAAGTTGAAAATCTTCATGAAAAGATTTTGGCTTCAAAAAAGTTGAACATTTTCATGAAGTATTTTGGCTTCAAAAAAGTTGAAAATTTTCATGAAGTATTTCGGATTCAAAAAATTTGAACATTTCATGAAGTATTTTGGCTTCAAAAAAGTTGAAAATCTTCATGAAAAGTTTTCGGCTTCAAAAAAGTTGAACATTTTCATGAAGTATTTCAGCTTCAAAAAAGTTGAAAATTTTCATGAAGTATTTCGGATTCAAAAAAGTTGAAAATCTTCATGAAAAGTTTTCGGCTTCAAAAAAGTTGAACATTTTCATGAAGTATTTCGGCTTCAAAAAAGTTGAAAATTTTCATGAAGTATATGGGTTTCAAAAAAGTTGAAAATTTTCATGAAGTATTTCGGATTAAAAAAAGTTGAAAATTTTCACGACAGGATTTCGGCTTTAAAAAAGTCGAACATTTTCATGAAGTATTTCGGCTTCAAAAATGTTGAAAATTTTCATGAAGTATTTCGGATTCAAAAAAGTTGAAAATTTTCACGACAGGATTTCGGCTTTAAAAAAGTCGAACATTTTCATGAAGTATTTCGGCTTCAAAAATGTTGAAAATTTTCATGAAGTATTTCGGATTCAAAAAAGTTGAAAATTTTCATGAAAAGATTTCGGCTTCAAAAAAGTTGAAAATTTTCATGAAAAGATTTCGGCTTCAAAAAAGTTGAACATTTCCATGAAGTATTTTGGCTTCAAAAAAGTTGAAAATCTTCATGAAAAGATTTTGGCCTCAAAAAAGTTGAACATTTTCATGAATTATTTTGGCTTCAAAAAAGTTGAAAATTTTCATGAAGTATTTCGGATTCAAAAAATTTGAACATTTCATGAAGTATTTTGGCTTCAAAAAAGTTGAAAATTTTTATGAAGTATTTCGGATTCAAAAAAGTTGAACATTTTCAAGACAGGATTTCGCCTTTAAAAAAGTCGAACATTTTCATGAAGTATTTCAGCTTCAAAAAAGTTGAAAATCTTCATGAAAAGTTTTCGGCTTCAAAAAAGTTGAACAGTTTCATGAAGTATTTCAGCTTCAAAAAAGTTGAAAATCTTCATGAAAAGTTTTCGGCTTCAAAAAAGTCGAACATTTTCATGAAGTATTTCGGCTTCAAAAAAGTTGAAAATTTTCATGAAAAGATTTTTGCTTCAAAAAAGTTGAAAATTTTCATGAAGAATTTGAGCTTCAAAAAAGTTGAAAATTTTCACGACAAGATTTCGGAGTCAAAAAAGTAGAAAATTTTAACGACAGGATTTCGGCTTTAAAAAAGTCGAACATTTTCATGAAGTATTTCAGCTTCAAAAAAGTTGAAAATTTTCATGAAAAGATTTCGGCTTCAAAAAAGTTGAAAATTTTCATGAAAAGATTTCGGCTTCAAAAAAGTTGAACATTTTCATGAAGTATTTTGGCTTCAAAAAAGTTGAAAATCTTCATGAAAAGATTTTGGCTTCAAAAAAGTTGAACATTTTCATGAAGTATTTCGGATTCAAAAAATTTGAACATTTCATGAAGTATTTTGGCTTCAAAAAAGTTGAAAATTTTTATGAAGTATTTCGGATTCAAAAAAGTTGAACATTTTCAAGACAGGATTTCGCCTTTAAAAAAGTCGAACATTTTCATGAAGTATTTCAGCTTCAAAAAAGTTGAAAATCTTCATGAAAAGTTTTCGGCTTCAAAAAAGTTGAACATTTTCATGAAGTATTTCAGCTTCAAAAAAGTTGAAAATTTTCATGAAGTATTTCGGATTAAAAAAAGTTGAAAATTTTCACGACAGGATTTCGGCTTTAAAAAAGTCGAACATTGTCATGAAGTATTTCGGCTTCAAAAAAGTTGAAAATTTTCTTGAAAAGATTTCGGCTTCCAAAAAGTTGAAAATTTTCATGAAGTATTTGGGTTTCAAAAAAGTTGAAAATTTTCATGAAGTATTTTGGATTCAAAAAAGTTGAAAATTTTCACGACAGGATTTCGGCTTTAAAAAAGTCGAACATTTTCATGAAGTATTTCGGCTTCAAAAAAGTTGAAAATTTTCATGAAGTATTTCGGATTCAAAAAAGTTGAAAATTTTCATGAAAAGATTTTTGCTTCAAAAAAGTTTAAAATTTTCATGAAGAATTAGGGCTTCAAAAAAGTTGAAAATTTTCACGACAGGATTTCGGCTTTAAAAAAGTCGAACATTTTCATGAAATATTTGGGATTCAAAAAAGTTGAAAATTTTCACGACAGGATTTCTGAGTCAAAAAAGTTGAAAATTTTCATGAAAAGATTTCGGCTTCAAAAAAGTTGAAAATTTTCATGAAAAGATTTCGGCTTCAAAAAAGTTGAACATTTTCATGAAGTATTTGGGATTCAAAAAAGTTGAAAATTTTCACGACAGGATTTCTGAGTCAAAAAAGTTGAAAATTTTCATGAAAAGATTTCGGCTTCAAAAAAGTTGAAAATTTTCATGAAACGATTTCGGCTTCAAAAAAGTTGAAAATTTTCATGAAAAGATTTCGGCTTCAAAAAAGTTGAACATTTTCATGAAGTATTTTGGCTTCAAAAAAGTTGAAAATCTTCATGAAAAGATTTTGGCTTCAAAAAAGTTGAACATTTTCATGAAGTATTTTGGCTTCAAAAAAGTTGAAAATTTTCATGAAGTATTTCGGATTCAAAAAATTTGAACATTTCATGAAGTATTTTGGCTTAAAAAAAGTTGAAAATCTTCATGAAAAGTTTTCGGCTTCAAAAAAGTTGAACATTTTCATGAAGTATTTCAGCTTCAAAAAAGTTGAAAATTTTCATGAAGTATTTCGGATTCAAAAAAGTTGAAAATTTTCACGACAGGATTTCGGCTTTAAAAAAGTCGAACATTTTCATGAAATATTTCAGATTCAAAAAAGTTGAAAATTTTCATGAAAAGATTTCGGCTTCAAAAAAGTTGAAAATTTTCATGAAGTATATGGGTTTCAAAAAAGTTGAAAATTTTCATGAAGTATTTCGGATTCAAAAAAGTTGAAAATTTTCATGAAAAGATTTTTGCTTCAAAAAAGTTGAAAATTTTCATGAAGAATTTGGGCTTCAAAAAAGTCGAACATTTTCACGACAGGATTTCGGCTTTAAAAAAGTCGAACATTTTCATGAAGTATTTGGGATTCAAAAAAGTTTAAAATTTTCACGACAGGATTTTTGAGTCAAAAAAGTTGAAAATTTTCATGAAAAGATTTCGGCTTCAAAAAAGTTGAAAATTTTCATGAAAAGATTTCGGCTTCAAAAAAGTTGAAAATTTTCATGAAAAGATTTCGGCTTCAAAAAAGTTGAACATTTTCATGAAGTATTTCAGCTTCAAAAAAGTTGAAAATCTTCATGAAAAGTTTTCGGCTTCAAAAAAGTTGAACATTTTCATGAAGTATTTCAGCTTCAAAAAAGTTGAAAATTTTCATGAAAAGATTTCGGCTTCAAAAAAGTTGAAAATTTTCATGAAGTATTTGGGTTTCAAAAAAGTTGAAAATTTTCATGAAGTATTTTGGATTCAAAAAAGTTGAAAATTTTCACGACAGGATTTCGGCTTTAAAAAAGTCGAACATTTTCATGAAGTATTTCGGCTTCAAAAAAGTTGAAAATTTTCATGAAGTATTTCGGATTCAAAAAAGTTGAAAATTTTCATGAAAAGATTTTTGCTTCAAAAAAGTTGAAAATTTTCATGAAGAATTTGGGCTTCAAAAAAGTGTAAAATTTTCACGACAGGATTTCGGCTTTAAAAAAGTCGAACATTTTCATGAAGTATTTGGGATTCAAAAAAGTTGAAAATTTTCACGACAGGATTTCTGAGTCAAAAAAGTTGAAAATTTTCATGAAAAGATTTCGGCTTTAAAAAAGTCGAACATTGTCATGAAGTATTTCGGCTTCAAAAAAGTTGAAAATTTTCTTGAAAAGATTTCGGCTTCCAAAAAGTTGAAAATTTTCATGAAGTATTTGGGTTTCAAAAAAGTTGAAAATTTTCATGAAGTATTTTGGATTCAAAAAAGTTGAAAATTTTCACGACAGGATTTCGGCTTTAAAAAAGTCGAACATTTTCATGAAGTATTTCGGCTTCAAAAAAGTTGAAAATTTTCATGAAGTATTTCGGATTCAAAAAAGTTGAAAATTTTCATGAAAAGATTTTTGCTTCAAAAAAGTTTAAAATTTTCATGAAGAATTAGGGCTTCAAAAAAGTTGAAAATTTTCACGACAGGATTTCGGCTTTAAAAAAGTCGAACATTTTCATGAAATATTTGGGATTCAAAAAAGTTGAAAATTTTCACGACAGGATTTCTGAGTCAAAAAAGTTGAAAATTTTCATGAAAAGATTTCGGCTTCAAAAAAGTTGAAAATTTTCATGAAAAGATTTCGGCTTCAAAAAAGTTGAACATTTTCATGAAGTATTTGGGATTCAAAAAAGTTGAAAATTTTCACGACAGGATTTCTGAGTCAAAAAAGTTGAAAATTTTCATGAAAAGATTTCGGCTTCAAAAAAGTTGAAAATTTTCATGAAACGATTTCGGCTTCAAAAAAGTTGAAAATTTTCATGAAAAGATTTCGGCTTCAAAAAAGTTGAACATTTTCATGAAGTATTTTGGCTTCAAAAAAGTTGAAAATCTTCATGAAAAGATTTTGGCTTCAAAAAAGTTGAACATTTTCATGAAGTATTTTGGCTTCAAAAAAGTTGAAAATTTTCATGAAGTATTTCGGATTCAAAAAATTTGAACATTTCATGAAGTATTTTGGCTTAAAAAAAGTTGAAAATCTTCATGAAAAGTTTTCGGCTTCAAAAAAGTTGAACATTTTCATGAAGTATTTCAGCTTCAAAAAAGTTGAAAATTTTCATGAAGTATTTCGGATTCAAAAAAGTTGAAAATTTTCACGACAGGATTTCGGCTTTAAAAAAGTCGAACATTTTCATGAAATATTTCAGATTCAAAAAAGTTGAAAATTTTCATGAAAAGATTTCGGCTTCAAAAAAGTTGAAAATTTTCATGAAGTATATGGGTTTCAAAAAAGTTGAAAATTTTCATGAAGTATTTCGGATTCAAAAAAGTTGAAAATTTTCATGAAAAGATTTTTGCTTCAAAAAAGTTGAAAATTTTCATGAAGAATTTGGGCTTCAAAAAAGTCGAACATTTTCACGACAGGATTTCGGCTTTAAAAAAGTCGAACATTTTCATGAAGTATTTGGGATTCAAAAAAGTTTAAAATTTTCACGACAGGATTTTTGAGTCAAAAAAGTTGAAAATTTTCATGAAAAGATTTCGGCTTCAAAAAAGTTGAAAATTTTCATGAAAAGATTTCGGCTTCAAAAAAGTTGAAAATTTTCATGAAAAGATTTCGGCTTCAAAAAAGTTGAACATTTTCATGAAGTATTTCAGCTTCAAAAAAGTTGAAAATCTTCATGAAAAGTTTTCGGCTTCAAAAAAGTTGAACATTTTCATGAAGTATTTCAGCTTCAAAAAAGTTGAAAATTTTCATGAAAAGATTTCGGCTTCAAAAAAGTTGAAAATTTTCATGAAGTATTTGGGTTTCAAAAAAGTTGAAAATTTTCATGAAGTATTTTGGATTCAAAAAAGTTGAAAATTTTCACGACAGGATTTCGGCTTTAAAAAAGTCGAACATTTTCATGAAGTATTTCGGCTTCAAAAAAGTTGAAAATTTTCATGAAGTATTTCGGATTCAAAAAAGTTGAAAATTTTCATGAAAAGATTTTTGCTTCAAAAAAGTTGAAAATTTTCATGAAGAATTTGGGCTTCAAAAAAGTGTAAAATTTTCACGACAGGATTTCGGCTTTAAAAAAGTCGAACATTTTCATGAAGTATTTGGGATTCAAAAAAGTTGAAAATTTTCACGACAGGATTTCTGAGTCAAAAAAGTTGAAAATTTTCATGAAAAGATTTCGGCTTCAAAAAAGTTGAAAATTTTCATGAAAAGATTTCGGCTTCAAAAAAGTTGAACATTTTCATGAAGTATTTGGGATTCAAAAAAGTTGAAAATTTTCACGACAGGATTTCTGAGTCAAAAAAGTTGAAAATTTTCATGAAAAGATTTCGGCTTCAAAAAAGTTGAACATTTTCATGAAGTATTTTGGCTTCAAAAAAGTTGAAAATCTTCATGAAAAGATTTTGGCTTCAAAAAAGTTGAACATTTTCATGAAGTATTTTGGCTTCAAAAAAGTTGAAAATTTTCATGAAGTATTTCGGATTCAAAAAATTTGAACATTTCATGAAGTATTTTGGCTTCAAAAAAGTTGAAAATCTTCATGAAAAGTTTTCGGCTTCAAAAAAGTTGAACATTTTCATGAAGTATTTCAGCTTCAAAAAAGTTGAAAATTTTCATGAAGTATTTCGGATTCAAAAAAGTTGAAAATTTTCACGACAGGATTTCGGCTTTAAAAAAGTCGAACATTTTCATGAAATATTTCAGATTCAAAAAAGTTGAAAATTTTCATGAAAAGATTTCGGCTTCAAAAAAGTTGAAAATTTTCATGAAGTATATGGGTTTCAAAAAAGTTGAAAATTTTCATGAAGTATTTCGGATTCAAAAAAGTTGAAAATTTTCATGAAAAGATTTCGGCTTCAAAAAAGTTGAAAATTTTCATGAAAAGATTTCGGCTTCAAAAAAGTTGAAAATTTTCACGACAGGATTTTGGCTTTAAAAACGTCGAACATTTTCATGAAGTATTTGGGCTTCAAAAAAGTTGAAAATTTTCACGACAGGATTTCAGCTTTAAAAAATTCGAACATTTTCATGAAGTATTCGGGATTCAAAAAAGTTGAAAATTTTCATGACAGTATTTCGGCTTTAAAAAAGTCGAACATTTTCATGACAGTATTTCGGCTTTAAAAAAGTCGAACATTTTCATGAAGTATTTCAGCTTCAAAAAAGTAGAACATTTAAAGGAAAAGATTTCAGTTTCAAAAAAGTTGAACATTTTCATGAAGTATTTCGGATTCAAAAAAGTTGAAAATTTTCACGACAGGATTCCGGCTTTTAAAAAGTCGACCATTTTCATGAAGTATTTCAGCTTCAAAAAAGTTGAAAATTTTCAAGACAGGATTTCGGCTTTAAAAAAGTCAACCTTTTTCATGAAGTATTTCGGCTTTAAAAAAGTTGAACATTTTCATGAAAAGATTTCGGCTTCAAAAACGTTGAACATTTTCATGAAAAGATTTCGGCTTCAAAAAAGTTGAAAATTTTCATGAATTATGTCGGATTCAAAAAAGTTGAAAGTTTTCATGAAATATTTCGGATTTAAAAAAGTTGAAAATTTTCACGACAGGATTTCGGCTTTAAAAAAGTCGAACATTTTCATGCAGTATTTCAGCTTCAAAAAAGTTGAAAATTTTCATGAAAAGATTTCGTCTTCCAAAAAGTTGACAATTTTCATGAAGTATTAAGGATTAAAAAAAGTTGAACATTTTCACGACAGGATTTCGGCTTCAAAAATGTTGAACATTTTCATGACAGTATTTCGGCTTCAAAAAATGTGAAAATTTTCATTAAATATTTGGGCTTCAAAAAAGTTGAAAATTTTCATGACAGTATTTCGGCTTTAAAAAAGTCGAACATTTTCACGACAGTATTTCGGCTTTAAAAAAGTCGAACATTTTCATGAAGTATTTCAGCTTCAAAAAAGTTGAACATTTTCATGAAAAGATTTCGGCTTCAAAAAAGTTTAAAATTTTAATGGAAAGATTTCGGCTTCAAAAAAGTTTAAAATTTTCATGAAGTATTTCGGCTTTAAAAAAGTCGACCATTTTCATGCAGTATTTCAGCTTCAAAAAAGTTGAAAATTTTCATGAAAAGATTTCGTCTTCCAAAAAGTTGAAAATTTTCATGAAGTATTAAGGATTAAAAAAAGTTGAACATTTTCACGACAGGATTTCGGCTTTAAAAAAGTCGAACATTTTCATGAAGTATTTCAGCTTCAAAAAAGTAGAACATTTTCAGGAAAAGATTTCAGTTTCAAAAAAGTTGAACATTTTCATGAAGTATTTTATCTTCAAAAAGTTGAACATTTTCATGACAGGATTTCGGCTTCAAAAAAGTTGAAAATTTTCATGAAAAGATTTCGGCTTCAAAATAGTTGAAAATTTTCATGAAGTATTAAGGATTAAAAAAAGTTGAACATTTTCACGACAGGATTTCGGCTTTAAAAAAGTCGAACATTTTCATGAAGTATTTCAGCTTCAAAAAAGTAGAACATTTTCAGGAAAAGATTTCAGTTTCAAAAAAGTTGAACATTTTCATGAAGTATTTTATCTTCAAAAAGTTGAACATTTTCATGACAGGATTTCGGCTTCAAAAAAGTTGAACATTTTTCATGAAAAGATTTCGGCTTCAAAATAGTTGAAAATTTTCATGAAGTATTTCGGATTCAAAAAAGTTGAACATTTTCAGGAAAAGATTTCAGTTCCAAAAAAGTTGAACATTTTCATGAAGTATTTTATCTTCAAAAAGTTGAAAATTTTCACGACAGTATTTCGGCTTTAAAAAAGTCGCACATTTTCATGAAGTATTTCAGCTTCAAAAAAGTTGAACATTTTCAGGAAAAGATTTCAGTTCCAAAAAAGTTGAAAATTTTCATGAAGTATTTCGGCTTCAAAAATGTTGAACATTTTCATGACAGTATTTCGGCTTCAAAAAATGTGAAAATTTTCATTAAATATTTGGGCTTCAAAAAAGTTGAAAATTTTCATGACAGTATTTCGGCTTTAAAAAAGTCGAACATTTTCATGACAGTATTTCGGCTTCAAAAAAGTTGAACATTTTCATGAAAATATTTCGGCTTCAAAAAAGTTGAAAATTTTCATGAAAAGATTTCGGCTTCAAAAAAGTTGAACATTTTCATGAAAAGATTTCGGCTTCAAAAAAGTTGAAAATTTTCATGAAGTATGTCGGATTCAAAAAAGTTGAAAATTTTCATGAAGTATTTCGGAATCAAAAAAGTTGAAAATTTTCACGACATGATTTCGGCTTTAAAAAAGTCGAACATTTTCATGCAGTATTTCAGCTTCAAAAAAGTTGAAAATTTTCATGAAAAGATTTCGTCTTCCAAAAAGTTGAAAATTTTCATGAAGTATTAAGGATTAAAAAAAGTTGAACATTTTCATGAAGTATTTTATCTTCAAAAAGTTGAACATTTTCATGACAGGATTTCGGCTTCAAAAAAGTTGAACATTTTTCATGAAAAGATTTCGGCTTCAAAATAGTTGAAAATTTTCATGAAGTATTTCGGATTCAAAAAAGTTGAACATTTACAGGAAAAGATTTTAGTTCCAAAAAAGTTGAAAATTTTCATGAAGTATTTCGGCTTCAAAAATGTTGAACATTTTCATGACAGTATTTCGGCTTCAAAAAATGTGAAAATTTTCATTAAATATTTGGGCTTCAAAAAAGTTGAAAATTTTCATGACAGTATTTCGGCTTTAAAAAAGTCGAACATTTTCATGACAGTATTTCGGCTTTAAAAAAGTCGAACATTTTCATGAAGTATTTCAGCTTCAAAAAAGTTGAAAATTTTCATGACAGTATTTCGGCTTCAAAAAAGTTGAACATTTTCATGTAAAGATTTCGGCTTCAAAAAAGTTGAATATTTTCAAGACAGGATTTCGGCTTTAAAAAAGTCGACCATTTTCATGAAGTATTTCAGCTTCAAAAAAGTAGAACATTTTCAGGAAAAGATTTCAGTTTCAAAAAAGTTGAACATTTTCATGAAGTATTTTATCTTCAAAAAGTTGAACATTTTCATGACAGGATTTCGGCTTCAAAAAATTTGAACATTTTCATGAAAACATTTCGGCTTCAAAAAAGTTGAAAATTTTCATGAAGTATTTCAGATTCAAAAAAGTTGAACATTTTCATGAAGTATTACAGTTCCAAAAAAGTTGAAAATTTTCATGAAGTATTTCGGCTTCAAAAATGTTGAACATTTTCATGACAGTATTTCGGCTTCAAAAAATGTGAAAATTTTAATTAAATATTTGGGCTTCAAAAAAGTTGAAAATTTTCATGACAGTATTTCGGCTTTAAAAAAGTCGAACATTTTCATGACAGTATTTCGGCTTTAAAAAAGTCGAACATTTTCATGAAGTATTTCAGCTTCAAAAAAGTTGAAAATTTTCATGACAGTATTTCGGCTTCAAAAAAGTTGAACATTTTCATGTCAGGATTTCGGCTTCAAAAAAGTTGAACATTTTCATGAAAAGATTTCGGCTTCAAAAAAGTTGAAAATCTTCATGAAGTATTTCGGATTCAAAAAAGTTGAAAATTTTCATGACAGGATTTCGGCTTTAAAAAAGTCGAAAATTTTCATGCAGTATTTCAGCTTCAAAAAAGTTGAAAATTTTCTTGAAAAGATTTCGTCTTCCAAAAAGTTGAATATTTTAATGGAAAGATTTCGGCTTTAAAAAAGTCGAACATTTTCATGAAGTATTTCAGCTTCAAAAAAGTAGAACATTTTCAGGAAAAGATTTCAGTTCCAAAAAAGTTGAAAATTTTCATGAAGTATTTCGGCTTCAAAAATGTTGAACATTTTCATGACAGTATTTCGGCTTCAAAAAATGTGAAAATTTTCATTAAATATTTGGGCTTCAAAAAAGTTGAAAATTTTCATGACAGTATTTCGGCTTTAAAAAAGTCGAACATTTTCATGACAGTATTTCGGCTTCAAAAAAGTTGAACATTTTCATGAAAATATTTCGGCTTCAAAAAAGTTGAAAATTTTCATGAAAAGATTTCGGCTTCAAAAAAGTTGAACATTTTCATGAAAAGATTTCGGCTTCAAAAAAGTTGAAAATTTTCATGAAGTATGTCGGATTCAAAAAAGTTGAAAATTTTCATGAAGTATTTCGGAATCAAAAAAGTTGAAAATTTTCACGACATGATTTCGGCTTTAAAAAAGTCGAACATTTTCATGCAGTATTTCAGCTTCAAAAAAGTTGAAAATTTTCATGAAAAGATTTCGTCTTCCAAAAAGTTGAAAATTTTCATGAAGTATTAAGGATTAAAAAAAGTTGAACATTTTCATGAAGTATTTTATCTTCAAAAAGTTGAACATTTTCATGACAGGATTTCGGCTTCAAAAAAGTTGAACATTTTTCATGAAAAGATTTCGGCTTCAAAATAGTTGAAAATTTTCATGAAGTATTTCGGATTCAAAAAAGTTGAACATTTACAGGAAAAGATTTTAGTTCCAAAAAAGTTGAAAATTTTCATGAAGTATTTCGGCTTCAAAAATGTTGAACATTTTCATGACAGTATTTCGGCTTCAAAAAATGTGAAAATTTTCATTAAATATTTGGGCTTCAAAAAAGTTGAAAATTTTCATGACAGTATTTCGGCTTTAAAAAAGTCGAACATTTTCATGACAGTATTTCGGCTTTAAAAAAGTCGAACATTTTCATGAAGTATTTCAGCTTCAAAAAAGTTGAAAATTTTCATGACAGTATTTCGGCTTCAAAAAAGTTGAACATTTTCATGTAAAGATTTCGGCTTCAAAAAAGTTGAATATTTTCAAGACAGGATTTCGGCTTTAAAAAAGTCGACCATTTTCATGAAGTATTTCAGCTTCAAAAAAGTAGAACATTTTCAGGAAAAGATTTCAGTTTCAAAAAAGTTGAACATTTTCATGAAGTATTTTATCTTCAAAAAGTTGAACATTTTCATGACAGGATTTCGGCTTCAAAAAATTTGAACATTTTCATGAAAACATTTCGGCTTCAAAAAAGTTGAAAATTTTCATGAAGTATTTCAGATTCAAAAAAGTTGAACATTTTCATGAAGTATTACAGTTCCAAAAAAGTTGAAAATTTTCATGAAGTATTTCGGCTTCAAAAATGTTGAACATTTTCATGACAGTATTTCGGCTTCAAAAAATGTGAAAATTTTAATTAAATATTTGGGCTTCAAAAAAGTTGAAAATTTTCATGACAGTATTTCGGCTTTAAAAAAGTCGAACATTTTCATGACAGTATTTCGGCTTTAAAAAAGTCGAACATTTTCATGAAGTATTTCAGCTTCAAAAAAGTTGAAAATTTTCATGACAGTATTTCGGCTTCAAAAAAGTTGAACATTTTCATGTCAGGATTTCGGCTTCAAAAAAGTTGAACATTTTCATGAAAAGATTTCGGCTTCAAAAAAGTTGAAAATCTTCATGAAGTATTTCGGATTCAAAAAAGTTGAAAATTTTCATGACAGGATTTCGGCTTTAAAAAAGTCGAAAATTTTCATGCAGTATTTCAGCTTCAAAAAAGTTGAAAATTTTCTTGAAAAGATTTCGTCTTCCAAAAAGTTGAATATTTTAATGGAAAGATTTCGGCTTTAAAAAAGTCGAACATTTTCATGAAGTATTTCAGCTTCAAAAAAGTAGAACATTTAAAGGAAAAGATTTCAGTTTCAAAAAAGTTGAACATTTTCATGAAGTATTTCGGATTCAAAAAAGTTGAAAATTTTCACGACAGGATTTCGGCTTTTAAAAAGTCGACCATTTTCATGAAGTATTTCAGCTTCAAAAAAGTTGAACATTTTCAAGACAGGATTTCGGCTTTAAAAAAGTCAACCTTTTTCATGAAGTATTTCGGCTTTAAAAAAGTTGAACATTTTCATGAAAAGATTTCCGCTTCAAAAACGTCGAACATTTTCATGAAAAGGTTTCGGATTCAAAAAAGTTGAAAATTTTCATGAAGTATTTCGAATTCAAAAAAGTCGAACATTTTCAAGACAGGATTTCGGCTTTAAAAAAGTCGACCATTTTCATGAAGTATTTCGGATTTAAAAAAGTTGCACATTTTCATGACAGGATTTCGGCTTGAAAAAAGTTGAACATTTTCATGAAGTATTTCGGATTCAAAAAAGTTGAAAATTTTCACGACAGGATTTCGGCTTTAAAAAAGTCGACCATTTTCATGAAGTATTTCAGCTTCAAAAAAGTTGAACATTTTCATGAAAAGATTTCGGCTTCAAAAAAGTTGAAAATTTTCATGAAAAGATTTCGGCTTCAAAAAAGTTGAAAATTTTCATGAAAAGATTTCGGCTTCAAAAAAGTTTAAAATTTTAATGGAAAGATTTCGGCTTCAAAAAAGTTTAAAATTTTCATGAAGTATTTTGGATTCAAAAAAGTTGAAAATTTTCATGAAGTATTTCGGATTCAAAAAAGTTGAACATTTTCATGAAAAGATTTCGTCTTCCAAAAAGTTGAATATTTTAATGGAAAGATTTCGGCTTTAAAAAAGTCGAACATTTTCATGAAGTATTTCAGCTTCAAAAAAGTAGAACATTTAAAGGAAAAGATTTCAGTTTCAAAAAAGTTGAACATTTTCATGAAGTATTTCGGATTCAAAAAAGTTGAAAATTTTCACGACAGGATTTCGGCTTTTAAAAAGTCGACCATTTTCATGAAGTATTTCAGCTTCAAAAAAGTTGAACATTTTCAAGACAGGATTTCGGCTTTAAAAAAGTCAACCTTTTTCATGAAGTATTTCGGCTTTAAAAAAGTTGAACATTTTCATGAAAAGATTTCCGCTTCAAAAACGTTGAACATTTTCATGAAAAGGTTTCGGATTCAAAAAAGTTGAAAATTTTCATGAAGTATTTCGAATTCAAAAAAGTCGAACATTTTCAAGACAGGATTTCGGCTTTAAAAAAGTCGACCATTTTCATGAAGTATTTCAGCTTCAAAAAAGTTGAACATTTTCATGAAAAGATTTCGGCTTCAAAAAAGTTGAAAATTTTCATGAAAAGATTTCGGCTTCAAAAAAGTTGAAAATTTTCATGAAAAGATTTCGGCTTCAAAAAAGTTTAAAATTTTAATGGAAAGATTTCGGCTTCAAAAAAGTTTAAAATTTTCATGAAGTATTTCGGATTCAAAAAAGTTGAAAATTTTCATGAAGTATTTCGGATTCAAAAAAGTTGAACATTTTCATGAAAAGATTTCGGCTTCAAAAAAGTTGAACATTTTCATGAAAAGATTTCGGCTTCAAAAAAGTTGAACATTTTCATGAAAAGATTTCGGCTTCAAAAAAGTTGAACATTTTCATGAAAAGATTTCGGCTTCAAAAAAGTTGAACATTTTCATGAAAAGATTTCGGATTCAAAAAAGTTGAACATTTTCATGAAGTATTTTATCTTCAAAAAGTTGAACATTTTCATGACAGGATTTCGGCTTTAGAAAAGTTGAAAATTTTAATGAAGTATTTCGGATTCAAAAAAGTTGAAAATTTTCATGCAGTATTTCGGATTCAAAAAAGTTGAAAATTTTCATGAAAAGATTTCGGCTTCAAAAAAGTTGAAAATTTTCATGAAGTATTTCAGATTCAAAAAAGTTGAAAATTTTCACGACAAGATTTCAGCTTTAGAAAAGTTGAAAATTTTAATGAAGTATTTCAGATTCAAAAAAGTTGAACATTTTCATGAAAAGATTTCGGCTTCAAAAAAGTTGAAAATTTTAATGGAAAGATTTCGGCTTCAAAAAAGTTGAAAATTTTCTTGAAGTACGTCGTTTTCAAAAAAGTTGAAAATTTTCATGAAGTATTTCGGATTCAAAAAAGTTGAAAATTTTCACGACAGGATTTCGGCTTTAAAAAAGTCGAACATTTTCATGCAGTATTTCAGCTTCAAAAAAGTTGAAAATTTTCATGAAAAGATTTCGTCTTCAAAAAAGTTGAAAATTTTCATGAAGTATTTCAGATTGAAAAAAGTAGAAAATTTTCACGACAGGATTTCGGCTTTAAAAAAGTCGACCATTTTCATGAAGTACTTCAGCTTCAAAAAAGTTGAAAATTTTCATGAAAAGATTTCGGCTCCAAAAAAGTTGAAAATTTTAATGGAAAGATTTCAGCTTCAAAAAAGTTTAAAATTTTCATGAAGTATTTCGGATTCAAAAAAGTTGAAAATTTTCATGAAGTATTTCGGCTCCAAAAAAGTTGAAAATTTTAATGGAAAGATTTCGGCTTCAAAAAAGTTTAAAATTTTCATGAAGTATTTCGGATTCAAAAAAGTTGAAAATTTTCATGAAGTATTTCGGCTCCAAAAAAGTTGAAAATTTTAATGGAAAGATTTCGGCTTCAAAAAAGTTTAAAATTTTCATGAAGTATTTCGGATTCAAAAAAGTTTAAAATTTTCATGAAGTATTTCGGCTCCAAAAAAGTTGAAAATTTTAATGGAAAGATTTCGGCTTCAAAAAAGTTTAAAATTTTCATGAAATATTTCGGATTCAAAAAAGTTGAAAACTTTCAAGAAAGGATTTCGGCTTTAAAAAAGTCGAACATTTTCATGAAGTATTTCGGCTTCAAAAAAGTTGAAAATTTTCACGACAGGATTTCGGCTTTAAAAAAGTCGAACATTTTCATGAAGTATTTGGGCTTCAAAAAAGTTGAAAATTTTCATGAAAAGATTTCGGCTTCAAAAAAGTTGAAAATTTTCATGAAAAGATTTCGGCTTCAAAAAAGTTGAAAATTTTAACGACAGGATTTCGGCTTTAAAAAAGTCGAACATTTTCATTAAGTATTTCGGCTTCAAAAAATTTGAAAATTTTCATGAAGTATTTCGGATTTAAAAAAGTTGAACATTTTCACGACAGGATTTCTGCGTTAAAAAAGTCGAACATTTTCATGAAGTATTTCAGCTTCAAAAAAGTTGAAAATTTTCATGAAAAGATATCGGCTTCAAAAAAGTTGAAAATTTTCATGAAAAGATTTCGGCTTCAAAAAAGTTGAAAATTTTCACGACAGGATTTCGGCTTTAAAAAAGTCGAACATTTTCATGAAGTATTTGGTCTTCAAAAAAGTTGAAAATTTTCACGACAGGATTTCGGCTTTAAAAAAGTCGAACATTTTCATGAAGTATTTCGGCTCCAAAAAAGTTGAAAATTTTAATGGAAAGATTTCGGCTTCAAAAAAGTTTAAAATTTTCATGAAGTATTTGGGATTCAAAAAAGTTTAAAATTTTCATGAAGTGTTTCGGCTCCAAAAAAGTTGAAAATTTTAATGGAAAGATTTCGGCTTCAAAAAAGTTTAAAATTTTCATGAAGTATTTCGGATTCAAAAAAGTTGAAAATTTTCAAGACAGGATTTCGGCTTTAAAAAATTCGAACATTTTCATGAAGTATTTCGGCTTCAAAAAAGTTTAAAATTTTCATGAAGTATTTGGGCTTTAAAAAAGTTTAAAATTTTCATGAAGAAATTCGGCTTCAAAAAGGTTGAAAATATTCATGAAGAAATTCGGCTTCAAAAAAGTTTAAAATTTTCATGAAGTATTGAGGCTTCAAAAAAGTTTAAAATTTTGATGAAGAAATTCGGCTTCAAAAAAGTTTTCGTAAGGGGGAGGTGTTTCGTCTTTTTTCAACTTTTTCGTGAGGGGTGGTGTTTCGTCTTTTTTCAACTTTTTCGTAAGGGGGGGTGTTTCGTCTTTTTTCAACTTTTTCGTGAGGGGGGTGGGTCAATTGAAAGTATTCATGAAGAAATCCGGCTTCAAAAAAGTTTTCGCAAGGGGGGGGTGTTTCGTCTTTTTTCAACTTTTTCGTAAGGGGGGGGTGTTTCGTCTTTTTTCAACTTTTCCGTAAAGGGGGGGTGTTTCGTCTTTTTTCAACTTTTTCGTGAGGGGGGTGGGTCAATTGAAAGTCTTCATGAAGAAATTCGGCTTCAAAAAAGTTGAAAATTTTCATGAAGTATTTGGGCTTCAAAAAAGTTGAAAATTTTCATGAAGAAATTCGGCTTCAAAAAAGTTTTCGTAAGGGGGAGGTGTTTCGTCTTTTTTCAACTTTTTCGTGAGGGGGGGTGTTTCGTCTTTTTTCAACTTTTTCGTGAGGGGGGGGTGTTTCGTCTTTTTTCAACTTTTTCGTACGAGGGGGGTGTTTCGTCTTTTTTCAACTTTTTCGTGAGGGGGGTGGGTCAATTGAAAATATTCATGAAGAAATTCGGCTTCAAAAAAGTTGAAAATTTTCATGAAGTATTTGGGCTTCAAAAAAGTTTAAAATTTTCATGAAGAAATTCGGCTTCAAAAAGGTTGAAAATATTCATGAAGAAATTCGGCTACAAAAAAGTTTAAAATTTTCATGAAGTATTTAGGCTTCAAAAAAGTTGAAAATTTTCATGAAGAAATTCGGCTTCAAAAAAGTTTTCGTAAGGGGGAGGTGTTTCGTCTTTTTTCAACTTTTTCGTGAGGGGGGGTGTTTCGTCTTTTTTCAAATTTTTCGTAAGGGGGGGTGTTTCGTCTTTTTTCAACTTTTTCGTAAGGTGGGGGTGTTTCGTCTTTTTTCAACTTTTTCGTAAGAGGGGGGTGTTTTGTCTTTTTTCAACTTTTTCGTGAGGGGGGTGGGTCAATTGAAAGTATTCATGAAGAAATTCGGCTTCAAAAAAGTTGAAGATTTTCATGAAGTATTTGGGCTTCAAAAAAGTTGAAAATTTTCATGAAGAAATTCGGCTTCAAAAAGGTTGAAAATATTCATGAAGAAATTCGGCTTCAAAAAAGATTAAAATTTTCATGAAGTATTTAGGCTTCAAAAAAGTTGAAAATTTTCATGAAGAAATTCGGCTTCAAAAAAGTTTTCGTAAGGGGGAGGTGTTTCGTCTTTTTTCAACTTTTTCGTGAGGGGGGGTGTTTCGTCTTTTTTCAACTTTTTCGTAAGGGGGGGTGTTTCGTCTTTTTTCAACTTTTTCGTGAGGGGGGGTGGGTCAATTGAAAATATTCATGAAGAAATTCGGCTTCAAAAAACTTGAAAATTTTCATGAAGTATTTGGGCTTTAAAAAAGTTTAAAATTTTTATGAAGAAATTCGGCTTCAAAAAGGTTGAAAATATTCATGAAGAAATTCGGCTTCAAAAAAGTTTAAAATTTTCATGAATTATTGAGGCTTCAAAAAAGTTTAAAATTTTCATGAAGAAATTCGGCTTCAAAAAAGTTTTCGTAAGGGGGAGGTGTTTCGTCTTTTTTCAACTTTTTCGTGAGGGGGGGTGTTTCGTCTTTTTTCAACTTTTTCGTAAGGGGGGGGTGTTTCGTCTTTTTTCAACTTTTTCGTGAGGGGGGGTGGGTCAATTGAAAATATTCATGAAGAAATTCGGCTTCAAAAAAGTTGAAAATTTTCATGAAGTATTTGGGCTTCAAAAAAGTTTAAAATTTTCATGAAGGAATTCGGCTTCAAAAAAGTTTTCGTAAAGGGGAGGTGTTTCGTCTTTTTTCAACTTTTTCGTGAGGGGGGGTGTTTCGTCTTTTTTCAACTTTTTCGTGAGGGGGGTGGGTCAATTGAAAGTATTCATGAAGAAATTCGGCTTCAAAAAAGTTTTCGCAAGGGGGGGGTGTTTCGTCTTTTTTCAACTTTTTCGTGAGGGGGGGTGTTTCGTCTTTTTTCAACTTTTTCGTAAAGGGGGGGTGTTTAGTCTTTTTTCAACTTTTTCGTAAGAGGGGGGTGTTTCGTCTTTTTTCAACTTTTTCGTGAGGGGGGGTGGGTCAATTGAAAATATTCATGAAGAAATTCGGCTTCAAAAAAGTTGAAAATTTTCATGAAGTATTTGGGCTTCAAAAAAGTTTAAAATTTTCATGAAGAAATTCGGCTTCAAAAAGGTTGAAAATATTCATGAAGAAATTCGGCTACAAAAAAGTTTAAAATTTTCATGAAGTATTTAGGCTTCAAAAAAGTTGAAAATTTTCATGAAGAAATTCGGCTTCAAAAAAGTTTTCGTAAGGGGGAGGTGTTTCGTCTTTTTTCAACTTTTTCGTGAGGGGGGGTGTTTCGTCTTTTTTCAAATTTTTCGTAAGGGGGGGTGTTTCGTCTTTTTTCAACTTTTTCGTAAGGTGGGGGTGTTTCGTCTTTTTTCAACTTTTTCGTAAGAGGGGGGTGTTTTGTCTTTTTTCAACTTTTTCGTGAGGGGGGTGGGTCAATTGAAAGTATTCATGAAGAAATTCGGCTTCAAAAAAGTTGAAGATTTTCATGAAGTATTTGGGCTTCAAAAAAGTTGAAAATTTTCATGAAGAAATTCGGCTTCAAAAAAGTTTTCGTAAGGGGGAGGTGTTTCGTCTTTTTTCAACTTTTTCGTGAGGGGGGGTGTTTCGTCTTTTTTCAACTTTTTCGTAAGGGGGGGTGTTTCGTCTTTTTTCAACTTTTTCGTGAGGGGGGGTGGGTCAATTGAAAATATTCATGAAGAAATTCGGCTTCAAAAAACTTGAAAATTTTCATGAAGTATTTGGGCTTTAAAAAAGTTTAAAATTTTTATGAAGAAATTCGGCTTCAAAAAGGTTGAAAATATTCATGAAGAAATTCGGCTTCAAAAAAGTTTAAAATTTTCATGAATTATTGAGGCTTCAAAAAAGTTTAAAATTTTCATGAAGAAATTCGGCTTCAAAAAAGTTTTCGTAAGGGGGAGGTGTTTCGTCTTTTTTCAACTTTTTCGTGAGGGGGGGTGTTTCGTCTTTTTTCAACTTTTTCGTAAGGGGGGGGTGTTTCGTCTTTTTTCAACTTTTTCGTGAGGGGGGGTGGGTCAATTGAAAATATTCATGAAGAAATTCGGCTTCAAAAAAGTTGAAAATTTTCATGAAGTATTTGGGCTTCAAAAAAGTTTAAAATTTTCATGAAGGAATTCGGCTTCAAAAAAGTTTTCGTAAAGGGGAGGTGTTTCGTCTTTTTTCAACTTTTTCGTGAGGGGGGGTGTTTCGTCTTTTTTCAACTTTTTCGTGAGGGGGGTGGGTCAATTGAAAGTATTCATGAAGAAATTCGGCTTCAAAAAAGTTTTCGCAAGGGGGGGGTGTTTCGTCTTTTTTCAACTTTTTCGTGAGGGGGGGTGTTTCGTCTTTTTTCAACTTTTTCGTGAGGGGGGGTGTTTCGTCTTTTTTCAACTTTTTCGTGAGGGGGGGGTGTTTCGTCTTTTTTCAACTTTTTCGTAAGAGGGGGGTGTTTCGTCTTTTTTCAACTTTTTCGTGAGGGGGGTGGGTCAATTGAAAATATTCATGAAGAAATTCGGCTTCAAAAAAGTTGAAAATTTTCATGAAGTATTTGGGCTTCAAAAAAGTTTAAAATTTTCATGAAGAAATTCGGCTTCAAAAAGGTTGAAAATATTCATGAAGAAATTCGGCTACAAAAAAGTTTAAAATTTTCATGAAGTATTTAGGCTTCAAAAAAGTTGAAAATTTTCATGAAGAAATTCGGCTTCAAAAAAGTTTTCGTAAGGGGGAGGTGTTTCGTCTTTTTTCAACTTTTTCGTGAGGGGGGGTGTTTCGTCTTTTTTCAAATTTTTCGTAAGGGGGGGTGTTTCGTCTTTTTTCAACTTTTTCGTAAGGTGGGGGTGTTTCGTCTTTTTTCAACTTTTTCGTAAGAGGGGGGTGTTTTGTCTTTTTTCAACTTTTTCGTGAGGGGGGTGGGTCAATTGAAAGTATTCATGAAGAAATTCGGCTTCAAAAAAGTTGAAGATTTTCATGAAGTATTTGGGCTTCAAAAAAGTTGAAAATTTTCATGAAGAAATTCGGCTTCAAAAAGGTTGAAAATATTCATGAAGAAATTCGGCTTCAAAAAAGATTAAAATTTTCATGAAGTATTTAGGCTTCAAAAAAGTTGAAAATTTTCATGAAGAAATTCGGCTTCAAAAAAGTTTTCGTAAGGGGGAGGTGTTTCGTCTTTTTTCAACTTTTTCGTGAGGGGGGGTGTTTCGTCTTTTTTCAACTTTTTCGTAAGGGGGGGTGTTTCGTCTTTTTTCAACTTTTTCGTGAGGGGGGGTGGGTCAATTGAAAATATTCATGAAGAAATTCGGCTTCAAAAAACTTGAAAATTTTCATGAAGTATTTGGGCTTTAAAAAAGTTTAAAATTTTTATGAAGAAATTCGGCTTCAAAAAGGTTGAAAATATTCATGAAGAAATTCGGCTTCAAAAAAGTTTAAAATTTTCATGAATTATTGAGGCTTCAAAAAAGTTTAAAATTTTCATGAAGAAATTCGGCTTCAAAAAAGTTTTCGTAAGGGGGAGGTGTTTCGTCTTTTTTCAACTTTTTCGTGAGGGGGGGTGTTTCGTCTTTTTTCAACTTTTTCGTAAGGGGGGGGTGTTTCGTCTTTTTTCAACTTTTTCGTGAGGGGGGGTGGGTCAATTGAAAATATTCATGAAGAAATTCGGCTTCAAAAAAGTTGAAAATTTTCATGAAGTATTTGGGCTTCAAAAAAGTTTAAAATTTTCATGAAGGAATTCGGCTTCAAAAAAGTTTTCGTAAAGGGGAGGTGTTTCGTCTTTTTTCAACTTTTTCGTGAGGGGGGGTGTTTCGTCTTTTTTCAACTTTTTCGTGAGGGGGGTGGGTCAATTGAAAGTATTCATGAAGAAATTCGGCTTCAAAAAAGTTTTCGCAAGGGGGGGGTGTTTCGTCTTTTTTCAACTTTTTCGTGAGGGGGGGTGTTTCGTCTTTTTTCAACTTTTTCGTAAAGGGGGGGTGTTTAGTCTTTTTTCAACTTTTTCGTAAGAGGGGGGTGTTTCGTCTTTTTTCAACTTTTTCGTGAGGGGGGGTGGGTCAATTGAAAATATTCATGAAGAAATTCGGCTTCAAAAAAGTTGAAAATTTTCATGAAGTATTTGGGCTTCAAAAAAGTTTAAAATTTTCATGAAGAAATTCGGCTTCAAAAAGGTTGAAAATATTCATGAAGAAATTCGGCTACAAAAAAGTTTAAAATTTTCATGAAGTATTTAGGCTTCAAAAAAGTTGAAAATTTTCATGAAGAAATTCGGCTTCAAAAAAGTTTTCGTAAGGGGGAGGTGTTTCGTCTTTTTTCAACTTTTTCGTGAGGGGGGGTGTTTCGTCTTTTTTCAAATTTTTCGTAAGGGGGGGTGTTTCGTCTTTTTTCAACTTTTTCGTAAGGTGGGGGTGTTTCGTCTTTTTTCAACTTTTTCGTAAGAGGGGGGTGTTTTGTCTTTTTTCAACTTTTTCGTGAGGGGGGTGGGTCAATTGAAAGTATTCATGAAGAAATTCGGCTTCAAAAAAGTTGAAGATTTTCATGAAGTATTTGGGCTTCAAAAAAGTTGAAAATTTTCATGAAGAAATTCGGCTTCAAAAAAGTTTTCGTAAGGGGGAGGTGTTTCGTCTTTTTTCAACTTTTTCGTGAGGGGGGGTGTTTCGTCTTTTTTCAACTTTTTCGTAAGGGGGGGTGTTTCGTCTTTTTTCAACTTTTTCGTGAGGGGGGGTGGGTCAATTGAAAATATTCATGAAGAAATTCGGCTTCAAAAAACTTGAAAATTTTCATGAAGTATTTGGGCTTTAAAAAAGTTTAAAATTTTTATGAAGAAATTCGGCTTCAAAAAGGTTGAAAATATTCATGAAGAAATTCGGCTTCAAAAAAGTTTAAAATTTTCATGAATTATTGAGGCTTCAAAAAAGTTTAAAATTTTCATGAAGAAATTCGGCTTCAAAAAAGTTTTCGTAAGGGGGAGGTGTTTCGTCTTTTTTCAACTTTTTCGTGAGGGGGGGTGTTTCGTCTTTTTTCAACTTTTTCGTAAGGGGGGGGTGTTTCGTCTTTTTTCAACTTTTTCGTGAGGGGGGGTGGGTCAATTGAAAATATTCATGAAGAAATTCGGCTTCAAAAAAGTTGAAAATTTTCATGAAGTATTTGGGCTTCAAAAAAGTTTAAAATTTTCATGAAGGAATTCGGCTTCAAAAAAGTTTTCGTAAAGGGGAGGTGTTTCGTCTTTTTTCAACTTTTTCGTGAGGGGGGGTGTTTCGTCTTTTTTCAACTTTTTCGTGAGGGGGGTGGGTCAATTGAAAGTATTCATGAAGAAATTCGGCTTCAAAAAAGTTTTCGCAAGGGGGGGGTGTTTCGTCTTTTTTCAACTTTTTCGTGAGGGGGGGTGTTTCGTCTTTTTTCAACTTTTTCGTAAAGGGGGGGTGTTTAGTCTTTTTTCAACTTTTTCGTAAGAGGGGGGTGTTTCGTCTTTTTTCAACTTTTTCGTGAGGGGGGGTGGGTCAATTGAAAATATTCATGAAGAAATTCGGCTTCAAAAAAGTTGAAAATTTTCATGAAGTATTTGGGCTTCAAAAAAGTTTAAAATTTTCATGAAGAAATTCGGCTTCAAAAAGGTTGAAAATATTCATGAAGAAATTCGGCTACAAAAAAGTTTAAAATTTTCATGAAGTATTTAGGCTTCAAAAAAGTTGAAAATTTTCATGAAGAAATTCGGCTTCAAAAAAGTTTTCGTAAGGGGGAGGTGTTTCGTCTTTTTTCAACTTTTTCGTGAGGGGGGGTGTTTCGTCTTTTTTCAAATTTTTCGTAAGGGGGGGTGTTTCGTCTTTTTTCAACTTTTTCGTAAGGTGGGGGTGTTTCGTCTTTTTTCAACTTTTTCGTAAGAGGGGGGTGTTTTGTCTTTTTTCAACTTTTTCGTGAGGGGGGTGGGTCAATTGAAAGTATTCATGAAGAAATTCGGCTTCAAAAAAGTTGAAGATTTTCATGAAGTATTTGGGCTTCAAAAAAGTTGAAAATTTTCATGAAGAAATTCGGCTTCAAAAAGGTTGAAAATATTCATGAAGAAATTCGGCTTCAAAAAAGATTAAAATTTTCATGAAGTATTTAGGCTTCAAAAAAGTTGAAAATTTTCATGAAGAAATTCGGCTTCAAAAAAGTTTTCGTAAGGGGGAGGTGTTTCGTCTTTTTTCAACTTTTTCGTGAGGGGGGGTGTTTCGTCTTTTTTCAACTTTTTCGTAAGGGGGGGTGTTTCGTCTTTTTTCAACTTTTTCGTGAGGGGGGGTGGGTCAATTGAAAATATTCATGAAGAAATTCGGCTTCAAAAAACTTGAAAATTTTCATGAAGTATTTGGGCTTTAAAAAAGTTTAAAATTTTTATGAAGAAATTCGGCTTCAAAAAGGTTGAAAATATTCATGAAGAAATTCGGCTTCAAAAAAGTTTAAAATTTTCATGAATTATTGAGGCTTCAAAAAAGTTTAAAATTTTCATGAAGAAATTCGGCTTCAAAAAAGTTTTCGTAAGGGGGAGGTGTTTCGTCTTTTTTCAACTTTTTCGTGAGGGGGGGTGTTTCGTCTTTTTTCAACTTTTTCGTAAGGGGGGGGTGTTTCGTCTTTTTTCAACTTTTTCGTGAGGGGGGGTGGGTCAATTGAAAATATTCATGAAGAAATTCGGCTTCAAAAAAGTTGAAAATTTTCATGAAGTATTTGGGCTTCAAAAAAGTTTAAAATTTTCATGAAGGAATTCGGCTTCAAAAAAGTTTTCGTAAGGGGGAGGTGTTTCGTCTTTTTTCAACTTTTTCGTGAGGGGGGGTGTTTCGTCTTTTTTCAACTTTTTCGTGAGGGGGGTGGGTCAATTGAAAGTATTCATGAAGAAATTCGGCTTCAAAAAAGTTTTCGCAAGGGGGGGGTGTTTCGTCTTTTTTCAACTTTTTCGTGAGGGGGGGTGTTTCGTCTTTTTTCAACTTTTTCGTAAAGGGGGGGTGTTTAGTCTTTTTTCAACTTTTTCTTAAGAGGGGGGTGTTTCGTCTTTTTTCAACTTTTTCGTGAGGGGGGGTGGGTCAATTGAAAATATTCATGAAGAAATTCGGCTTCAAAAAAGTTGAAAATTTTCATGAAGTATTTGGGCTTCAAAAAAGTTTAAAATTTTCATGAAGAAATTCGGCTTCAAAAAGGTTGAAAATATTCATGAAGAAATTCGGCTACAAAAAAGTTTAAAATTTTCATGAAGTATTTAGGCTTCAAAAAAGTTGAAAATTTTCATGAAGAAATTCGGCTTCAAAAAAGTTTTCGTAAGGGGGAGGTGTTTCGTCTTTTTTCAACTTTTTCGTGAGGGGGGGTGTTTCGTCTTTTTTCAAATTTTTCGTAAGGGGGGGTGTTTCGTCTTTTTTCAACTTTTTCGTAAGGTGGGGGTGTTTCGTCTTTTTTCAACTTTTTCGTAAGAGGGGGGTGTTTTGTCTTTTTTCAACTTTTTCGTGAGGGGGGTGGGTCAATTGAAAGT
Source organism: Labrus mixtus (assembly GCF_963584025.1). Classification (NCBI taxonomy): domain Eukaryota; kingdom Metazoa; phylum Chordata; class Actinopteri; order Labriformes; family Labridae; genus Labrus; species Labrus mixtus. Next base: position 86,636 of record NW_026870219.1, read on the forward strand.
ATTCATGAAGAAATTCGGCTTCAAAAAAGTTGAAGATTTTCATGAAGTATTTGGGCTTCAAAAAAGTTGAAAATTTTCATGAAGAAATTCGGCTTCAAAAAGGTTGAAAATATTCATGAAGAAATTCGGCTTCAAAAAAGATTAAAATTTTCATGAAGTATTTAGGCTTCAAAAAAGTTGAAAATTTTCATGAAGAAATTCGGCTTCAAAAAAGTTTTCGTAAGGGGGAGGTGTTTCGTCTTTTTTCAACTTTTTCGTGAGGGGGGGTGTTTCGTCTTTTTTCAACTTTTTCGTAAGGGGGGGTGTTTCGTCTTTTTTCAACTTTTTCGTGAGGGGGGGTGGGTCAATTGAAAATATTCATGAAGAAATTCGGCTTCAAAAAACTTGAAAATTTTCATGAAGTATTTGGGCTTTAAAAAAGTTTAAAATTTTTATGAAGAAATTCGGCTTCAAAAAGGTTGAAAATATTCATGAAGAAATTCGGCTTCAAAAAAGTTTAAAATTTTCATGAATTATTGAGGCTTCAAAAAAGTTTAAAATTTTCATGAAGAAATTCGGCTTCAAAAAAGTTTTCGGAAGGGGGAGGTGTTTCGTCTTTTTTCAACTTTTTCGTGAGGGGGGGTGTTTCGTCTTTTTTCAACTTTTTCGTAAGGGGGGGGTGTTTCGTCTTTTTTCAACTTTTTCGTGAGGGGGGGTGGGTCAATTGAAAATATTCATGAAGAAATTCGGCTTCAAAAAAGTTGAAAATTTTCATGAAGTATTTGGGCTTCAAAAAAGTTTAAAATTTTCATGAAGGAATTCGGCTTCAAAAAAGTTTTCGTAAGGGGGAGGTGTTTCGTCTTTTTTCAACTTTTTCGTGAGGGGGGGTGTTTCGTCTTTTTTCAACTTTTTCGTGAGGGGGGTGGGTCAATTGAAAGTATTCATGAAGAAATTCGGCTTCAAAAAAGTTTTCGCAAGGGGGGGGTGTTTCGTCTTTTTTCAACTTTTTCGTGAGGGGGGGTGTTTCGTCTTTTTTCAACTTTTTCGTAAAGGGGGGGTGTTTAGTCTTTTTTCAACTTTTTCGTAAGAGGGGGGTGTTTCGTCTTTTTTCAACTTTTTCGTGAGGGGGGGTGGGTCAATTGAAAATATTCATGAAGAAATTCGGCTTCAAAAAAGTTGAAAATTTTCATGAAGTATTTGGGCTTCAAAAAAGTTTAAAATTTTCATGAAGAAATTCGGCTTCAAAAAGGTTGAAAATATTCATGAAGAAATTCGGCTTCAAAAAAGATTACAATTTTCATGAAGTATTTAGGCTTCAAAAAAGTTGAAAATTTTCATGAAGAAATTCGGCTTCAAAAAAGTTTTCGTAGGGGGGAGGTGTTTCGTCTTTTTTCAACTTTTTCGTGAGGGGGGGTGTTTCGTCTTTTTTCAACTTTTTCGTAAGGGGGGGTGTTTCGTCTTTTTTCAACTTTTTCGTAAGCGGGGGTGGGTCAATTGAAAATATTCATGAAGAAATTCGGCTTCAAAAAAGTTAAAAATTTTCATGAAGTATTTGGGCTTCAAAAAAGTTTAAAATTTTCATGAAGAAATTCGGCTTCAAAAAGGTTGAAAATATTCATGAAGAAATTAGGCTTCAAAAAAGTTTAAAATTTTGATGAAGTATTTCGGCTTCAAAAAAGTTGAAAATTTTCATGAAGAAATTCGGCTTCAAAAAAGTTTTCGTAAGGGGTAGGTGTTTCATCTTTTTTCAACTTTTTCGTGAGGGGGGGTGTTTCGTCTTTTTTCAACTTTTTCGTAAGGGGGGGTGTTTCGTCTTTTTTCAACTTTTTCCTAAGCGGGGGTGGGTCAATTGAAAATATTCATGAAGAAATTCAGTTTCAAAAAAGTTTAAAATTTTCATGAAGTATTTGGGCTTCAAAAAAGTTTAAAATTTTCATGAAGAAATTCGGCTTCAAAAAGGTTGAAAATATTCATGAAGAAATTCGGCTTCAAAAAAGTTTAAAATTTTGATGAAGTATTTCGGCTTCAAAAAAGTTGAAAATTTTCATGAAGAAATTCGGCTTCAAAAAAGTTTTCGTAAGGGGGAGGTGTTTCATCTTTTTTCAACTTTTTCGTGAGGGGGGGTGTTTCGTCTTTTTTCAACTTTTTCGTAAGGGGGGGTGTTTCGTCTTTTTTCAACTTTTTCGTGAGGGGGGTGGGTCAATTGAAAGTATTCATGAAGAAATTCGGCTTCAAAAAAGTTGAAAATTTTCATGAAGTATTTGGGCTTCAAAAAAGTTGAAAATTTTCATGAAGAAATTCGGATTCAAAAAAGTTTTCGCAAGGGTGTTTCGTCTTTTTTCAACTTTTTCGTAAGAGGGGTGTGTTTCGTCTTTTTTCAACTTTTTCGTGAGGGGGGTGGGTCAATTGAAAATATTCATGAAGAAATTCAACTTCAAAAAAGTTGAAAATTTTCATGAAGTATTTCGGCTTCAAAAAAGTTGAAAATTTTCATGAAGAAATTCGGCTTCAAAAAAGTTTTCGTAAGGGGGAGGTGTTTCATCTTTTTTCAACTTTTTCGTGAGGGGGGGTGTTTCGTCTTTTTTCAACTTTTTCGTAAGGGGGGGTGTTTCGTCTTTTTTCAACTTTTTCGTGAGGGGGGTGGGTCAATTGAAAGTATTCATGAAGAAATTCGGCTTCAAAAAAGTTGAAAATTTTCATGAAGTATTTGGGCTTCAAAAAAGTTGAAAATTTTCATGAAGAAATTCGGATTCAAAAAAGTTTTCGCAAGGGTGTTTCGTCTTTTTTCAACTTTTTCGTAAGAGGGGTGTGTTTCGTCTTTTTTCAACTTTTTCGTGAGGGGGGTGGGTCAATTGAAAATATTCATGAAGAAATTCAACTTCAAAAAAGTTGAAAATTTTCATGAAGTATTTAGGCTTCAAAAAAGTTTAAAATTTTCATGAAGAAATTCGGCTTCAAAAAAGTTTTCGTAAGGGGGAGGTGTTTCGTCTTTTTTCAACTTTTTCGTGAGGGGGGGTGTTTCGACTTTTTTCAACTTTTTCGTAAGGGGGGGTGTTTCGTTTTTTTTCAACTTTTTCGTAAGGGGGGGGTGTTTCGTCTTTTTTCAACTTTTTCGTAAGAGGGTGGTGTTTCGTCTTTTTTCAACTTTTTCGTGAGGGGGTGGGTCAATTGAAAGTATTCATGAAGAAATTCGGCTTCAAAAAAGTTGAAAATTTTCATGAAGTATTTGGGCTTCAAAAAAGTTTAAAATTTTCATGAAGAAATTCGGCTTCAAAAAGGTTGAAAATATTCATGTAGAAATTCGGCTTCAAAAAAGTTTAAAATTTTCATGAAGTATTTAGGCTTCAAAAAAGTTGAAAATTTTCATGAAGAAATTCGGCTTCAAAAAAGTTTTCGTAAGGGGGAGGTGTTTCGTCTTTTTTCAAATTTTTCGTGAGGGGGGGTGTTTCGTCTTTTTTCAACTTTTTCGTAAGGGGGGGTGTTTCGTGTTTTTTCAACTTTTTCGTAAGGTGGGGGTGTTTCGTCTTTTTTCAACTTTTTCGTAAGAGGGGGGTGTTTCGTCTTTTTTCAACTTTTTCGTGAGGGGGGTGGGTCAATTGAAAGTATTCATGAAGAAATTCGGCTTCAAAAAAGTTGAAGATTTTCATGAAGTATTTGGGCTTCAAAAAAGTTGAAAATTTTCATGAAGAAATTCGGCTTCAAAAAGGTTGAAAATATTCATGAAGAAATTCGGCTTCAAAAAAGTTTAAAATTTTCATGAAGTATTGAGGCTTCAAAAAAGTTTAAAATTTTCATGAAGAAATTCGGCTTCAAAAAAGTTTTCGTAAGGGGGAGGTGTTTCGTCTTTTTTCAATTTTTCGTGAGGGGGGGTGTTTCGTCTTTTTTCAACTTTTTCGTAAGGGGGGGTGTTTCGTCTTTTTTCAACTTTTTCGTAAGCGGGGGTGGGTCAATTGAAAATATTCATGAAGAAATTTGTCTTCAAAAAAGATGAAAATTTTCATGAAGAAATTCGGATTCAAAAAAGTTTTCGCAAGGGGGGGGTGTTTCGTCTTTTTTCAACTTTTTCGTAAGGGGGGGGTGTTTCGTCTTTTTTCAACTTTTTCGTAAAGGGGGGGTGTTTCGTCTTTTTTCAACTTTTTCGTAAGAGGGGGGTGTTTCGTCTTTTTTCAACTTTTTCGTGAGGGGGGGTGGGTCAATTGAAAATATTCATGAAGAAATTCGGCTTCAAAAAGGTTGAAAATATTCATGAAGAAATGCGGCTTCAAAAAAGATTAAAATTTTCATGTAGTATTTAGGCTTCAAAAAAGTTGAAAATTTTCATGAAGAAATTCGGCTTCAAAAAGGTTGAAAATATTCATGAGGAAATTCGGCTTCAAAAAAGTTTAAAATTTTCATGAAGTATTGAGGCTTCAAAAAAGTTTAAAATTTTCATGAAGAAATTCGGCTTCAAAAAAGTTTTCGTAACTGGGAGGTGTTTCGTCTTTTTTCAACTTTTTCGTGAGGGGGGGTGTTTCGTCTTTTTTCAACTTTTTCGTAAGGGGGGGGTGTTTCGTCTTTTTTCAACTTTTTCGTAAGAGGGGGGTGTTTCGTCTTTTTTCAACTTTTTCGTGAGGGGGGTGGGTCAATTGAAAGTATTCATGAAGAAATTCGGCTTCAAAAAAGTTGAAGATTTTCATGAAGTATTTGGGCTTCAAAAAAGTTGAAAACTTTCATTAAGAAATTCGGCTTCAAAAAAGTTTTCGCAAGGGGGGGGTGTTTCGTCTTTTTTCAACTTTTTCGTAAGGGGGGGGTGTTTCGTCTTTTTTCAACTTTTTCGTAAGAGGGGGGTGTTTCGTCTTTTTTCAACTTTTTCGTGAGGGGGGGTGGGTCAATTGAAAATATTCATGAAGAAATTCGGCTTCAAAAAAGTTGAAATTTTTCATGAAGTATTTGGGCTTCAAAAAATTTAAAATTTTCATTAAGAAATTCGGCTTCAAAAAAGTTTAAAATTTTCATGAAGAAATTCGGCTTCAAAAAAGTTGAAAATTTTCATGAAGTATTTGGGCTTGAAATTTTTTTTAAATTTTCATGAAGAAATTCGGCTTCAAAAAAGTTGAAAATTTTCATGAAGAAATTCGGCTTCAAAAAAGTTGAAAATTTTCATGAAGTATTTGGGCTTCAAAAAAGTTGAAAATTTTCATTAAGAAATTCGGCTTCAAAAAAGTTGAAAATTTTCATGAAGAAATTCGGCTTCAAAAAAGTTGAAAATTTTCATGAAGTATTTGGGCTTCAAAAAAGTTGAAAATTTTCATGAAGAAATTCGGCTTCAAAAAAGTTTTCGCAAGGGGGGGGTGTTTCGTCTTTTTTCAACTTTTTCGTAAGGGGGGGGTGTGTCGTCTTTTTTCAACTTTTTCGTTAGCGGGGGTGGGTCAATTGAAAATATTCATGAAGAAATTTGGCTTCAAAAAAGATGAAAATTTTCATGAAGTATTTGGGCTTCAAAAAAGTTGAAAATTTTCATGAAGAAATTCGGCTTCAAAAAAGTTCAAAATTTTCATGAAGTATTTGGGCTTCAAAAAAGTTGAAAATTTTCATTAAGAAATTCGGCTTCAAAAAAGTTGAAAATTTTCATGAAGAAATTCGGCTTCAAAAAAGTTGAAAATTTTCATGAAGAAATTCGGCTTCAAAAAAGTTGAAAATTTTCATGAAGTATTTGGGCTTCAAAAAAGTTGAAAATTTTCATTAAGAAATTCGTCTTCAAAAAAGTTTAAAATTTTCATGAAGAAATTCGGTTTCAAAAAAGTTTTCGTAAGGGGGAGGTGTTTCGTCTTTTTTCAACTTTTTCGTGAGGGGGGTGGGTCAATTGAAAGTATTCATGAAGAAATTCGGCTTCAAAAAAGTTTTCGCAAGGGGGGGGTGTTTCGTCTTTTTTCAACTTTTTCGTAAGGGGGGGGTGTTTCGTCTTTTTTCAACTTTTTCGTAAAGGGGGGGTGTTTCGTCTTTTTTCAACTTTTTCGTAAGAGGGGGGTGTTTCGTCTTTTTTCAACTTTTTCGTGAGGGGGGGTGGGTCAATTGAAAATATTCATGAAGAAATTCGGCTTCAAAAAAGTTGAAAATTTTCATGAAGTATTTGGGCTTCAAAAAAGTTTAAAATTTTCATGAAGAAATTCGGCTTCAAAAAGGTTGAAAATATTCATGAAGAAATTCGGCTTCAAAAAAGTTTAAAATTTTCATGAAGTATTGAGGCTTCAAAAAAGTTTAAAATTTTCATGAAGAAATTCGGCTTCAAAAAAGTTTTCGTAACTGGGAGGTGTTTCGTCTTTTTTCAACTTTTTCGTGAGGGGGGGTGTTTGGTCTTTTTTCAACTTTTTCGAAAGGGGGGGGTGTTTCGTCTTTTTTCAACTTTTTCGTAAGAGGGGGGTGTTTCGTCTTTTTTCAACTTTTTCGTGAGGGGGGTGGGTCAATTGAAAGTATTCATGAAGAAATTCGGCTTCAAAAAAGTTGAAGATTTTCATGAAGTATTTGGGATTCAAAAAAGTTGAAAATTTTCATTAAGAAATTCGGCTTCAAAAAAGTTGAAAATTTTCATGAAGAAATTCGGCTTCAAAAAAGTTGAAAATTTTCATGAAGTATTTGGGCTTCAAAAAAGTTGAAAATTTTCATTAAGAAATTCGTCTTATAAAAAGTTTAAAATTTTCATGAAGAAATTCGGCTTCAAAAAAGTTGAAAATTTTCATGAAGTATTTGGGCTTGAAATTTTTTTTAAATTTTCATGAAGAAATTCGGCTTCAAAAAAGTTGAAAATTTTCATGAAGAAATTCGGCTTCAAAAAAGTTGAAAATTTTCATGAAGTATTTGGGCTTCAAAAAAGTTGAAAATTTTCATTAAGAAATTCGGCTTCAAAAAAGTTTAAAATTTTCATGAAGAAATTCGGCTTGAAAATTTTTTTAAATTTTCATGAAGAAATTCGGCTTCAAAAAAGTTTAAAATTTTCATGAAGAAATTCGGCTTCAAAACAGTTGAAAATTTTCATGAAGTATTTGGGCTTGAAATTTTTTTTAAATTTTCATGAAGAAATTCGGCTTCAAAAAAGTTTAAAATTTTCTTGAAGAAATTCGGCTTCAAAACAGTTGAAAATTTTCATGAAGTATTTGGGCTCCAAAAAAGTTGAAAATTTTCATGAAGAAATTCGGCTTCAAAAAAGTTTTCGCAAGGGGGGGGTGTTTCGTCTTTTTTCAACTTTTTTGTAAGGGGGGGTGTTTCGTCTTTTTTCAACTTTTTCGTGAGGGGGTGGGTCAATTGAAAACATTCATGAAGAAATTCGGCTTCAAAAAAGTTTTCGCAAGGGGGGGGTGTTTCGTCTTTTTTCAACTTTTTCGTAAGGGGGGGTGTTTCGTCTTTTTTCAACTTTTTAGTGAGGGGGGTGGGTCAATTGAAAGTATTCATGAAGAAATTCGGCTTCAAAAAAGTTGAAAATTTTCATGAAGTATTTGGGCTTCAAAAAAGTTGAAAATTTTCATGAAGAAATTCGGCTTCAAAAAAGTTTTCGCAAGGGGGGGTGTTTCGTCTTTTTTCAACTTTTTCATAAGGGGGGGGTGTTTCGTCTTTTTTCAACTTTTTCGTGAGGGGGGGTGGGTCAATTGAAAATATTCATGAAGAAATTCAGCTTCAAAAAGGTTGAAAATTGTCATGAAGTATTTGGGCTTCAAAAATGTTTTAAATTTTCATGAAGAAATTCGGCTTCAAAAAACTTTAAAATTTTCATGAAGAAATTCGGCTTCAAAAAACTTTAAAATTTTCATGAAGAAATTCGGCTTCAAAAAAGTTGAAAATTTTCATGAAGTATTTGGGCTTCAAAAAAGTTGAAAATTTTCATGAAGTATTTGGGCTTCAAAAAAGTTGAAATTATTCATGAAGAAATTCGGCTTCAAAACAGTTGAAAATTTTCATGAAGAAATTCGTCTTTTTTCAAGTTTTTCGTAAGGGGGGGGTGTTTCGTCTTTTTTCAACTTTTTCGTAAGGGGGGGGTGTTTCGTCTTTTTTCAACTTTTTCGTAAGAGGGGGGTGTTTCGTCTTTTTTCAACTTTTTCGTGAGGGGGGTGGTTCAATTGAAAGTATTCATGAAGAAATTCGGCTTCAAAAAAGTTGAAAATTTTCATGAAGTATTTGGGCTTCAAAAATGTTTTAAATTTTCATGAAGAAATTCGGCTTCAAAAAAGTTTAAAATTTTCATGAAGAAATTCGGCTTCAAAAAAGTTGAAAATTTTCATGAAGTATTTGGGCTTCAAAAAAGTTGAAAATTTTCATGAAGAAATTCGGCTTCAAAAAAGTTTTCGCAAGGGGGGGTGTTTCGTCTTTTTTCAACTTTTTCGTAAGGGGGGGTGTTTCGTCTTTTTTCAACTTTCTCGTGAGGGGGGTGGGTCAATTGAAAGTATTCATGAAGAAATTCGGCTTCAAAAAAGTTGAAAAATTTCATGAAGTATTTGGGCTTCAAAAAAGTTGAAAATTTTCATGAAGAAATTCGGCTTCAAAAAAGTTTTCGCAAGGGGGGGTGTTTCGTCTTTTTTCAACTTTTTCGTAAGGGGGGGGTGTTTCGTCTTTTTTCAACTTTTTCGTAAGAGGGGGGAGTTTCGTCTTTTTTCAACTTTTTCGTGAGGGGGGTGGGTCAATTGAAAGTATTCATGAAGAAATTCGGCTTCAAAAAAGTTGAAAATTTTCATGAAGTATTCAGGCTTCAAAAAAGTTGAAAATTTTCATGAAGAAATTCGGCTTCAAAAAAGTTTTCGCGAGGGGGGGGTGTTTCGTCTTTTTTCAAGTTTTTCGTAAGGGGGGGGTGTTTCGTCTTTTTTCAACTTTTTCGTAAAGGGGGGTGTTTTGTCTTTTTTCAACTTTTTCGTAAGAGGGGGGTGTTTCGTCTTTTTTCAACTTTTTCGTGAGGGGGGGTGGGTCAATTGAAAATATTCATGAAGAAATTCGGCTTCAAAAAAGTTGAAAAATTTCATGAAGTATTTGGGCTTCAAAAAAGTTGAAAATTTTCATGAAGAAATTCGGCTTCAAAAAAGTTTTCGCAAGGGGGGGTGTTTCGTCTTTTTTCAACTTTTTCGTAAGGGGGGGGTGTTTCGTCTTTTTTCAACTTTTTCGTAAGAGGGGGGAGTTTCGTCTTTTTTCAACTTTTTCGTGAGGGGGGTGGGTCAATTGAAAGTATTCATGAAGAAATTCGGCTTCAAAAAAGTTGAAAATTTTCATGAAGTATTCAGGCTTCAAAAAAGTTGAAAATTTTCATGAAGAAATTCGGCTTCAAAAAAGTTTTCGCGAGGGGGGGGTGTTTCGTCTTTTTTCAAGTTTTTCGTAAGGGGGGGGTGTTTCGTCTTTTTTCAACTTTTTCGTAAAGGGGGGTGTTTTGTCTTTTTTCAACTTTTTCGTAAGAGGGGGGTGTTTCGTCTTTTTTCAACTTTTTCGTGAGGGGGGGTGGGTCAATTGAAAATATTCATGAAGAAATTCGGCTTCAAAAAAGTTGAAAATTTTCATGAAGTATTTGGGCTTCAAAAATGTTTTAAATTTTCATGAAGAAATTCGGCTTCAAAAAAGTTGAAAATTTTCATGAAGAAATTCGGCTTCAAAAAGGTTGAAAATTTTCATGAAGTATTTGGGCTTCAAAAATGTTTTAAATTTTCATGAAGAAATTCGGCTTCAAAAAAGTTTAAAATTTTCATGAAGAAATTCGGCTTCAAAAAAGTTGAAAATTTTCATGAAGTATTTGGGCTTCAAAAAAGTTGAAAATTTTCATGAAGAAATTCGGCTTCAAAAAAGTTTTCGCAAGGGGGGGTGTTTCGTCTTTTTTCAACTTTTTCGTAAGGGGGGGTGTTTCGTCTTTTTTCAACTTTTTCGTGAGGGGGGTGGGTCAATTGAAAGTATTCATGAAGAAATTCGGCTTCAAAAAAGTTGTAAATTTTCATGAAGTATTTGGGCTTCAAAAAAGTTGAAAATTTTCATGAAGAAATTCGGCTTCAAAAAAGTTTTCGCAAGGGGGGGTGTTTCGTCTTTTTTCAACTTTTTCATAAGGGGGGGGTGTTTCGTCTTTTTTCAACTTTTTCGTGAGGGGGGGTGGGTCAATTGAAAATATTCATGAAGAAATTCGGCTTCAAAAAGGTTGAAAATTGTCATGAAGTATTTGGGCTTCAAAAATGTTTTAAATTTTCATGAAGAAATTCGGCTTCAAAAAACTTTAAAATTTTCATGAAGAAATTCGGCTTCAAAAAACTTTAAAATTTTCATGAAGAAATTCGACTTCAAAAAAGTTGAAAATTTTCATGAAGTATTTGGGCTTCAAAAAAGTTGAAAATTTTCATGAAGTATTTGGGCTTCAAAAAAGTTGAAAATATTCATGAAGAAATTCGGCTTCAAAACAGTTGAAAATTTTCATGAAGAAATTCGGCTTCAAAAAAGTTTTCGCGAGGGGGGGGTGTTTCGTCTTTTTTCAAGTTTTTCGTAAGGGGGGGGTGTTTCGTCTTTTTTCAACTTTTTCGTAAGGGGGGGTGTTTCGTCTTTTTTCAACTTTTTCGTGAGGGGGGGTGGGTCAATTGAAAATATTCATGAAGAAATTCGGCTTCAAAAAAGTTGAAAATTTTCATGAAGTATTTGGGCTTCAAAAATGTTTTAAATTTTCATGAAGAAATTCGGCTTCAAAAAAGTTTAAAATTTTCATGAAGAAATTCGGCTTCAAAAAAGATGAAAATTTTCATGAAGTATTTGGGCTTCAAAAAAGTTGAAAATTTTCATGAAGAAATTCGGCTTCAAAAAAGTTTTCGCAAGGGGGGGTGTTTCGTCTTTTTTCAACTTTTTCGTAAGGGGGGGTGTTTCCTCTTTTTTCAACTTTTTCATATGGGGGGGGTTGGTCAATTGAAATTTTTCATGAAGTATTTGGGCTTCAAAAAAGTTGAAAATTTTCATGAAGTATTTGGGCTTCAAAAAAGTTGAAAATTTTCATGAAGAAATTCGGCTTCAAAAAAGTTGAACGTTTTCATGAAGTATTTGGGCTTCAAAAAAGTTGAAAATTTTCATGAAGTATTTGGGCTTCAAAAAAGTTGAAAATATTCATGAAGAAATTCGGCTTCAAAAAAGTTGAAAATTTTCATGAAGTATTTGGGCTTCAAAATTTTTTTTAATTTTCATGAAGAAATTCGGCTTCAAAAAAGTTGAAAATTTTCATGAAGTATTTGGGCTTCAAAAAAGTTGAAAATTTTCATGAAGAAATTCGGCTTCAAAAAAGTTTTCACGAGGGGGGGGGTGTTTCGTCGTTTTTCAACTTTTTCGTAAGGGGGGGGTGTTTCGTCTTTTTTCAACTTTTTCGTAAGAGGGGGGTGTTTCGTCCTTTTTCAACTTTTTCGTGAGGGGGGGTGGGTCAATTGAAAATATTCATGAAGAAATTCGGCTTCAAAAAAGTTGAAAATTTTCATGAAGTATTTGGGCTTCAAAAATGTTTTAAATTTTCATGAAGAAATTCGGCTTCAAAAAAGTTTAAAATTTTCATGAAGAAATTCGGCTTCAAAAAAGATGAAAATTTTCATGAAGTATTTGGGCTTCGAAAAAGTTGAAAATTTTAATGAAGAAATTCGTCTTCAAAAAAGTTTTCGCAAGGGGGGGTGTTTTGTCTTTTTTCAACTTTTTCGTAAGGGGGGGTGTTTCCTCTTTTTTCAACTTTTTCATATGGGGGGGTTGGTCAATTGAAATTTTTCATGAAGTATTTGGGCTTAAAAAAAGTTGAAAATTTTCATGAAGTATTTGGGCTTCAAAAAAGTTGAAAATATTCATGAAGAAATTCGGCTTCAAAAAAGTTGAAAATATTCATGAAGAAATTCGGCTTCAAAAAAGTTGAAAATTTTCATGAAGTATTTGGGCTTCAAAAAAGTTGAAAATTTTCATGAAGAAATTCGGCTTCAAAAAAGTTGAAAATTTTCATGAAGTATTTGGGCTTCAAAAAAGTTGAAAATTTTCATGAAGAAATTCGGCTTCAAAAAAGTTGAAAATTTTCATGAAGTATTTGGGCTTCAAAAAAGTTGAAAATTTTCATGAAGAAATTCGGCTTCAAAAAAGTTGAAAATTTTCATGAAGAAATTCGGCTTCAAAAAAGTTTTCGCAAGGGGGGGGTGTTTCGTCTTTTTTCAACTTTTTCGAAAGGGGGGGGTGTTTCGTCTTTTTTCAACTTTTTCGTGAGGGGGGTGGGTCAATTAAAAGTATTCATGAAGAAATTCGGCTTCAAAAAAGTTGAAAATTTTCATGAAGAAATTCGGCTTCAAAAAAGTTGAAAATTTTCATGAAGTATTTGGGCTTCAAAAAAGTTGAAAATATTCATGAAGAAATTCGGCTTCAAAAAAGTTGAAAATTTTCATGAAGTATTTGGGCTTGAAATTTTTTTTAAATTTTCATGAAGAAATTCGGCTTCAAAAAAGTTTAAAATTTTCATGAAGAGATTCGGCTTCAAAAAAGTTGAAAATTTTCATGAAGTATTTGGGCTTCAAAAAAGTTGAAAATATTCATGAAGAAATTCGGCTTCAAAAAAGTTGAAAATTTTCATGAAGAAATTCGGCTTCAAAAAAGTTGAAAATTTTCATGAAGTATTTGGGCTTCAAAAAAGTTGAACATTTTCATGAAGAAATTCGGCTTCAAAAAAGTTTTCGCAAGGGGGGAGGTGTTTCGTCTTTTTTCAACTTTTTCGTAAGGGGGGGTGTTTCGTCTTTTTTCAACTTTTTCGTTAGCGGGGGTGGGTCAATTGAAAATATTCATGAAGAAATTTGGCTTCAAAAAAGATGAAAATTTTCATGAAGTATTTGGACTTCAAAAAAGTTGAAAATTTTCATGAAGAAATTCGGCTTCAAAAAAGTTTTCGCAAGGGGGGGGTGTTTCGTCTTTTTTCAACTTTTTCGTAAGATGGGGGTGTTTCTTCTTTTTTCAACTTTTTCTTGAGGGGGGGTGGGTCAATTGAAAATATTCATGGAGAAATTCGGCTTCAAAAAAGTTGAAAATTTTCATGAAGTATTTGGGCTTCAAAAAAGTTGAAAATATTCATGAAGAAATTCGGCTTCAAAAAAGTTGAAAATTTTCATGAAGTATTTGGGCTTCAAAAAAGTTGAAAATATTCATGAAGAAATTCGGCTTCAAAAAAGTTGAAAATTTTCATGAAGTATTTGGGCTTCAAAATTTTTTTAAATTTTCATGAAGAAATTCGGCTTCAAAAAAGTTGAAAATTTTCATGAAGTATTTGGGCTTCAAAAAAGTTGAAAATTTTCATGAAGAAATTCGGCTTCAAAAAAGTTTTCACGAGGGGGGGGTGTTTCGTCGTTTTTCAACTTTTTCGTGAGGGGGGGTGGGTCAATTGAAAATATTCATGAAGAAATTCGGCTTCAAAAAAGTTTAAAATTTTCATGAAGAAATTCGGCTTCAAAAAAGTTGAAAATTTTCATGAAGTATTTGGGCTTGAAATTTTTTTTAAATTTTCATGAAGAAATTCGGCTTCAAAAAAGTTTAAAATTTTCATGAAGTAATTCGGCTTCAAAAAAGTTTTCGCAAGGGGGGGATGTTTCGTCTTTTTTCAACTTTTTCGTTAGGGGGGGGTGTTTCGTCTTTTTTCAACTTTTTCGTAAGAGGGGTGTGTTTCGTCTTTTTTCAACTTTTTCGTGAGGGGGTGGGTCAATTGAAAATATTCATGAAGAAATTCGGCTTCAAAAAAGTTTTCGCAAGGGGGGGGGGTGTTTCGTCTTTTTTCAACTTTTTCGTAAGGGGGGGGTGTTTCGTTTTTTTTCAACTTTTTCGTGAGGGGGGTGGGTCAATTGAAAATTTTCATGAAGAAATTCGGCTTCAAAAAAGTTTAAAATTTTCATGAAGAAATTCGGCTTCAAAAAAGTTTTCGCAAGGGGGGGGGTGTTTCGTCTTTTTTCAACTTTTTCGTAAGGGGGGGGTGTGTCGTCTTTTTTCAACTTTTTCGTTAGCGGGGGTGGGTCAATTGAAAATATTCATGAAGAAATTTGGCTTCAAAAAAGATGAAAATTTTCATGAAGTATTTGGGCTTCAAAAAAGTTGAAAATTTTCATGAAGAAATTCGGCTTCAAAAAAGTTGAGAATTTTCATGAAGTATTTGGGCTTCAAAAAAGTTTAAAATTTTCATTAAGAAATTCGGCTTCAAAAAAGTTTAAAATTTTCATGAAGAAATTCGGCTTCAAAAAAGTTGAAAATTTTCATGAAGAAATTCGGCTTCAAAAAAGTTTAAAATTTTCATGAAGAAATTCGGCTTCAAAAAAGTTGAATATTTTCATGAAGTATTTGGGCTTCGAAAAAGTTGAAAATTTTCATGAAGAAATTCGGCTTCAAAAAAGTTTTCGCAAGGGGGGGGTGTTTCGTCTTTTTTAAAATTTTTCGTAAGAGGGGGGTGTTTCGTCTTTTTTCAACTTTTTCGTGAGGGGGGGTGGGTCAATTGAAATTTTTCATGAAGTATTTGGGCTTCAAAAAAGTTGAAAATTTTCATGAAGTATTTGGGCTTCAAAGAAGTTGAAAATTTTCATGAAGAAATTCGGCTTCAAAAAAGTTGAACGTTTTCATGAAGTATTTGGGCTTCAAAAAAGTTGAAAATTTTCATGAAGAAATTCGGCTTCAAAAAAGTTTTTGCAAGGGGGGGGTGTTTCGTCTTTTTTCAACTTTTTCGTAAGAGGGGGGTGTTTCGTCTTTTTTCAACTTTTTCGTGAGGGGGGGTGGGTCAATTGAACATTTTCATGAAGAAATTCGGCTTCAAAAAAGTTTAAAATTTTCATGAAGAAATTCGGCTTCAAAAAAGATGAAAATTTTCATGAAGTATTTGGGCTTCGAAAAAGTTGAAAATTTTAATGAAGAAATTCGTCTTCAAAAAAGTTTTCGCAAGGGGGGGTGTTTCGTCTTTTTTCAACTTTTTCGTAAGGGGGGGTGTTTCCTCTTTTTTCAACTTTTTCATATGGGGGGGTTGGTCAATTGAAATTTTTCATGAAGTATTTGGGCTTCAAAAAAGTTGAAAATTTTCATGAAGTATTTGGGCTTCAAAGAAGTTGAAAATTTTCATGAAGAAATTCGGCTTCAAAAAAGTTGAACGTTTTCATGAAGTATTTGGGCTTCAAAAAAGTTGAAAATTTTCATGAAGTATTTGGGCTTCAAAAAAGTTGAAAATATTCATGAAGAAATTCGGCTTCAAAAAAGTTGAAAATTTTCATGAAGTATTTGGGCTTCAAAATTTTTTTAAATTTTCATGAAGAAATTCGGCTTCAAAAAAGTTGAAAATTTTCATGAAGTATTTGGGCTTCAAAAAAGTTGAAAATTTTCATGAAGAAATTCGGCTTCAAAAAAGTTTTCGCAAGGGGGGGGTGTTTCGTCTTTTTTCAACTTTTTCGTAAGGGGGGGTGTTTCGTCTTTTTTCAACTTTTTCGTAAGAGGGGGGTGTTTCGTCTTTTTTCAACTTTTTCGTGAGGGGGTGGGTCAATTGAAAGTATTCATGAAGAAATTCGGCTTCAAAAAAGTTGAAAATATTCATGAAGAAATTCGGCTTCAAAACAGTTGAAAATTTTCATGAAGAAATTCGGCTTCAAAAAAGTTTTCGCAAGGGGGGGGTGTTTCGTCTTTTTTCAACTTTTTCGTAAGGGGGTGTGTTTCGTCTTTTTTCAACTTTTTCGTAAGAGGGGGGAGTTTCGTCTTTTTTCAACTTTTTCGTGAGGGGGGTGGGTCAATTGAAAGTATTCATGAAGAAATTCGGCTTCAAAAAAGTTGAAAATTTTCATGAAGTATTTGGGCTTGAAATTTTTTTTTAATTTTCATGAAGAAATTCGGCTTCAAAAAAGTTGAAAATTTTCATGAAGAAATTCGGCTTCAAAAAAGTTGAAAATTTTCATGAAGTATTTGGGCTTCAAAAAAGGTGAAAATTTTCATTAAGAAATTCGGCTTCAAAAAAGATGAACGTTTTCATGAAGTATTTGGGCTTCAAAAAAGTTGAAAATTTTCATGAAGTATTTGGGCTTCAAAAAAGTTGAAAATTTTCATGAAGAAATTCGGCTTCAAAAAAGTTGAAAATTTTCATGAAGTATTTGGGATTCAAAAAAGTTGAAAATTTTCATTAAGAAATTCGGCTTCAAAAAAGTTTAAAATTTTCATGAAGAAATTCGGCTTCAAAAAAGTTGAAAATTTTCATGAAGTATTTGGGCTTGAAATTTTTTTTAAATTTTCATGAAGAAATTCGGCTTCAAAAAAGTTGAAAATTTTCATGAAGAAATTCGGCTTCAAAAAAGTTGAAAATTTTCATGAAGTATTTGGGCTTCAAAAAAGTTGAAAATTTTCATTAAGAAATTCGGCTTCAAAAAAGTTTAAAATTTTCATGAAGAAATTCGGCTTCAAAAAAGTTGAAAATTTTCATGAAGTATTTGGGCTTGAAAATTTTTTTAAATTTTCATGAAGAAATTCGGCTTCAAAAAAGTTGAAAATTTTCATGAAGAAATTCGGCTTCAAAAAAGTTTTCGCAAGGGGGGGGTGTTTCGTCTTTTTTCAACTTTTTCGTAAAAGGGGTGTTTTTCGTCTTTTTTCAACTTTTTCGTGAGGGGGTGGGTCAATTGAAAATATTCATGAAGAAATTCGGCTTCAAAAAAGTTTTCGCAAGGGGGGGGGTGTTTCGTCTTTTTTCAACTTTTTCGTAAGGGGGGGGTGTTTCGTCTTTTGTCAACTTTTTCGTAAGGGGGGGGTGTTTCGTCTTTTTTCAACTTTTTCGTTAGCGGGGGTGGGTCAATTGAAAATATTCATGAAGAAATTTGGCTTCAAAAAAGATGAAAATTTTCATGAAGTATTTGGGCTTCAAAAAAGTTGAAGATTTTCATGAAGAAATTCGGCTTCAAAAAAGTTTTCGCAAGGGGGGGTGTTTCGTCTTTTTTCAACATTTTCGTAAGGGTTGTATCGTCTTTTTTCAACTTTTTCGTAAGAGGGGGGTATTTCGTCTTTTTTCAACTTTTTCGTGAGGGGGGTGGGTCAATTGAAAGTATTCATGAAGAAATTCGGCTTCAAAAAAGTTGAAAATTTTCATTAAGTATTTGGGCTTCAAAAAAGTTGAAAATTTTCATGAAGAAATTCGACTTCAAAAAAGTTTTCGCGAGGGGGGGGGTGTTTCGTCTTTTTTCAATTTTTTCGTAAGGGGGGGGTGTTCCGTCTTTTTTCAACTTTTTCGTAAGGGGGGGTGTTTCGTCTTTTTTCAACTTTTTCGTAAGGGGGGTGTTTCGTCTTTTTTCAACTTTTTCGTGAGAGGGGGTGGGTCAATTGAAAATATTCATGAAGATATTCGGCTTCAAAAAAGTTGAAAATTTTCATGAAGTATTTTGGCTTCAAAAATGTTTTAAATTTTCATGAAGAAATTCGGCTTCAAAAAAGTTTAAAATTTTCATGAAGAAATTCGGCTTCAAAAAAGATGAAAATTTTCATGAAGTATTTGGGCTTCGAAAAAGTTGAAAATTTTAATGAAGAAATTCGTCTTCAAAAAAGTTTTCGCAAGGGGGGGTGTTTCGTCTTTTTTCAACTTTTTCGTAAGGGGGGGTGTTTCCTCTTTTTTCAACTTTTTCATATGTTGGTCAATTGAAATTTTTCATGAAGTATTTGGGCTTCAAAAAAGTTGAAACTTTTCATGAAGTATTTGGGCTTCAAAAAAGTTGAAAATTTTCATGAAGAAATTCGGCTTCAAAAAAGTTGAACGTTTTCATGAAGTATTTGGGCTTCAAAAAAGTTGAAAATTTTCATGAAGTATTTGGGCTTCAAAAAAGTTGAAAATATTCATGAAGAAATTCGGCTTCAAAAAAGTTGAAAATTTTCATGAAGAAATTCGGCTTCAAAAAAGTTTTCGCAAGGGGGGGGTGTTTCGTCTTTTTTCAACTTTTTCGTAAGGGGGGGGTGTTTCGTCTTTTTTCAACTTTTTCGTAAGGGGGGGTGTTTCGTCTTTTTTCAACTTTTTCATGAGGGGGGTGGGTCAATTGAAAGTATTCATGAAGAAATTCGGCTTCAAAAAAGTTGAAAATTTTCATGAAGTATTTGGGCTTCAAAAAAGTTGAAAATTTTCATGAAGAAATTCGGCTTCAAAAAAGTTGAAAATTTTCATGAAGTATTTGGTCTTCAAAAAAGTTGACAATTTTCATGAAAAAATTCGGCTTCAAAAAAGTTTTCGCGAGGGGGGGGTGTTTCGTCTTTTTTCAACTTTTTCGTAAGGGGGGGGTGTTTCGTCTTTTTTCAACTTTTTCGTGAGGGGGTGGGTCAATTGAAAATATTCATGAAGAAATTCGGCTTCAAAAAAGTTTTCGCAAGGGGGGGGGTGTTTCGTCTTTTTTCAACTTTTTCGTAAGGGGGGGGTGTGTCGTCTTTTTTCAACTTTTTCGTTAGCGGGGGTGGGTCAATTGAAAATATTCATGAAGAAATTTGGCTTCAAAAAAGATGAAAATTTTCATGAAGTATTTGGGCTTCAAAAAAGTTGAAAATTTTCATTAAGAAATTCGGCTTCAAAAAAGTTTAAAATTTTCATGAAGAAATTCGGCTTCAAAAAAGTTGAAAATTTTCATGAAGTATTTGGGCTTCAAAAATGTTTTAAATTTTCATGAAGAAATTCGGCTTCAAAAAAGTTTAAAATTTTCATGAAGAAATTCGGCTTCAAAAAAGATGAAAATTTTCATGAAGTATTTGGGCTTCGAAAAAGTTGAACATTTTAATGAAGTAATTCGTCTTCAAAAAAGTTTTCGCAAGGGGGGGTGTTTCGTCTTTTTTCAACTTTTTCGTAAGGGGGGGTGTTTCCTCTTTTTTCAACTTTTTCATATGGGGGGGTTGGTCAATTGAAATTTTTCATGAAGTATTTGGGCTTCAAAAAAGTTGAACGTTTTCATGAAGTATTTGGGCTTCAAAAAAGTTGAAAATATTCATGAAGAAATTCGGCTTCAAAAAAGTTTAAAATTTTCATGAAGAAATTCGGCTTCAAAAAAGTTTTCGCAAGGGGGGGGTGTTTCGTCTTTTTTCAACTTTTTCGTAAGGGGGGGGGTGTTTCGTCTTTTTTCAACTTTATCGTAAGGGGGGGTGTTTCGTCTTTTTTCAACTTTTTCATGAGGGGGGTGGGTCAATTGAAAGTATTCATGAAGAAATTCGGCTTCAAAAAAGTTGAAAATTTTCATGAAGTATTTGGGCTTCGAAAAAGTTGAAAATTTTAATGAAGAAATTCGTCTTCAAAAAAGTTTTCGCAAGGGGGGGTGTTTCGTCTTTTTTCAACTTTTTCGTAAGGGGGGGTGTTTCCTCTTTTTTCAACTTTTTCATATGTTGGTCAATTGAAATTTTTCATGAAGTATTTGGGCTTCAAAAAAGTTGAAACTTTTCATGAAGTATTTGGGCTTCAAAAAAGTTGAAAATTTTCATGAAGAAATTCGGCTTCAAAAAAGTTGAACGTTTTCATGAAGTATTTGGGCTTCAAAAAAGTTGAAAATTTTCATGAAGTATTTGGGCTTCAAAAAAGTTGAAAATATTCATGAAGAAATTCGGCTTCAAAAAAGTTGAAAATTTTCATGAAGAAATTCGGCTTCAAAAAAGTTTTCGCAAGGGGGGGGTGTTTCGTCTTTTTTCAACTTTTTCGTAAGGGGGGGGTGTTTCGTCTTTTTTCAACTTTTTCGTAAGGGGGGGTGTTTCGTCTTTTTTCAACTTTTTCATGAGGGGGGTGGGTCAATTGAAAGTATTCATGAAGAAATTCGGCTTCAAAAAAGTTGAAAATTTTCATGAAGTATTTGGGCTTCAAAAAAGTTGAAAATTTTCATGAAGAAATTCGGCTTCAAAAAAGTTGAAAATTTTCATGAAGTATTTGGTCTTCAAAAAAGTTGACAATTTTCATGAAAAAATTCGGCTTCAAAAAAGTTTTCGCGAGGGGGGGGTGTTTCGTCTTTTTTCAACTTTTTCGTAAGGGGGGGGTGTTTCGTCTTTTTTCAACTTTTTCGTGAGGGGGTGGGTCAATTGAAAATATTCATGAAGAAATTCGGCTTCAAAAAAGTTTTCGCAAGGGGGGGGGTGTTTCGTCTTTTTTCAACTTTTTCGTAAGGGGGGGGTGTGTCGTCTTTTTTCAACTTTTTCGTTAGCGGGGGTGGGTCAATTGAAAATATTCATGAAGAAATTTGGCTTCAAAAAAGATGAAAATTTTCATGAAGTATTTGGGCTTCAAAAAAGTTGAAAATTTTCATTAAGAAATTCGGCTTCAAAAAAGTTTAAAATTTTCATGAAGAAATTCGGCTTCAAAAAAGTTGAAAATTTTCATGAAGTATTTGGGCTTCAAAAATGTTTTAAATTTTCATGAAGAAATTCGGCTTCAAAAAAGTTTAAAATTTTCATGAAGAAATTCGGCTTCAAAAAAGATGAAAATTTTCATGAAGTATTTGGGCTTCGAAAAAGTTGAACATTTTAATGAAGTAATTCGTCTTCAAAAAAGTTTTCGCAAGGGGGGGTGTTTCGTCTTTTTTCAACTTTTTCGTAAGGGGGGGTGTTTCCTCTTTTTTCAACTTTTTCATATGGGGGGGTTGGTCAATTGAAATTTTTCATGAAGTATTTGGGCTTCAAAAAAGTTGAACGTTTTCATGAAGTATTTGGGCTTCAAAAAAGTTGAAAATATTCATGAAGAAATTCGGCTTCAAAAAAGTTTAAAATTTTCATGAAGAAATTCGGCTTCAAAAAAGTTTTCGCAAGGGGGGGGTGTTTCGTCTTTTTTCAACTTTTTCGTAAGGGGGGGGGTGTTTCGTCTTTTTTCAACTTTATCGTAAGGGGGGGTGTTTCGTCTTTTTTCAACTTTTTCATGAGGGGGGTGGGTCAATTGAAAGTATTCATGAAGAAATTCGGCTTCAAAAAAGTTGAAAATTTTCATGAAGTATTTGGGCTTCAAAAAAGTTGAAAATTTTCATGAAGAAATTCGGCTTCAAAAAAGTTTTCGCAAGGGGGGGGTGTTTCGTCTTTTTTCAACTTTTTCGTAAGGGGGGGGTGTTTCTTCTTTTTTCAACTTTTTCGTAAGAGGGGGGTGTTTCGTCTTTTTTCAACTTTTTCGTGACGGGGGGTGGGTCAATTGAAAATATTCATGAAGAAATTCGGCTTCAAAAAAGTTGAAAATTTTCATGAAGTATTTGGGCTTCAAAAAAGTTTAAAAATTTCATGAAGCAATTCGGCTTCAAAAAGGTTGAAAATTTTCATGAAGTATTTGGGCTTCAAAAATGTTTTAAATTTTCATGAAGAAATTCGGCTTCAAAAAAGTTTAAAATTTTCATGAAGAAATTCGGCTTCAAAAAAGATGAAAATTTTCATGAAGTATTTGGGCTTCAAAAAAGTTGAAAATTTTCATGAAGAAATTCAGCTTCAAAAAAGATGAACGTTTTCATGAAGTATTTGGGCTTCAAAAAAGTTGAAAATTTTCATGAAGTATTTGGGCTTCAAAAAAGTTGAAAATTTTCATGAAGAAATTCGGCTTCAAAAAAGTTTTCACGAGGGGGGGGTGTTTCGTCGTTTTTCAACTTTTTCGTAAGGGGGGGGTGTTTCGTCTTTTTTCAACTTTTTCGTAAGGGGGGGGTGTTTCGTCTTTTTTCAACTTTTTCGTAAGAGGGGGGTGTTTCGTCCTTTTTCAACTTTTTCGTGAGGGGGGGTGGGTCAATTGAAAATATTCATGAAGAAATTCGGCTTCAAAAAAGTTGAAAATTTTCATGAAGTATTTGGGCTTCAAAAATGTTTTAAATTTTCATGAAGAAATTCGGCTTCAAAAAAGTTTAAAATTTTCATGAAGAAATTCGGCTTCAAAAAAGATGAAAATTTTCATGAAGTATTTGGGCTTCGAAAAAGTTGAAAATTTTAATGAAGAAATTCGTCTTCAAAAAAGTTTTCGCAAGGGGGGGTGTTTTGTCTTTTTTCAACTTTTTCGTAAGGGGGGGTGTTTCCTCTTTTTTCAACTTTTTCATATGGGGGGGTTGGTCAATTGAAATTTTTCATGAAGTATTTGGGCTTCAAAAAAGTTGAAAATTTTCATGAAGTATTTGGGCTTCAAAAAAGTTTAAAATTTTCATGAAGTATTTGGGCTTCAAAAAAGTTGAAAATATTCATGAAGAAATTCGGCTTCAAAAAAGTTGAAAATTTTCATGAAGAAATTCGGCTTCAAAAAAGTTGAAAATTTTCATGAAGTATTTGGGCTTCAAAAAAGTTGAAAATATTCATGAAGAAATTCGGCTTCAAAAAAGTTTTCGCAAGGGGGGGGGT
The DNA here is from genome assembly GCF_963584025.1 of Labrus mixtus. Taxonomy (NCBI): domain Eukaryota; kingdom Metazoa; phylum Chordata; class Actinopteri; order Labriformes; family Labridae; genus Labrus; species Labrus mixtus. Next base: position 108,875 of record NW_026870219.1, read on the forward strand.
GTTTCGTCTTTTTTCAACTTTTTCGTAAGATGGGGGTGTTTCGTCTTTTTTCAACTTTTTCGTGAGGGGGGGTGGGTCAATTGAAAATATTCATGGAGAAATTCGGCTTCAAAAAAGTTGAAAATTTTCATGAAGTATTTGGGCTTCAAAAAAGTTTAAAAATTTCATGAAGAAATTCGGCTTCAAAAAGGTTGAAAATTTTCATGAAGTATTTGGGCTTCAAAAATGTTTTAAATTTTCATGAAGAAATTCGGCTTCAAAAAAGTTTAAAATTTTCATGAAGAAATTCGGCTTCAAAAAAGTTTTCGCAAGGGGGGGGTGTTTCGTCTTTTTTCAACTTTTTCGTAAGGGGGGGTGTTTCGTCTTTTTTCAACTTTTTCGTGAGGGGGTGGGTCAATTGAAAGTATTCATGAAGAAATTCGGCTTCAAAAAAGTTGAAAATTTTCATGAAGTATTTGGGCTTCAAAAAAGTTGAAAATTTTAATGAAGAAATTCGTCTTCAAAAAAGTTTTCGCAAGGGGGGGTGTTTTGTCTTTTTTCAACTTTTTCGTAAGGGGGGGTGTTTCCTCTTTTTTCAACTTTTTCATATGGGGGGGTTGGTCAATTGAAATTTTTCATGAAGTATTTGGGCTTCAAAAAAGTTGAAAATTTTCATGAAGTATTTGGGCTTCAAAAAAGTTTAAAATTTTCATGAAGTATTTGGGCTTCAAAAAAGTTGAAAATATTCATGAAGAAATTCGGCTTCAAAAAAGTTGAAAATTTTCATGAAGAAATTCGGCTTCAAAAAAGTTGAAAATTTTCATGAAGTATTTGGGCTTCAAAAAAGTTGAAAATATTCATGAAGAAATTCGGCTTCAAAAAAGTTTTCGCAAGGGGGGGGGTGTTTCGTCTTTTTTCAACTTTTTCGTAAGATGGGGGTGTTTCGTCTTTTTTCAACTTTTTCGTGAGGGGGGGTGGGTCAATTGAAAATATTCATGGAGAAATTCGGCTTCAAAAAAGTTGAAAATTTTCATGAAGTATTTGGGCTTCAAAAAAGTTTAAAAATTTCATGAAGAAATTCGGCTTCAAAAAGGTTGAAAATTTTCATGAAGTATTTGGGCTTCAAAAATGTTTTAAATTTTCATGAAGAAATTCGGCTTCAAAAAAGTTTAAAATTTTCATGAAGAAATTCGGCTTCAAAAAAGTTTTCGCAAGAGGGGGGTGTTTCGTCTTTTTTCAACTTTTTCGTAAGGGGGGGTGTTTCGTCTTTTTTCAACTTTTTCGTGAGGGGGTGGGTCAATTGAAAGTATTCATGAAGAAATTCGGCTTCAAAAAAGTTGAAAATTTTCATGAAGTATTTGGGCTTCAAAAAAGTTGAAAATTTTCATGAAGAAATTCGGCTTCAAAAAAGTTTTCGCAAGGGGGGGTGTTTCGTCTTTTTTCAACTTTTTCGTAAGGGGGGGGTGTTTCGTCTTTTTTCAACTTTTTCGTGAGGGGGGGTGGGTCAATTGAAAATATTCATGAAGAAATTCGGCTTCAAAAAGGTTGAAAATTGTCATGAAGTATTTGGGCTTCAAAAATGTTTTAAATTTTCATGAAGAAATTCGGCTTCAAAAAACTTTAAAATTTTCATGAAGAAATTCGGCTTCAAAAAAGTTTAAAATTTTCATGAAGAAATTCGGCTTCAAAAAAGTTGAAAATTTTCATGAAGTATTTGGGCTTCAAAAAAGTTGAAAATTTTCATGAAGTATTTGGGCTTCAAAAAAGTTGAAAATATTCATGAAGAAATTCGGCTTCAAAACAGTTGAAAATTTTCATGAAGAAATTCGGCTTCAAAAAAGTTTTCGCAAGGGGGGGGTGTTTCGTCTTTTGTCAACTTTTTCGTAAGAGGGGGGAGTTTCGTCTTTTTTCAACTTTTTCGTGAGGGGGGTGGGTCAATTGAAAGTATTCATGAAGAAATTCGGCTTCAAAAAAGTTGAAAATTTTCATGAAGTATTCAGGCTTCAAAAAAGTTGAAAATTTTCATGAAGAAATTCAGCTTCAAAAAAGTTTTCACGAGGGGGGGGTGTTTCGTCGTTTTTCAACTTTTTCGTAAGGGGGGGGTGTTTCGTCTTTTTTCAACTTTTTCGTAAGGGGGGGGTGTTTCGTCCTTTTTCAACTTTTTCGTGAGGGGGGGTGGGTCAATTGAAAATATTCATGAAGAAATTCGGCTTCAAAAAAGTTGAAAATTTTCATGAAGTATTTGGGCTTCAAAAATGTTTTAAATTTTCATGAAGAAATTCGTCTTCAAAAAAGTTTAAAATTTTCATGAAGAAATTCGGCTTCAAAAAAGATGAAAATTTTCATGAAGTATTTGGGCTTCGAAAAAGTTGAAAATTTTAATGAAGAAATTCGTCTTCAAAAAAGTTTTCGCAAGGGGGGGTGTTTTGTCTTTTTTCAACTTTTTCGTAAGGGGGGGTGTTTCCTCTTTTTTCAACTTTTTCATATGGAGGGGTTGGTCAATTGAAATTTTTCATGAAGTATTTGGGCTTCAAAAAAGTTGAAAATTTTCATGAAGTATTTGGGCTTCAAAAAAGTTGAAAATTTTCATGAAGTATTTGGGCTTCAAAAAAGTTGAAAATATTCATGAAGAAATTCGGCTTCAAAAAAGTTTAAAATTTTCATGAAGAAATTCGGCTTCAAAAAAGTTGAAAATTTTCATGAAGTATTTGGGCTTCAAAAAAGTTGAAAATATTCATGAAGAAATTCGGCTTCAAAAAAGTTGAAAATTTTCATGAAGAAATTCGGCTTCAAAAAAGTTGAAAATTTTCATGAAGTATTTGGGCTTCAAAAAAGTTGAAAATTTTCATGAAGAAATTCGGCTTCAAAAAAGTTTTCGCAAGGGGGGGGTGTTTCGTCTTTTTTCAACTTTTTCGTAAGGGGGGGTGTTTCGTATTTTTTCAACTTTTTCGTGAGGGGGGTGGGTCAATTGAAAGTATTCATGAAGAAATTCGGCTTCAAAAAAGTTGAAAATTTTCATGAAGTATTTGGGCTTCAAAAAAGTTGAAAATTTTCATGAAGAAATTCGGCTTCAAAAAAGTTTTCGCAAGGGGGGGTGTTTCGTCTTTTTTCAACTTTTTCATAAGGGGGGGTGTTTCGTCTTTTTTCAACTTTTTCGTGAGGGGGGGTGGGTCAATTGAAAATATTCATGAAGAAATTCAGCTTCAAAAAGGTTGAAAATTGTCATGAAGTATTTGGGCTTCAAAAATGTTTTAAATTTTCATGAAGAAATTCGGCTTCAAAAAACTTTAAAATTTTCATGAAGAAATTCGGCTTCAAAAAACTTTAAAATTTTCATGAAGAAATTCGGCTTCAAAAAAGTTGAAAATTTTCATGAAGTATTTGGGCTTCAAAAAAGTTGAAAATTTTCATGAAGTATTTGGGCTTCAAAAATGTTTTAAATTTTCATGAAGAAATTCGGCTTCAAAAAAGTTAAAAATTTCATGAAGAAATTCGGCTTCAAAAAAGTTTTCGCAAGGGGGGGGGTATTTCGTCTTTTTTCAACTTTTTCGTAAGATGGGGGTGTTTCGTCTTTTTTCAACTTTTTCGTGAGGGGGGGTGGGTCAATTGAAAATATTCATGGAGAAATTCGGCTTCAACAAAGTTGAAATTTTTCATGAAGTATTTGGGCTTCAAAAAAGTTTAAAAATTTCATGAAGAAATTCGGCTTCAAAAAGGTTGAAAATTTTCATGAAGTATTTGGGCTTCAAAAATGTTTTAAATTTTCATGAAGAAATTCGGCTTCAAAAAAGTTTAAAATTTTCATGAAGAAATTCGGCTTCAAAAAAGTTGAAAATTTTCATGAAGTATTTGGGCTTCAAAAAAGTTGAAAATTTTCATGAAGAAATTCGGCTTCAAAAAAGTTTTCGCAAGGGGGGGTGTTTCGTCTTTTTTCAACTTTTTCGTAAGGGGGGGTGTTTCGTCTTTTTTCAACTTTTTCGTGAGGGGGGTGGGTCAATTGAAAGTATTCATGAAGAAATTCGGCTTCAAAAAAGTTGAAAATTTTCATGAAGTATTTGGGCTTCAAAAAAGTTGAAAATTTTCATGAAGAAATTCGGCTTCAAAAAAGTTTTCGCAAGGGGGGGTGTTTCGTCTTTTTTCAACTTTTTCGTAAGGGGGGGGTGTTTCGTCTTTTTTCAACTTTTTCGTAAGAGGGGGGAGTTTCGTCTTTTTTCAACTTTTTCGTGAGGGGGGTGGGTCAATTGAAAGTATTCATGAAGAAATTCGGCTTCAAAAAAGTTGAAAATTTTCATGAAGTATTTGGGCTTCAAAAATGTTTTAAATTTTCATGAAGAAATTCGGCTTCAAAAAAGTTTAAAATTTTCATGAAGAAATTCGGCTTCAAAAAAGATGAAAATTTTCATGAAGTATTTGGGCTTCGAAAAAGTTGAAAATTTTAATGAAGAAATTCGTCTTCAAAAAAGTTTTCGCAAGGGGGGGTGTTTTGTCTTTTTTCAACTTTTTCGTAAGGGGGGGTGTTTCCTCTTTTTTCAACTTTTTCATATGGGGGGGTTGGTCAATTGAAATTTTTCATGAAGTATTTGGGCTTCAAAAAAGTTGAAAATTTTCATGAAGTATTTGGGCTTCAAAAAAGTTTAAAATTTTCATGAAGTATTTGGGCTTCAAAAAAGTTGAAAATATTCATGAAGAAATTCGGCTTCAAAAAAGTTGAAAATTTTCATGAAGAAATTCGGCTTCAAAAAAGTTGAAAATTTTCATGAAGTATTTGGGCTTCAAAAAAGTTGAAAATATTCATGAAGAAATTCGGCTTCAAAAAAGTTTTCGCAAGGGGGGGGGTGTTTCGTCTTTTTTCAACTTTTTCGTAAGATGGGGGTGTTTCGTCTTTTTTCAACTTTTTCGTGAGGGGGGGTGGGTCAATTGAAAATATTCATGGAGAAATTCGGCTTCAAAAAAGTTGAAAATTTTCATGAAGTATTTGGGCTTCAAAAAAGTTTAAAAATTTCATGAAGAAATTCGGCTTCAAAAAGGTTGAAAATTTTCATGAAGTATTTGGGCTTCAAAAATGTTTTAAATTTTCATGAAGAAATTCGGCTTCAAAAAAGTTTAAAATTTTCATGAAGAAATTCGGCTTCAAAAAAGTTTTCGCAAGGGGGGGGTGTTTCGTCTTTTTTCAACTTTTTCGTAAGGGGGGGTGTTTCGTCTTTTTTCAACTTTTTCGTGAGGGGGTGGGTCAATTGAAAGTATTCATGAAGAAATTCGGCTTCAAAAAAGTTGAAAATTTTCATGAAGTATTTGGGCTTCAAAAAAGTTGAAAATTTTCATGAAGAAATTCGGCTTCAAAAAAGTTTTCGCAAGGGGGGGTGTTTCGTCTTTTTTCAACTTTTTCGTAAGGGGGGGGTGTTTCGTCTTTTTTCAACTTTTTCGTGAGGGGGGGTGGGTCAATTGAAAATATTCATGAAGAAATTCGGCTTCAAAAAGGTTGAAAATTGTCATGAAGTATTTGGGCTTCAAAAATGTTTTAAATTTTCATGAAGAAATTCGGCTTCAAAAAACTTTAAAATTTTCATGAAGAAATTCGGCTTCAAAAAAGTTTAAAATTTTCATGAAGAAATTCGGCTTCAAAAAAGTTGAAAATTTTCATGAAGTATTTGGGCTTCAAAAAAGTTGAAAATTTTCATGAAGTATTTGGGCTTCAAAAAAGTTGAAAATATTCATGAAGAAATTCGGCTTCAAAACAGTTGAAAATTTTCATGAAGAAATTCGGCTTCAAAAAAGTTTTCGCAAGGGGGGGGTGTTTCGTCTTTTTTCAACTTTTTCGTAAGAGGGGGGAGTTTCGTCTTTTTTCAACTTTTTCGTGAGGGGGGTGGGTCAATTGAAAGTATTCATGAAGAAATTCGGCTTCAAAAAAGTTGAAAATTTTCATGAAGTATTCAGGCTTCAAAAAAGTTGAAAATTTTCATGAAGAAATTCAGCTTCAAAAAAGTTTTCACGAGGGGGGGGTGTTTCGTCGTTTTTCAACTTTTTCGTAAGGGGGGGGTGTTTCGTCTTTTTTCAACTTTTTCGTAAGAGGGGGGTGTTTCGTCCTTTTTCAACTTTTTCGTGAGGGGGGGTGGGTCAATTGAAAATATTCATGAAGAAATTCGGCTTCAAAAAAGTTGAAAATTTTCATGAAGTATTTGGGCTTCAAAAATGTTTTAAATTTTCATGAAGAAATTCGGCTTCAAAAAAGTTTAAAATTTTCATGAAGAAATTCGGCTTCAAAAAAGATGAAAATTTTCATGAAGTATTTGGGCTTCAAAAAAGTTGAAAATTTTCATGAAGAAATTCGGCTTCAAAAAAGTTTTCGCAAGGGGGGGTGTTTCGTCTTTTTTCAACTTTTTCGTAAGGGGGGGTGTTTCCTCTTTTTTCAACTTTTTCATATGGGGGGGTTGGTCAATTGAAATTTTTCATGAAGTATTTGGGCTTCAAAAAAGTTGAAAATTTTCATGAAGTATTTGGGCTTCAAAAAAGTTGAAAATTTTCATGAAGAAATTCGGCTTCAAAAAAGTTGAAAATTTTCATGAAGAAATTCGGCTTCAAAAAAGTTTTCGCAAGGGGGGGATGTTTCGTCTTTTTTCAACTTTTTCGTAAGAGGGGGGTGTTTCGTCTTTTTTCAACTTTTTCATGAGGGGGGTGGGTCAATTGAAAGAATTCTTGAAGAAATTCGGCTTCAAAAAAGTTGAAAATTTTCATGAAGTATTTGGGCTTCAAAAAAGTTGAAAATATTCATGAAGAAATTCGGCTACAAAAAAGTTTAAAATTTTCATGAAGAAATTCGGCTTCAAAAAAGTTGAAAATTTTCATGAAGTATTTGGGCTTCAAAAAAGTTGAAAATATTCATGAAGAAATTCGGCTTCAAAAAAGTTGAAAATTTTCATGAAGAAATTCGGCTTCAAAAAAGTTGAAAATTTTCATGAAGTATTTGGGCTTCAAAAAAGTTGAAAATTTTCATGAAGTATTTGGGCTTCAAAAAAGTTGAAAATTTTCATGAAGTATTTGGGCTTCAAAAAAGTTGAAAATATTCATGAAGAAATTCGGCTTCAAAAAAGTTGAAAATTGTCATGAAGAAATTCGGCTTCAAAAAAGTTTTCGCAAGGGGGGGATGTTTCGTCTTTTTTCAACTTTTTCGTAAGAGGGGGGTGTTTCGTCTTTTTTCAACTTTTTCATGAGGGGGGTGGGTCAATTGAAAGTATTCATGAAGAAATTCGGCTTCAAAAAAGTTGAAAATTTTCATGAAGTATTTGGGCTTCAAAAAAGTTGAAAATTTTCATGAAGAAATTCCGCTTCAAAAAAGTTTTCGCGAGGGGGGGGTGTTTCGTCTTTTTTCAACTTTTTCGTAAAGGGGGGTGTTTCCTCTTTTTTCAACTTTTTCATAAGGGGGGGTTGGTCAATTGAAATTTTTCATGAAGTATTTGGGCTTCAAAAAAGTTGAAAATTTTCATGAAGTATTTGGACTTCAAAAAAGTTGAAAATTTTCAGGAAGTATATGGGCTTCAAAAAAGTTGAAAATATTCATGAAGAAATTCGGCTTCAAAAAAGTTGAAAATTTTCATGAAGTATTTGGGCTTCAAAAAAGTTGAAAATTTTCATGAAGAAATTCGGCTTCAAAAAAGTTGGAAATTTTCATGAAGTATTTGGGCTTCAAAAAAGTTGAAAATTTTCATGAAGAAATTCGGCTTCAAAAAAGTTTTCGCAAGGGGGGGGTGTTTCGTCTTTTTTCAACTTTTTCGAAAGGGGGGGGTGTTTCGTCTTTTTTCAACTTTTTCGTGAGGGGGGTGGGTCAATTAAAAGTATTCATGAAGAAATTCGGCTTCAAAAAAGTTGAAAATTTTCATGAAGAAATTCGGCTTCAAAAAAGTTGAAAATTTTCATGAAGTATTTGGGCTTCAAAAAAGTTGAAAATTTTCATTAAGAAATTCGGCTTCAAAAAAGTTTTCGCAAGGGGGGGGTGTTTCGTCTTTTTTCAACTTTTTCGTAAGAGGGGGGTGTTTCGTCTTTTTTCAACTTTTTCGTGAGGGGGGGTGGGTCAATTGAAAATATTCATGAAGAAATTCGGCTTCAAAAAAGTTGAAAATTTTCATGAAGTATTTGGGCTTCAAAAAAGTTTAAAATTTTCATGAAGAAATTCGGCTTTAAAAAGGTTGAAAATTTTCATGAAGTATTTGGGCTTCAAAAAAGTTTTCGCAAGAGGGGGGGTGTTTCGTCTTTTTTCAACTTTTTCGAAAGGGGGGGGTGTTTCGTCTTTTTTTTCACTTTTTCGTAAGAGGGGGGTGTTTCGTCTTTTTTCAACTTTTTCGTGAGGGGGGGTGGGTCAATTGAAAATATTCATGAAGAAATTCGGCTTCAAAAAAGTTTAAAATTTTCATGAAGTATTTGGACTTCAAAAATGTTTTAAATTTTGATGAAGAAATTCGGCTTCAAAAAAGTTTAAAATTTTCATGAAGAAATTCGGCTTCAAAAAAGTTGAAAATTTTCATGAAGTATTTGGGCTTCAAAAATGTTTTAAATTTTCATGAAGAAATTCGGCTTCAAAAAAGTTTTCGCAAGGGGGGGATGTTTCGTCTTTTTTCAACTTTTTCGTAAGAGGGGGGTGTTTCATCTTTTTTCAACTTTTTCATGAGGGGGGTGGGTCAATTGAAAGTATTCATGAAGAAATTCGGCTTCAAAAAAGTTGAAAATTTTCATGAATTATTTGGGCTTCAAAAAAGTTGAAAATTTTCATGAAGAAATTCGGCTTCAAAAAAGTTTTCGCGAGGGGGGGGTGTTTCGTCTTTTTTCAACTTTTTCGTAAGGGGGGGGTGTTTCGTCTTTTTTCAACTTTTTCGTAAGGGGGGGTGTTTCGTCTTTTTTTTCACTTTTTCGTAAGAGGGGGGTGTTTCGTCTTTTTTCAACTTTTTCGTGAGAGGGGGTGGGTCAATTGAAAATATTCATGAAGAAATTCGGCTTCAAAAAAGTTTAAAATTTTCACGAAGTATTTGGACTTCAAAAATGTTTTAAATTTTGATGAAGAAATTCGGCTTCAAAAAAGTTGAAAATTTTCATGAAGAAATTGGGCTTCAAAAAAGTTGAACGTTTTCATGAAGTATTTGGGCTTCAAAAAAGTTGAAAATTTTCATGAAGTATTTGGGCTTCAAAAAAGTTGAAAATTTTCAGGAAGTATATGGGCTTCAAAAAAGTTGAAAATATTCATGAAGAAATTCGGCTTCAAAAAAGTTGAAAATTTTCATGAAGTATTTGGGCTTCAAAAAAGTTGAAATTTTTCATGAAGAAATTCGGCTTCAAAAAAGTTTTCGCAAGAGGGGGTGTTTCGTCTTTTTTCAACTTTTTCGTAAGGGGGGGGTGTTTCGTCTTTTTTCAACTTTTTCGTAAGAGGGGGGTGTTTCGTCTTTTTTCAACTTTTTCGTGAGGGGGGTGGGTCAATTGAAAGTCTTCATGAAGAAATTCGGCTTCAAAAAAGTTGAAAATTTTCATGAAGTATTTGGGCTTCAAAAAAGTTGAAAATTTTCATGAAGAAATTCGGATTCAAAAAAGTTTTCGCAAGGGGGGGGTGTTTCGTCTTTTTTCAACTTTTTCGTAAGAGGGGGGTGTTTCGTCTTTTTTCAACTTTTTCGTGAGGGGGGGTGGGTCAATTGAAAATATTCATGAAGAAATTCGGCTTCAAAAAAGTTGAAAATTTTCATGAAGTATTTGGGCTTCAAAAAAGTTTAAAATTTTCATGAAGAAATTCGGCTTCAAAAAGGTTGAAAATTTTCATGAAGTATTTGGGCTTCAAAAAAGTTAAATATATTCATAAAGAAATTCGGCTTCAAAAAAGTTGAAAATTTTCATGAAGAAATTCGGCTTCAAAAAAGTTGAAAATTTTCATGAAGTATTTGGGCTTCAAAAAAGTTGAAAATTTTCATGAAGAAATTCGGCTTCAAAAAAGTTTTCGCAAGGGGGGGGGTGTTTCGTCTTTTTTCAACTTTTTCGTAAGGGGGGGGTGTTTCGTCTTTTTTCAACTTTTTCGTAAGGGGGGGTGTTTCGTCTTTTTTCAACTTTTTCGTAAGAGGGGGGTGTTTCGTCTTTTTTCAACTTTTTCGTGAGGGGGGTGGGTCAATTGAAAATATTCATGAAGAAATTCGGCTACAAAAAAGTTGAAAATTTTCATGAAGAAATTCGGCTTCAAAAAAGATGAAAATTTTCATGAAGTATTTGGGCTTCAAAAAAGTTGAAAATTTTCATGAAGAAATTCGGCTTCAAAAAAGTTTTCGTAAGGGGGGGGGTGTTTCGTCTTTTTTTTCACTTTTTCGTAAGAGGGGGGTGTTTCGTCTTTTTTAAACTTTTTCGTGAGGGGGGGTGGGTCAATTGAAAATATTCATGAAGAAATTCGGCTTCAAAAAAGTTGAAAATTTTCATGAAGTATTTGGGCTTCAAAAATGTTTTAAATTTTCATGAAGAAATTCGGCTTCAAAAAAGTTTTCGCAAGGGGGGGATGTTTCGTCTTTTTTCAACTTTTTCGTAAGAGGGGGGTGTTTCGTCTTTTTTCAACTTTTTCATGAGGGGGGTGGGTCAATTGAAAGTATTCATGAAGAAATTCGGCTTCAAAAAAGTTGAAAATTTTCATGAAGTATATGGGCTTCAAAAAAGTTGAAAATATTCATGAAGAAATTCGGCTTCAAAAAAGTTGAAAATTTTCATGAAGTATTTGGGCTTCAAAAAAGTTGAAAATTTTCATGAAGAAATTCGGCTTCAAAAAAGTTGAAAATTTTCATGAAGTATTTGGGCTTCAAAAAAGTTGAAAATTTTCATGAAGAAATTCGGCTTCAAAAAAGTTGAAAATTTTCATGAAGTATTTGGGCTTCAAAAAAGTTGAAAATTTTCATGAAGTAATTCGGCTTCAAAAAAGTTTTCGCAAGGGGGGGTGTTTCGTCTTTTTTCAACTTTTTCGTAAGGGGGGGGTGTTTCGTCTTTTTTCAACTTTTTCGTAAGAGGGGGGTGTTTCGTCTTTTTTCAACTTTTTCGTGAGGGGGGTGGGTCAATTGAAAGTCTTCATGAAGAAATTCGGCTTCAAAAAAGTTGAAAATTTTCATGAAGTATTTGGGCTTCAAAAAAGTTGAAAATTTTCATGAAGAAATTCGGATTCAAAAAAGTTTTCGCAAGGGGGGGGTGTTTCGTCTTTTTTCAACTTTTTCGTAAGGGGGGGGTGTTTCGTCTTTTTTCAACTTTTTCGTAAGGGGGTGTGTTTCGTCTTTTTTCAACTTTTTCGTAAGAGGGGGGTGTTTCGTCTTTTTTCAACTTTTTCGTGAGGGGGGTGGGTCAATTGAAAATATTCATGAAGAAATTCGGCTTCAAAAAAGTTGAAAATTTTCATGAAGTATTTAGGCTTCAAAAAAGTTGAAAATTTTCATGAAGAAATTCGGCTTCAAAAAAGTTTTCGTAAGGAGGAGGTGTTTCGTCTTTTTTCAACTTTTTCGTGAGGGGGGGTGTTTCGTCTTTTTTCAACTTTTTCGTAAGGGGGGGTGTTTCGTCTTTTTTCAACTTTTTCGTAAGGGGGGGGTGTTTCGTCTTTTTTCAACTTTTTCGTAAGAGGGGGGTGTTTCGTCTTTTTTCAACTTTTTCGTGAGGGGGTGGGTCAATTGAAAGTATTCATGAAGAAATTCGGCTTTAAAAAAGTTGAAAATTTTCATGAAGTATTTGGGCTTCAAAAAAGTTGAAAATTTTCATGAAAAAATTCGGCTTCAAAAATGTTTTCGCAAGGGGGTGGTGTTTCATCTTTTTTCAACTTTTTCGTAAGGGGGGGGTGTTTCGTCTTTTTTCATCTTTTTCGTAAGGGGGGGGTGTTTCGTCTTTTTTTAACTTTTTCCTAAGGGGGGGGTGTTTCGTCTTTTTTCAACTTTTTCGTGAGGGGGGGGTGTTTCGTCTTTTTTCAACTTTTTCGTAAGAGGGGGGTGTTTCGTCTTTTTTCAACTTTTTCGTAAGGGGGGGTGTTTCGTCTTTTTTCAACTTTTTCGTAAGGTGGGGGTGTTTCGTCTTTTTTCAACTTTTTCGTAAGAGGGGGGTGTTTCGTCTTTTTTCAACTTTTTCGTGAGGGGGGTGGGTCAATTGAAAGTATTCATGAAGAAATTCGGCTTCAAAAAAGTTGAAGATTTTCATGAAGTATTTGGGCTTCAAAAAAGTTGAAAATTTTCATGAAGAAATTCGGCTTCAAAAAGGTTGAAAATATTCATGAAGAAATTCGGCTTCAAAAAAGATTAAAATTTTCATGAAGTATTTAGGCTTCAAAAAAGTTGAAAATTTTCATGAAGAAATTCGGCTTCAAAAAAGTTTTCGTAAGGGGGAGGTGTTTCGTCTTTTTTCAACTTTTTCGTGAGGGGGGGTGTTTCGTCTTTTTTCAACTTTTTCGTAAGGGGGGGTGTTTCGTCTTTTTTCAACTTTTTCGTAAGCTGGGGGTGTTTCGTCTTTTTTCAACTTTTTCGTAAGAGGGGGTGTTTCGTCTTTTTTCAACTTTTTCGTGAGGGGGGTGGGTCAATTGAAAGTATTCATGAAGAAATTCGGCTTCAAAAAAGTTGAAGATTTTCATGAAGTATTTGGGCTTCAAAAAAGTTGAAAATTTTCATGAAGAAATTCGGCTTCAAAAAAGTTTTCGCGAGGGGGGGGTGTTTCGTCTTTTTTCAACTTTTTCGTAAGGGGGGGGTGTTTCGTCTTTTTTCAACTTTTTCGTAAGGGGGGGTGTTTCGTCTTTTTTCAACTTTTTCGTAAGACGTGGGTGTTTCGTCTTTTTTCAACTTTTTCGTGAGGGGGGGTGGGTCAATTGAAAATTTTCATGAAGTATTTGGGCTTCAAAAATGTTTTAAATTTTCATGAAGAAATTCGGCTTCAAAAAAGTTTAAAATTTTCATGAAGAAATTCGGCTTCAAAAAAGATGAAAATTTTCATGAAGTATTTGGGCTTCGAAAAAGTTGAAAATTTTAATGAAGAAATTCGTCTTCAAAAAAGTTTTCGCAAGGGGGGGTGTTTCGTCTTTCTTCAACTTTTTCTTAAGGGGGGGGTGTTTCGTCTTTTTTCAACTTTTTCGTAAGAGGGGGGTGTTTCGTCTTTTTTCAACTTTTTCGTGAGGGGGGTGGGTCAATTGAAAGTATTCATGAAGAAATTCGGCTTCAAAAAAGTTGAAAATTTTCATGAAGTATTTGGGCTTCAAAATTTTTTTAAATTTTCATGAAGAAATTCGGCTTCAAAAAAGTTGAAAATTTTCATGAAGTATTTGGGCTTCAAAAAAGTTGAAAATTTTCATGAATAAATTCGGCTTCAAAAAAGTTTTCACGAGGGGGGGGTGTTTCGTCGTTTTTCAACTTTTTCGTAAGGGGGGGGTGTTTCGTCTTTTTTCAACTTTTTCGTAAGGGGGGGGTGTTTCGTCTTTTTTCAACTTTTTCGTAAGAGGGGGGTGTTTCGTCCTTTTTCAACTTTTTCGTGAGGGGGGGTGGGTCAATTGAAAATATTCATGAAGAAATTCGGCTTCAAAAAAGTTGAAAATTTTCATGAAGTATTTGGGCTTCAAAAATGTTTTAAATTTTCATGAAGAAATTCGGTTTCAAAAAAGTTTAAAATTTTCATGAAGAAATTCGGCTTCAAAAAAGATGAAAATTTTCATGAAGTATTTGGGCTTCGAAAAAGTTGAAAATTTTAATGAAGAAATTCGTCTTCAAAAAAGTTTTCCGCAAGGGGGGGTGTTTTGTCTTTTTTTAACTTTTTCGTAAGGGGGGGTGTTTCCTCTTTTTTCAACTTTTTCATATGGGGGGGTTGGTCAATTTAAATTTTTCATGAAGTATTTGGGCTTCAAAAAAGTTGAAAATTTTCATGAAGTATTTGGGCTTCAAAAAAGTTGAAAATATTCATGAAGAAATTCGGCTTCAAAAAAGTTTTCGCAAGGGGGGGGTGTTTCGTCTTTTTTCAACTTTTTCGTGAGGGGGGGTGGGTCAATTGAAAATATTCATGAAGAAATTCAGCTTCAAAAAAGTTTAAAATTTTCATGAAGAAATTCGGCTTCAAAAAGGTTGAAAATTTTCATGAAGTATTTGGGCTTCAAAAGAGTTGAAAATATTCATGAAGAAATTCGGCTTCAAAAAAGTTGAAAATTTTCATGAAGTATTTGGGCTTGAAAATTTTTTTAAATTTTCATGTAGAAATCCGGCTTCAAAAAAGTTTAAAATTTTCATGAAGAAATTCGGCTTCAAAAAAGTTGAAAATTTTCATGAAGTATTTGGGCTTCAAAAAAGTTGAAAATATTCATGAAGAAATTCGGCTTCAAAAAAGTTGAAAATTTTCATGAAGTATTTGGGCTTCAAAAAAGTTGAAAATTTTCATGAAGAAATTCCGCTTCAAAAAAGTTTTCGCAAGGGGGGGGGTGTTTCGTCTTTTTTAAACTTTTTCGTAAGGGGGGGGTGTTTCGTCTTTTTTCAACTTTTTCGTTAGCGGGGGTGGGTCAATTGAAAATATTCATGAAGAAATTCGGCTTCAAAAAAGTTTTCGCAAGGGGGGGGGTGTTTCGTCTTTTTTCAACTTTTTCTTAAGGGGGGGGTGTTTCGTCTTTTTTCAACTTTTTCGTAAAGGGGGGTGTTTCCTCTTTTTTCAACTTTTTCATAAGGGGGGGTTGGTCAATTGAAATTTTTCATGAAGTATTTGGGCTTCAAAAAAGTTGAACGTTTTCATGAAGTATTTGGGCTTCAAAAAAGTTGAAAATTTTCATGAAGTATTTGGGCTTCAAAAAAGTTGAAAATTTTCAGGAAGTATATGGGCTTCAAAAAAGTTGAAAATATTCATGAAGAAATTCGGCTTCATAAAAGTTTAAATTTTTCATGAAGTATTTGGGCTTCAAAAAAGTTTAAAATTTTCATGAAGAAATTCGGCTTTAAAAAGGTTGAAAATATTCATGAAGAAATTCGGCGTCAAAAAAGTTGAAAATTTTCATGAAGTATTTGGGCTTCAAAAAAGTTGAAAATTTTCATGAAGTAATTCGGCTTCAAAAAAGTTTTCGCAAGGGGGGGGGTGTTTCGTCTTTTTTCAACTTTTTCGTAAGGGGGGGGTGTTTCGTCTTTTTTCAACTTTTTCGTAAGAGGGGAGTGTTTCGTCTTTTTTCAACTTTTTCGTGAGGGGGGTGGGTCAATTGAAAGTCTTCATGAAGAAATTCGGCTTCAAAAAAGTTGAAAATTTTCATGAAGTATTTGGGCTTCAAAAAAGTTGAAAATTTTCATGAAGAAATTCGGATTCAAAAAAGTTTTCGCAAGGGGGGGGTGTTTCGTCTTTTTTCAACTTTTTCGTAAGGGGGGGTGTTTCATCTTTTTTCAACTTTTTCGTAAGGGGGGGTTGTTTCGTCTTTTTTCAACTTTTTCGTAAGAGGGGGGTGTTTCGTCTTTTTTCAACTTTTTCGTGAGGGGGGTGGGTCAATTGAAAATATTCATGAAGAAATTCGGCTTCAAAAAAGTTGAAAATTTTCATGAAGTATTTAGGCTTCAAAAAAGTTGAAAATTTTCATGAAGAAATTCGGCTTCAAAAAAGTTTTCGTAAGGGGGAGGTGTTTCGTCTTTTTTCAACTTTTTCGTGAGGGGGGGTGTTTCGTCTTTTTTCAACTTTTTCGTAAGGGGGGGTGTTTCGTCTTTTTTCAACTTTTTCGTAAGGGGGGGGTGTTTCGTCTTTTTTTAACTTTTTCGTAAGAGGGGGGTGTTTTGTCTTTTTTCAACTTTTTCGTGAGGGGGTGGGTCAATTGAAAGTATTCATGAAGAAATTCGGCTTCAAAAAAGTTGAACGTTTTCATGAAGTATTTGGGCTTCAAAAAAGTTGAAAATTTTCATGAAGTATTTGGGCTTCAAAAAAGTTGAAAATTTTCAGGAAGTATATGGGCTTCAAAAAAGTTGAAAATTTTCATGAAGAAATTCGGCTTCAAAAAAGTTTTCGTAAGGGGGAGGTGTTTCATCTTTTTTCAACTTTTTCGTGAGGGGGGGTGTTTCGTCTTTTTTCAACTTTTTCGTAAGGGGGGGTGTTTCGTCTTTTTTCAACTTTTTCGTGAGGGGGGTGGGTCAATTGAAAGTATTCATGAAGAAATTCGGCTTCAAAAAAGTTGAAAATTTTCATGAAGTATTTGGGCTTCAAAAAAGTTGAAAATTTTCATGAAGTAATTCGGCTTCAAAAAAGTTTTCGCAAGGGGGGGGGTGTTTCGTCTTTTTTCAACTTTTTCGTAAGGGGGGGGTGTTTCGTCTTTTTTCAACTTTTTCGTAAGAGGGGAGTGTTTCGTCTTTTTTCAACTTTTTCGTGAGGGGGGTGGGTCAATTGAAAGTCTTCATGAAGAAATTCGGCTTCAAAAAAGTTGAAAATTTTCATGAAGTATTTGGGCTTCAAAAAAGTTGAAAATTTTCATGAAGAAATTCGGATTCAAAAAAGTTTTCGCAAGGGGGGGGTGTTTCGTCTTTTTTCAACTTTTTCGTAAGGGGGGGTGTTTCATCTTTTTTCAACTTTTTCGTAAGGGGGGGGTGTTTCGTCTTTTTTCAACTTTTTCGTAAGAGGGGGTGTTTCGTCTTTTTTCAACTTTTTCGTGAGGGGGGTGGGTCAATTGAAAATATTCATGAAGAAATTCGGCTTCAAAAAAGTTGAAAATTTTCATGAAGTATTTAGGCTTCAAAAAAGTTGAAAATTTTCATGAAGAAATTCGGCTTCAAAAAAGTTTTCGTAAGGGGGAGGTGTTTCGTCTTTTTTCAACTTTTTCGTGAGGGGGGGTGTTTCGTCTTTTTTCAACTTTTTCGTAAGGGGGGGTGTTTCGTCTTTTTTCAACTTTTTCGTGAGGGGGTGGGTCAATTGAAAGTATTCATGAAGAAATTCGGCTTCAAAAAAGTTGAAAATTTTCATGAAGTATTTGGGCTTCAAAAAAGTTGAAAATTTTCATGAAGTATTTGGGCTTCAAAAAAGTTGAAAATATTCATGAAGAAATTTGGCTTCAAAACAGTTGAAAATTTTCATGAAGAAATTCGGCTTCAAAAAAGTTTTCGCAAGGGGGGGGTGTTTCGTCTTTTCTCAACTTTTTCGTAAGAGGGGGGTGTTTCGTCTTTTTTCAACTTTTTCTTGAGGGGGGTGGGTCAATTGAAAGTATTCATGAAGAAATTCGGCTTCAAAAAAGTTGAAAATTTTCATGAAGTATTTGGGCTTCAAAAAAGTTGAAAATTTTCAGGAAGTGTATGGGCTTCAAAAAAGTTGAAAATATTCATGAAGAAATTCGGCTTCAAAAAAGTTTAAAATTTTCATGAAGTATTTCGGCTTCAAAAAAGTTGAAAATTTTCATGAAGAAATTCGGCTTCAAAAAAGTTTTCGTGAGGGGGAGGTGTTTCATCTTTTTTCAACTTTTTCGTGAGGGGGGGTGTTTCGTCTTTTTTCAACTTTTTCGTAAGGGGGGGTGTTTCGTCTTTTTTCAACTTTTTCGTGAGGGGGGTGGGTCAATTGAAAGTATTCATGAAGAAATTCGGCTTCAAAAAAGTTGAAAATTTTCATGAAGTATTTGGGCTTCAAAAAAGTTGAAAATTTTCATGAAGTAATTCGGCTTCAAAAAAGTTTTCGCAAGGGGGGGGGTGTTTCGTCTTTTTTCAACTTTTTCGTAAGGGGGGGGTTGTTTCGTCTTTTTTCAACTTTTTCGTAAGAGGGGAGTGTTTCGTCTTTTTTCAACTTTTTCGTGAGGGGGGTGGGTCAATTGAAAGTCTTCATGAAGAAATTCGGCTTCAAAAAAGTTGAAAATTTTCATGAAGTATTTGGGCTTCAAAAAAGTTGAAAATTTTCATGAAGAAATTCGGATTCAAAAAAGTTTTCGCAAGGGGGGGTGTTTCGTCTTTTTTCAACTTTTTCGTAAGGGGGGGTGTTTCATCTTTTTTCAACTTTTTCGTAAGGGGGGGGTGTTTCGTCTTTTTTCAACTTTTTCGTAAGAGGGGGGTGTTTCGTCTTTTTTCAACTTTTTCGTGAGGGGGGTGGGTCAATTGAAAATATTCATGAAGAAATTCGGCTTCAAAAAAGTTGAAAATTTTCATGAAGTATTTAGGCTTCAAAAAAGTTGAAAATTTTCATGAAGAAATTCGGCTTCAAAAAAGTTTTCGTAAGGGGGAGGTGTTTCGTCTTTTTTCAACTTTTTCGTGAGGGGGGGTGTTTCGTCTTTTTTCAACTTTTTCGTAAGGGGGGGTGTTTCGTCTTTTTTCAACTTTTTCGTGAGGGGGTGGGTCAATTGAAAGTATTCATGAAGAAATTCGGCTTCAAAAAAGTTGAAAATTTTCATGAAGTATTTGGGCTTCAAAAAAGTTGAAAATTTTCATGAAGTATTTGGGCTTCAAAAAAGTTGAAAATATTCATGAAGAAATTTGGCTTCAAAACAGTTGAAAATTTTCATGAAGAAATTCGGCTTCAAAAAAGTTTTCTCAAGGGGGGGGTGTTTCGTCTTTTCTCAACTTTTTCGTAAGAGGGGGGTGTTTCGTCTTTTTTCAACTTTTTCGTGAGGGGGGTGGGTCAATTGAAAGTATTCATGAAGAAATTCGGCTTCAAAAAAGTTGAAAATTTTCATGAAGTATTTGGGCTTCAAAAAAGTTGAAAATTTTCATGAAGAAATTCGGCTTCAAAAAAGTTTTCGCGAGGGGGGGGTGTTTCGTCTTTTTTCAACTTTTTCGTAAGGGGGGGGTGTTTCGTCTTTTTTCAACTTTTTCGTAAGGGGGGTGTTTCGTCTTTTTTCAACTTTTTCGTAAGACGTGGGTGTTTCGTCTTTTTTCAACTTTTTCGTGAGGGGGGGTGGGTCAATTGAAAATTTTCATGAAGTATTTGGGCTTCAAAAATGTTTTAAATTTTCATGAAGAAATTCGGCTTCAAAAAAGTTTAAAATTTTCATGAAGAAATTCGGCTTCAAAAAAGGTGAAAATTTTCATGAAGTATTTGGGCTTCGAAAAAGTTGAAAATTTTAATGAAGAAATTCGTCTTCAAAAAAGTTTTCGCAAGGGGGGGAGTTTCGTCTTTTTTCAACTTTTTCGTAAGGGGGGGTGTTTCCTCTTTTTTCAACTTTTTCATATGGGGGGATTGGTCAATTGAAATTTTTCATGAAGTATTTGGGCTTCAAAAAAGTTGAAAATTTTCATGAAGTATTTGGGCTTCAAAAAAGTTGAAAATTTTCATGAAGAAATTCGGCTTCAAAAAAGTTGAACGTTTTCATGAAGTATTTGGGCTTCAAAAAAGTTGAAAATTTTCATGAAGTATTTGGGCTTCAAAAAAGTTGAAAATATTCATGAAGAAATTCGGCTTCAAAAAAGTTGAAAATTTTCATGAAGTATTTGGGCTTCAAAAAAGTTGAAAATTTTCATGAAGTATTTGGGCTTCAAAAAAGTTGTATATTTTCATGAAGAAATTCGGCTTCAAAAAAGTTGAACGTTTTCATGAAGTATTTGGGCTTCAAAAAAGTTGAAAATTTTCATGAAGTATTTGGGCTTCAAAAAAGTTGAAAATATTCATGAAGAAATTCGGCTTCAAAAAAGTTGAAAATTTTCATGAAGTATTTGGGCTTCAAAAATTTTTTAAATTTTCATGAAGAAATTCGGCTTCAAAAAAGTTGAAAATTTTCATGAAGTATTTGGGCTTCAAAAAAGTTGAAAATTTTCATGAAGTATTTGGGCTTCAAAAAAGTTGAAAATATTCATGAAGAAATTTGGCTTCAAAACAGTTGAAAATTTTCATGAAGAAATTTGGCTTCAAAAAAGTTTTCGCAAGGGGGGGGTGTTTCGTCTTTTCTCAACTTTTTCGTAAGAGGGGGGTGTTTCGTCTTTTTTCAACTTTTTCGTAAGGGGGGTGTTTCGTCTTTTTTCAACTTTTTCGTAAGACGTGGGTGTTTCGTCTTTTTTCAACTTTTTCGTGAGGGGGGTGGGTCAATTGAAAATTTTCATGAAGTATTTGGGCTTCAAAAATGTTTTAAATTTTCATGAAGAAATTCGGCTTCAAAAAAGTTTAAAATTTTCATGAAGAAATTCGGCTTCAAAAAAGGTGAAAATTTTCATGAAGTATTTGGGCTTCGAAAAAGTTGAAAATTTTAATGAAGAAATTCGTCTTCAAAAAAGTTTTCGCAAGGGGGGGAGTTTCGTCTTTTTTCAACTTTTTCGTAAGGGGGGGTGTTTCCTCTTTTTTCAACTTTTTCATATGGGGGGATTGGTCAATTGAAATTTTTCATGAAGTATTTGGGCTTCAAAAAAGTTGAAAATTTTCATGAAGTATTTGGGCTTCAAAAAAGTTGAAAATTTTCATGAAGAAATTCGGCTTCAAAAAAGTTGAACGTTTTCATGAAGTATTTGGGCTTCAAAAAAGTTGAAAATTTTCATGAAGTATTTGGGCTTCAAAAAAGTTGAAAATATTCATGAAGAAATTCGGCTTCAAAAAAGTTGAAAATTTTCATGAAGTATTTGGGCTTCAAAAAAGTTGAAAATTTTCATGAAGAAATTCGGCTTCAAAAAAGTTGAACGTTTTCATGAAGTATTTGGGCTTCAAAAAAGTTGAAAATTTTCATGAAGTATTTGGGCTTCAAAAAAGTTGAAAATATTCATGAAGAAATTCGGCTTCAAAAAAGTTGAAAATTTTCATGAAGTATTTGGGCTTAAAATTTTTTTAAATTTTCATGAAGAAATTCGGCTTCAAAAAAGTTGAAAATTTTCATGAAGTATTTGGGCTTCAAAAAAGTTGAAAATTTTCATGAAGTATTTGGGCTTCAAAAAAGTTGAAAATTTTCATGAAGAAATTCGGCTTCAAAAAAGTTTTCGCAAGGGGGGGGTGTTTCGTCTTTTCTCAACTTTTTCGTAAGAGGGGGGTGTTTCGTCTTTTTTCAACTTTTTCGTGAGGGGGGTGGGTCAATTGAAAGTATTCATGAAGAAATTCGGCTTCAAAAAAGTTGAAAATTTTCATGAAGTATTTGGGCTTCAAAAAAGTTGAAAATTTTCATGAAGAAATTCGGCTTCAAAAAAGTTTTCGCGAGGGGGGGGTGTTTCGTCTTTTTTCAACTTTTTCGTAAGGGGGGGGTGTTTCGTCTTTTTTCAACTTTTTCGTAAGGGGGGTGTTTCGTCTTTTTTCAACTTTTTCGTAAGACGTGGGTGTTTCGTCTTTTTTCAACTTTTTCGTGAGGGGGGGTGGGTCAATTGAAAATTTTCATGAAGTATTTGGGCTTCAAAAAAGTTGAAAATTTTCATGAAGTATTTGGGCTTCAAAAAAGTTGAAAATTTTCATGAAGAAATTCGGCTTCAAAAAAGTTGAACGTTTTCATGAAGTATTTGGGCTTCAAAAAAGTTGAAAATTTTCATGAATTATTTGGGCTTCAAAAAAGTTGAAAATATTCATGAAGAAATTCGGCTTCAAAAAAGTTGAAAATTTTCATGAAGTATTTGGGCTTCAAAAAAGTTGAAAATTTTCATGAAGAAATTCGGCTTCAAAAAAGTTTTCGCGAGGGGGGGGTGTTTCGTCTTTTTTCAACTTTTTCGTAAGGGGGGGTGTTTCGTCTTTTTTCAACTTTTTCGTAAGAGGGGGGTGTTTCGTCTTTTTTCAACTTTTTCGTGAGGGGGGGTGGGTCAATTGAAAATATTCATGAAGAAATTCGGCTTCAAAAAAGTTGAAAATTTTCATGAAGTATTTGGGCTTCAAAAATGTTTTAAATTTTCATGAAGAAATTCGGCTTCAAAAAAGTTTAAAATTTTCATGAAGAAATTCGGCTTAAAAAAAGATGAAAATTTTCATGAAGTATTTGGGCTTCGAAAAAGTTGAAAATTTTAATGAAGAAATTGGTCTTCAAAAAAGTTTTCGCAAGGGGGGGTGTTTCGTCTTTTTTCAACTTTTTCGTAAGGGGGGGTGTTTCCTCTTTTTTCAACTTTTTCATATGGGGGGGTTGGTCAATTGAAATTTTTCATGAAGTATTTGGGCTTCAAAAAAGTTGAAAATTTTCATGAAGTATTTGGGCTTCAAAAAAGTTGAAAATTTTCATGAAGAAATTCGGCTTCAAAAAAGTTGAACGTTTTCATGAAGTATTTGGGCTTCAAAAAAGTTGAAAATTTTCATGAAGTATTTGGGCTTCAAAAAAGTTGAAAATATTCATGAAGAAATTCGGCTTCAAAAAAGTTGAAAATTTTCATGAAGTATTTGGGCTTCAAAAAAGTTGAAAATTTTCATGAAGAAATTCGGCTTCAAAAAAGTTTTCGCGAGGGGGGGGTGTTTCGTCTTTTTTCAACTTTTTCGTAAGGGGGGGTGTTTCGTCTTTTTTCAACTTTTTCGTAAGAGGGGGGTGTTTCGTATTTTTTCAACTTTTTCGTGAGTGGGGGTGGGTCAATTGAAAATATTCATGAAGAAATTCGGCTTCAAAAAAGTTGAAAATTTTCATGAAGTATTTGGGCTTCAAAAATGTTTTAAATTTTCATGAAGAAATTCGGCTTCAAAAAAGTTTAAAATTTTCATGAAGAAATTCGGCTTCAAAAAAGATGAAAATTTTCATGAAGTATTTCGGCTTCGAAAAAGTTGATAATTTTAATGAAGAAATTGGTCTTCAAAAAAGTTTTCGCAAGGGGGGGTGTTTCGTCTTTTTTCAACTTTTTCGTAAGGGGGGGTGTTTCCTCTTTTTTCAACTTTTTCATATGGGGGGGTTGGTCAATTGAAATTTTTCATGAAGTATTTGGGCTTCAAAAAAGTTGAAAATTTTCATGAAGTATTTGGGCTTCAAAAAAGTTGAAAATTTTCATGAAGAAATTCGGCTTCAAAAAAGTTGAACGTTTTCATGAAGTATTTGGGCTTCAAAAAAGTTGAAAATTTTCATGAAGTATTTGGGCTTCAAAAAAGTTGAAAATATTCATGAAGAAATTCGGCTTCAAAAAAGTTGAAAATTTTCATGAAGTATTTGGGCTTCAAAATTTTTTTAAATTTTCATATAGAAATTCGGCTTCAAAAAAGTTGAAAATTTTCATGAAGTATTTGGGCTTCAAAAAAGTTGAAAATTTTCATGAAGAAATTCGGCTTCAAAAAAGTTTTCACGAGGGGGGGTGTTTCGTCGTTTTTCAACTTTTTCGTGAGGGGGGGTGTTTCGTCTTTTTTTAACTATTTCGTAAGGGGGGGGTGTTTCGTCTTTTTTCAACTTTTTCGTAAGAGGGGGGTGTTTCGTCTTTTTTCAACTTTTTCGTGAGGGGGGTGGGTCAATTGAAAATATTCATGAAGAAATTCGGCTTCAAAAAAGTTGAAATTTTTCATGAAGTATTTGGGCTTCAAAAAATTTAAAATTTTCATGAAGTATTGAGGCTTCAAAAAAGTTTAAAATTTTCATGAAGAAATTCGGCTTCAAAAAAGTTTTCGTAACTGGGAGGTGTTTCGTCTTTTTTCAACTTTTTCGTGAGGGGGGGTGTTTCGTCTTTTTTCAACTTTTTCGTAAGGGGGGGGTGTTTCGTCTTTTTTCAACTTTTTCGTAAGAGGGGGGTGTTTCGTCTTTTTTCAACTTTTTCGTGAGGGGGGTGGGTCAATTGAAAGTATTCATGAAGAAATTCGGCTTCAAAAAAGTTTTCGTAAGGGGGAGGTGTTTCGTCTTTTTTCAACTTTTTCGTGAGGGGGGGTGTTTCGTCTTTTTTCAACTTTTTCGTAAGGGGGGGTGTTTCGTCTTTTTTCAACTTTTTCGTAAGCGGGGGTGGGTCAATTGAAAATATTCATGAAGAAATTCGGCTTCAAAAAAGTTTAAAATTTTGATGAAGTATTTCGGCTTCAAAAAAGTTGAAAATTTTCATGAAGAAATTCGGCTTCAAAAAAGTTTTCGTAAAGGGGAGGTGTTTCATCTTTTTTCAACTTTTTCGTGAGGGGGGGTGTTTCGTCTTTTTTCAACTTTTTCGTAAGGGGGGGTGTTTCGTCTTTTTTCAACTTTTTCGTGAGGGGGTGGGTCAATTGAAAGTATTCATGAAGAAATTCGGCTTCAAAAAAGTTGAAAATTTTCATGAAGTATTTGGGCTTCAAAAAAGTTGAAAATTTTCATGAAGAAATTCGGCTTCAAAAATGTTTTCGCAAGGGGGTGGTGTTTCGTCTTTTTTCAACTTTTTCGTAAGAGGGGGGTGTTTCGTCTTTTTTCAACTTTTTCGTGAGGGGGGTGGGTCAATTGAAAATTTTCACCAAGAAATTCGGCTTCAAAAAAGTTGAAAATTTTCATTAAGAAATTCGGCTTCAAAAAAGTTTTCGCAAGGGGGGGGTGTTTCGTCTTTTTTCAACTTTTTCGTAAGAGGGGGGTGTTTCGTCTTTTTTCAACTTTTTCGTAAGAGGGGTGTGTTTCGTCTTTTTTCAACTTTTTCGTGAGGGGGTGGGTAAATTGAAAATATTCATGAAGAAATTCGGCTTCAAAAACGTTTTCGCAAGGGGGGGGGTGTTTCGTCTTTTTTCAACTTTTTCGTAAGGGGGGGGTGTGTCGTCTTTTTTCAAGTTTTTCGTTAGCGTGGGTGGGTCAATTGAAAATATTCATGAAGGAAATTTGGCTTCAAAAAAGATGAAAATTTTCATGAAGTATTTGGGCTTCAAAAAAGTTGAAAATTTTCATGAAGAAATTCGGCTTCAAAAAAGATGAAAATTTTCATGAAGTATTTGGGCTTCGAAAAAGTTGAAAATTTTAATGAAGAAATTCGTCTTCAAAAAAGTTTTCGCAAGGGGGGGTGTTTCGTCTTTTTTCAGCTTTTTCGTAAGGGGGGGTGTTTCCTCTTTTTTCAACTTTTTCATATGGGGGGGTTGGTCAATTGAAATTTTTCATGAAGAATTTGGGCTTCAAAAAAGTTGAAAATTTTCATGAAGTATTTGGGCTTCAAAAAAGTTGAAAATTTTCATGAAGAAATTCGGCTTCAAAAAAGTTGAACGTTTTCATGAAGTATTTGGGCTTCAAAAAAGTTGAAAATTTTCATGAAGTATTTGGGCTTCAAAAAAGTTGAAAATATTCATGATGAAATTCGGCTTCAAAAAAGTTGAAAATTTTCATGAAGTATTTGGGCTTCAAAATTTTTTTAAATTTTCATGAAGAAATTCGGCTTCAAAAAAGTTGAAAATTTTCATGAAGTATTTGGGCTTCAAAAAAGTTGAAAATTTTCATGAAGAAATTCGGCTTCAAAAAAGTTTTCGCAAGGGGGGGGTGTTTCGTCTTTTTTCAACTTTTTCGTAAGGGGGGGTGTTTCGTCTTTTTTCAACTTTTTCGTAAGAGGAGGGTGTTTCGTCTTTTTTCAACTTTTTCGTGAGGGGGTGGGTCAATTGAAAGTATTCATGAAGAAATTCGGCTTCAAAAAAGTTGAAAATTTTCATGAAGTATTTAGGCTTCAAAAAAGTTGAAAATTTTCATGAAGAAATTCGGCTTCAAAAAAGTTTTCGTAAGGGGGAGGTGTTTCGTCTTTTTTCAACTTTTTCGTGAGGGGGGGTGTTTCGTCTTTTTTCAACTTTTTCGTGAGGGGGGGTGTTTCGTCTTTTTTCAACTTTTTCGTAAGGGGGGGGTGTTTCGTCTTTTTTCAACTTTTTCGTAAGAGGGGGGTGTTTCGTCTTTTTTCAACTTTTTCGTGAGGGGGTGGGTCAATTGAAAGTATTCATGAAGAAATTCGGCTTCAAAAAAGTTGAAAATTTTCATGAAGTATTTGGGCTTCAAAAAAGTTGAAAATTTTCATGAAGAAATTCGGCTTCAAAAATGTTTTCGCAAGGGGGTGGTGTTTCGTCTTTTTTCAACTTTTTCGTAAGAGGGGGGTGTTTCGTCTTTTTTCAACTTTTTCGTGAGGGGGGTGGGTCAATTGAAAATTTTCACCAAGAAATTCGGCTTCAAAAAAGTTGAAAATTTTCATTAAGAAATTCGGCTTCAAAAAAGTTTTCGCAAGGGGGGGGTGTTTCGTCTTTTTTCAACTTTTTCGTAAGAGGGGGGTGTTTCGTCTTTTTTCAACTTTTTCGTAAGAGGGGTGTGTTTCGTCTTTTTTCAACTTTTTCGTGAGGGGGTGGGTAAATTGAAAATATTCATGAAGAAATTCGGCTTCAAAAACGTTTTCGCAAGGGGGGGGGTGTTTCGTCTTTTTTCAACTTTTTCGTAAGGGGGGGGTGTGTCGTCTTTTTTCAAGTTTTTCGTTAGCGTGGGTGGGTCAATTGAAAATATTCATGAAGGAAATTTGGCTTCAAAAAAGATGAAAATTTTCATGAAGTATTTGGGCTTCAAAAAAGTTGAAAATTTTCATGAAGAAATTCGGCTTCAAAAAAGTTGAAAATTTTCATGAAGTATTTGGGCTTCAAAAAAGTTGAAAATTGTCATTAAGAAATTCGGCTTCAAAAAAGTTTAAAATTTTCATGAAGAAATTCGGCTTCAAAAAAGTTGAAAATTTTCATGAAGTATTTGGGCTTCAAAAAAGTTGAAAATATTCATGAAGAAATTTGGCTTCAAAAAAGATGAAAATTTTCATGAAGTATTTGGGCTTCAAAAAAGTTGAAAATATTCATGAAGAAATTTGGCTTCAAAAAAGATGAAAATTTTCATGAAGTATTTGGGCTTCAAAAAAGTTGAAAATTTTCATTAAGAAATTCGGCTTCAAAAAAGTTTAAAATTTTCATGAAGAAATTCGGCTTCAAAAAAGTTGAAAATTTTCATGAAGTATTTGGGCTTCAAAATTTTTTTAAATTTTCATGAAGAAATTCGGCTTCAAAAAAGTTGAAAATTTTCATGAAGTATTTGGGCTTCAAAAAAGTTGAAAATTTTCATGAAGAAATTCGGCTTCAAAAAAGTTTTCGCAAGGGGGGGGTGTTTCGTCTTTTTTCAACTTTTTCGTAAGGGGGGGTGTTTCGTCTTTTTTCAACTTTTTCGTAAGAGGAGGGTGTTTCGTCTTTTTTCAACTTTTTCGTGAGGGGGTGGGTCAATTGAAAGTATTCATGAAGAAATTCGGCTTCAAAAAAGTTGAAAATTTTCATGAAGTATTTAGGCTTCAAAAAAGTTGAAAATTTTCATGAAGAAATTCGGCTTCAAAAAAGTTTTCGTAAGGGGGAGGTGTTTCGTCTTTTTTCAACTTTTTCGTGAGGGGGGGTGTTTCGTCTTTTTTCAACTTTTTCGTAAGGGGGGGTGTTTCGTCTTTTTTCAACTTTTTCGTAAGGGGGGGGTGTTTCGTCTTTTTTCAACTTTTTCGTAAGAGGGGGGTGTTTCGTCTTTTTTCAACTTTTTCGTGAGGGGGTGGGTCAATTGAAAGTATTCATGAAGAAATTCGGCTTCAAAAAAGTTGAAAATTTTCATGAAGTATTTGGGCTTCAAAAAAGTTGAAAATTTTCATGAAGAAATTCGGCTTCAAAAATGTTTTCGCAAGGGGGTGGTGTTTCGTCTTTTTTCAACTTTTTCGTAAGAGGGGGGTGTTTCGTCTTTTTTCAACTTTTTCGTGAGGGGGGTGGGTCAATTGAAAATTTTCACCAAGAAATTCGGCTTCAAAAAAGTTGAAAATTTTCATTAAGAAATTCGGCTTCAAAAAAGTTTTCGCAAGGGGGGGGTGTTTCGTCTTTTTTCAACTTTTTCGTAAGAGGGGGGTGTTTCGTCTTTTTTCAACTTTTTCGTAAGAGGGGTGTGTTTCGTCTTTTTTCAACTTTTTCGTGAGGGGGTGGGTAAATTGAAAATATTCATGAAGAAATTCGGCTTCAAAAACGTTTTCGCAAGGGGGGGGGTGTTTCGTCTTTTTTCAACTTTTTCGTAAGGGGGGGGTGTGTCGTCTTTTTTCAAGTTTTTCGTTAGCGTGGGTGGGTCAATTGAAAATATTCATGAAGGAAATTTGGCTTCAAAAAAGATGAAAATTTTCATGAAGTATTTGGGCTTCAAAAAAGTTGAAAATTTTCATGAAGAAATTCGGCTTCAAAAAAGTTGAAAATTTTCATGAAGTATTTGGGCTTCAAAAAAGTTGAAAATTGTCATTAAGAAATTCGGCTTCAAAAAAGTTTAAAATTTTCATGAAGAAATTCGGCTTCAAAAAAGTTGAAAATTTTCATGAAGTATTTGGGCTTCAAAAAAGTTGAAAATATTCATGAAGAAATTTGGCTTCAAAAAAGATGAAAATTTTCATGAAGTATTTGGGCTTCAAAAAAGTTGAAAATTTTCATTAAGAAATTCGGCTTCAAAAAAGTTTAAAATTTTCATGAAGAAATTCGGCTTCAAAAAAGTTGAAAATTTTCATGAAGTATTTGGGCTTGAAAATTTTTTTAAATTTTCATGAAGAAATTCGGCTTCAAAAAAGTTTAAAATTTTCATGAAGAAATTCGGCTTCAAAAAAGTTGAAAATTTTCATGAAGTATTTGGGCTTCAAAAAAGTTGAAAATTTTCATGAAGAAATTCGGCTTCGAAAAAGTTTAAAATTTTCATGAAAAAATTCAGCTTCAATAAAGTTTAAAATTTTCATGAAGAAATTCGGCTTCAAAAAAGTTGGAAATTTTCATGAAGTATTTGGGCTTCAAAAAAGTTGAAAATTTTCATGAAGAAATTCGGCTTCGAAAAAGTTTAAAATTTTCATGAAAAAATTCGGCTTCAAAAAAGTTGAAAATTTTCATGAAGTATTTGGGCTTCAAAAAAGTTGAAAATGTTCATGAAGAAATTCGGCTTCAAAAAAGTTTTCGCAAGGGGGGGGTGTTTCGTCTTTTTTCAACTTTTTCGTAAGGGGGGGGTGTTTCGTCTTTTTTCAACTTTTTCGTAAGAGGGGTGTGTTTCGTCTTTTTTCAACTTTTTCGTGAGGGGGTGGGTCAATTGAAAATATTCATGAAGAAATTCGGCTTCAAAAAAGTTTTCGCAAGGGGTGGGGTGTTTCGTCTTTTTTCAACTTTTTTGTAAGGGGGGGGTGTTTCGTTTTTTTTCAACTTTTTCGTTAGCGGGGGTGGGTCAATTGAAAATATTCATGAAGAAATTTAGCTTCAAAAAAGATGAAAATTTTCATGAAGTATTTGGGCTTCAAAAAAGTTGAAAATTTTCATGAAGAAATTCGGCGTCAAAAAAGTTTTCGCAAGGGGGGGGTGTTTCGTCTTTTTTCAACTTTTTCGTAAGAGGGGGGTGTTTCGTCTTTTTTCAACTTTTTCGTGAGGGGGGGTGGGTCAATTG
Organism: Labrus mixtus; assembly: GCF_963584025.1. Lineage (NCBI taxonomy): Eukaryota > Metazoa > Chordata > Actinopteri > Labriformes > Labridae > Labrus > Labrus mixtus. The sequence continues at coordinate 137,976 of NW_026870219.1, forward strand.
AAAATTTTCATGAAGAAATTCGGCTTCAAAAAAGTTTAAAATTTTCATGAAGAAATTCGGCTTCAAAAAAGTTGAAAATTTTCATGAAGTATTTGGGCTTCAAAAAAGTTGAAAATTGTCATTAAGAAATTCGGCTTCAAAAAAGTTTAAAATTTTCATGAAGAAATTCGGCTTCAAAAAAGTTGAAAATTTTCATGAAGTATTTGGGCTTCAAAAAAGTTGAAAATATTCATGAAGAAATTTGGCTTCAAAAAAGATGAAAATTTTCATGAAGTATTTGGGCTTCAAAAAAGTTGAAAATTTTCATTAAGAAATTCGGCTTCAAAAAAGTTTAAAATTTTCATGAAGAAATTCGGCTTCAAAAAAGTTGAAAATTTTCATGAAGTATTTGGGCTTGAAAATTTTTTTAAATTTTCATGAAGAAATTCGGCTTCAAAAAAGTTTAAAATTTTCATGAAGAAATTCGGCTTCAAAAAAGTTGAAAATTTTCATGAAGTATTTGGGCTTCAAAAAAGTTGAAAATTTTCATGAAGAAATTCGGCTTCGAAAAAGTTTAAAATTTTCATGAAAAAATTCAGCTTCAATAAAGTTTAAAATTTTCATGAAGAAATTCGGCTTCAAAAAAGTTGAAAATTTTCATGAAGTATTTGGGCTTCAAAAAAGTTGAAAATTTTCATGAAGAAATTCGGCTTCGAAAAAGTTTAAAATTTTCATGAAAAAATTCGGCTTCAAAAAAGTTGAAAATTTTCATGAAGTATTTGGGCTTCAAAAAAGTTGAAAATGTTCATGAAGAAATTCGGCTTCAAAAAAGTTTTCGCAAGGGGGGGGTGTTTCGTCTTTTTTCAACTTTTTCGTAAGGGGGGGGTGTTTCGTCTTTTTTCAACTTTTTCGTAAGAGGGGTGTTTTTCGTCTTTTTTCAACTTTTTCGTGAGGGGGTGGGTCAATTGAAAATATTCATGAAGAAATTCGGCTTCAAAAAAGTTTTCGCAAGGGGTGGGGTGTTTCGTCTTTTTTCAACTTTTTTGTAAGGGGGGGGTGTTTCGTTTTTTTTCAACTTTTTCGTTAGCGGGGGTGGGTCAATTGAAAATATTCATGAAGAAATTTAGCTTCAAAAAAGATGAAAATTTTCATGAAGTATTTGGGCTTCAAAAAAGTTGAAAATTTTCATGAAGAAATTCGGCGTCAAAAAAGTTTTCGCAAGGGGGGGGTGTTTCGTCTTTTTTCAACTTTTTCGTAAGAGGGGGGTGTTTCGTCTTTTTTCAACTTTTTCGTGAGGGGGGGTGGGTCAATTGAAAATTTTCATGAAGAAATTCGGCTTCAAAAAAGTTTTCGCAAGGGGGGGGTGTTTCGTCTTTTTTCAACTTTTTCGTAAGAGGGGGGTGTTTCGTCTTTTTTCAACTTTTTCATATGGGGGGGTTGGTCAATTGAAATTTTTCATGAAGAATTTGGGCTTCAAAAAAGTTGAAAATTTTCATGAAGTATTTGGGCTTCAAAAAAGTTGAAAATTTTCATGAAGAAATTCGGCTTCAAAAAAGTTGAACGTTTTCATGAAGTATTTGGGCTTCAAAAAAGTTGAAAATTTTCATGAAGTATTTGGGCTTCAAAAAAGTTGAAAATATTCATGATGAAATTCGGCTTCAAAAAAGTTGAAAATTTTCATGAAGTATTTGGGCTTCAAAATTTTTTTAAATTTTCATGAAGAAATTCGGCTTCAAAAAAGTTGAAAATTTTCATGAAGTATTTGGGCTTCAAAAAAGTTGAAAATTTTCATGAAGAAATTCGGCTTCAAAAAAGTTTTCGCAAGGGGGGGTGTTTCGTCTTTTTTCAACTTTTTCGTGAGGGGGGGGTGTTTCGTCTTTTTTCAACTTTTTCGTAAGGGGGGGGTGTTTCGTCTTTTTTCAACTTTTTCGTAAGGGGGGGTGTTTCGTCTTTTTTCAACTTTTTCGTGAGGGGGGTGGGTCAATTGAAAGTATTCATGAAGAAATTCGGCTTCAAAAAAGTTGAGAATTTTCATGAAGTATTTGGGCTTCAAAAAAGTTGAAAATTTTCATGAAGAAATTCTGCTTCAAAAAAGTTTTCGTAAGGGGGAGGTGTTTCGTCTTTTTTCAACTCTTTCGTGAGGGGGGGTGTTTCGTCTTTTTTCAACTTTTTCGTAAGGGGGGGTGTTTCGTCTTTTTTCAACTTTTTCGTAAGAGGGGGGTGTTTCGTCTTTTTTCAACTTTTTCGTGAGGGGGTGGGTCAATTGAAAGTATTCATGAAGAAATTCGGCTTCAAAAAAGTTGAAAATTTTCATGAAGTATTTGGGCTTCAAAAAAGTTGAAAATTTTCATGAAGAAATTCGGCTTCAAAAATGTTTTCGCAAGGGGGTGGTGTTTCGACTTTTTTCAACTTTTTCGTAAGGGGGGGTGTTTCGTCTTTTTTCAACTTTTTCGTAAGAGGGGGGTGTTTCGTCTTTTTTCAACTTTTTCGTGAGAGGGGTGGGTCAATTGAAAATTTTCACCAAGAAATTCGGCCTCAAAAAAGTTTAAAATTTTCATGAAGAAATTCGGCTTCAAAAAAGTTTTCGCAAGGGGGGGGTGTTTCGTCTTTTTTCAACTTTTTCGTAAGAGGGGGGTGTTTCGTCTTTTTTCAACTTTTTCGTAAGAGGGGTGTGTTTCGTCTTTTTTCAACTTTTTCGTGAGGGGGTGGGTCAATTGAAAATATTCATGAAGAAATTCGGCTTCAAAAAAGTTTTCGCAAGGGGGGGGGTGTTTCGTCTTTTTTCAAATTTTTCGTAAGGGGGGGGTGTGTCGTCTTTTTTCAAGTTTTTCGTTAGCGTGGGTGGGTCAATTGAAAATATTCATGAAGAAATTCGGCTTCAAAAAAGTTGAAAATTTTCATGAAGTATTTGGGCTTCAAAAAAGTTGAAAATTGTCATTAAGAAATTCGGCTTCAAAAAAATTTAAAATTTTCATGAAGAAATTCGGCTTCAAAAAAGTTGAAAATTTTCATGAAGTATTTGGGCTTGAAAATTTTTTTAAATTTTCATGAAGAAATTCGGCTTCAAAAAAGTTTAAAATTTTCATGAAGAAATTCGGCTTCAAAAAAGTTGAAAATTTTCATGAAGTATTTGGGCTTCAAAAAAGTTGAAAATTTTCATGAAGAAATTCGGCTTCAAAAAAGTTTTCGCAAGGGGGGGGTGTTTCGTCTTTTTTCAACTTTTTCGTAAGTGGGGGTGTTTCGTCTTTTTTCAACTTTTTCGTAAGAGGGGTGTGTTTCGTCTTTTTTCAACTTTTTCGTGAGGGGGTGGGTCAATTGAAAATATTCATGAAGAAATTCGGCTTCAAAAAAGTTTTCGCAAGGGGGGGGTGTTTCGTCTTTTTTCAACTTTTTCGTAATGGGGGGTGTTTCGTTTTTTTTCAACTTTTTCGTTAGCGGGGGTGGGTCAATTGAAAATATTCATGAAGAAATTTGGCTTCAAAAAAGATGAAAATTTTCATGAAGTATTTGGGCGTCAAAAAAGTTTTCGCAAGGGGGGGGGTGTTTCGTCTTTTTTCAACTTTTTCGTAAGGGGGGGGTGTTTCGTCTTTTTTCAACTTTTTCGTAAGAGGGGTGTGTTTCGTCTTTTTTCAACTTTTTCGTGAGGGGGTGGGTCAATTGAAAATATTCATGAAGAAATTCGGCTTCAAAAAACTTTTCGCAAGGGGGGGGTGTTTCGTCTTTTTTCAACTTTTTCGTAAGGGGGGGTGTTTCGTTTTTTTTCAACTTTTTCGTTAGCGGGGGTGGGTCAATTGAAAATATTCATGAAGAAATTTGGCTTCAAAAAAGATGAAAATTTTCATGAAGTATTTGGGCTTCAAAAAAGTTGAAAATTTTCATGAAGAAATTCAGCTTCAAAAAAGTTTAAAATTTTCATGAAGAAATTCGGCTTCAAAAAAGTTGAAAATTTTCATGAAGTATTTGGGCTTCAAAAAAGTTGAAAATTTTCATGAAGAAATTCGGCTTCGAAAAAGTTAAAAATTTTCATGAAAAAATTCGGCTTCAAAAAAGTTGAAAATTTTCATGAAGTATTTGGTCTTCAAAAAAGTTGAAAATTTTTCATGAAGAAATTCGGCTTCAAAAAAGTTTTCGCAAGGGGGGGGTGTTTCGTCTTTTTTCAACTTTTTCGTAAGAGGGGTGTGTTTCGTCTTTTTTCAACTTTTTCGTGAGGGGGTGGGTCAATTGAAAATATTCATGAAGAAATTCGGCTTCAAAAAAGTTTTCGCAAGGGGTGGGGTGTTTCGTCTTTTTTCAACTTTTTTGTAAGGGGGGGGTGTTTCGTTTTTTTTCAACTTTTTCGTTAGCGGGGGTGGGTCAATTGAAAATATTCATGAAGAAATTTGGCTTCAAAAAAGATGAAAATTTTCATGAAGTATTTGGGCTTCAAAAAAGTTGAAAATTTTCATGAAGAAATTCGGCTTCAAAAAAGTTTTCGCAAGGGGGGGGTGTTTCGTCTTTTTTCAACTTTTTCGTAAGAGGGGGGTGTTTCGTCTTTTTTCAACTTTTTCGTGAGGGGGGGTGGGTCAATTGAAAATTTTCATGAAGAATTTGGGCTTCAAAAAAGTTGAAAATTTTCATGAAGTATTTGGGCTTCAAAAAAGTTGAACGTTTTCATGAAGTATTTGGGCTTCAAAAAAGTTGAAAATTTTCATGAAGTATTTGGGCTTCAAAAAAGTTGAAAATATTCATGATGAAATTCGGCTTCAAAAAAGTTGAAAATTTTCATGAAGTATTTGGGCTTCAAAATTTTTTTAAATTTTCATGAAGAAATTCGGCTTCAAAAAAGTTGAAAATTTTCATGAAGTATTTGGGCTTCAAAAAAGTTGAAAATTTTCATGAAGAAATTCGGCTTCAAAAAAGTTTTCGCAAGGGGGGGGTGTTTCGTCTTTTTTCAACTTTTTCGTAAGGGGGGGTGTTTCGTCTTTTTTCAACTTTTTCGTAAGAGGGGGGTGTTTCGTCTTTTTTCAACTTTTTCGTGAGGGGGTGGGTCAATTGAAAGTATTCATGAAGAAATTCGGCTTCAAAAAAGTTGAAAATTTTCATGAAGTATTTGGGCTTCAAAAAAGTTGAAAATTTTCATGAAGAAATTCGGCTTCAAAAAAGTTTTCGCAAGGGGGGGGTGTTTCGTCTTTTTTCAACTTTTTCGTAAGGGGGGGTGTTTTTTTTTTTTTCAACTTTTTCGTTAGCGGGGGTGGGTCAATTGAAAATATTCATGAAGAAATTTGGCTTCAAAAAAGATGAAAATTTTCATGAAGTATTTGGGCTTCAAAAAAGTTGAAAATTTTCATGAAGAAATTCAGCTTCAAAAAAGTTTAAAATTTTCATGAAGAAATTCGGCTTCGAAAAAGTTTTAAATTTTCATGAAGAAATTCGGCTTCAAAAAAGTTGAAAATTTTCATGAAGTATTTGGGCTTCAAAAAAGTTGAAAATTTTCATGAAGAAATTCGGCTTCAAAAAAGTTTTCGCAAGGGGGGGGTGTTTCGTCTTTTGTCAACTTTTTCGTAAGGGGGGGGTGTTTCGTCTTTTTTCAACTTTTTCGTAAGAGGGGGGTGTTTCGTCTTTTTTCAACTTTTTCGTGAGGGGGGGTGGGTCAATTGAAAATATTCATGAAGAAATTCGGCTTCAAAAAAGTTGAAAATTTTCATGAAGTATTTGGGCTTCAAAAAAGTTGAAAATTTTCATGAAGAAATTCGGCTTCAAAAAAGATGAACGTTTTCATGAAGTATTTGGGCTTCAAAAAAGTTGAAAATTTTCATGAAGTATTTGGGCTTCAAAAAAGTTGAAAATTTTCATGAAGTATTTGGGCTTCAAAAAAGTTGAAAATATTCATGAAGAAATTCGGCTTCAAAACAGTTGAAAATTTTCATGAAGAAATTCGGCTTCAAAAAAGTTTTCGCAAGGGTGTTTTGTCTTTTTTCAACTTTTTCGTAAGGGGGGGTGTTTCGTCTTTTTTCAACTTTTTCGTAAGAGGGGGGTGTTTCGTCTTTTTTCAACTTTTTCGTGAGGGGGGGTGGGTCAATTGAAAATATTCATGAAGAAATTCGGCTTCAAAAAAGTTGAAAATTTTCATGAAGTATTTGGGCTTGAAATTTTTTTTAAATTTTCATGAAGAAATTCGGCTTCAAGAAAGTTGAAAATTTTCATGAAGTATTTGGGCTTCAAAAAAGTTGAAAATTTTCATGAAGAAATTCGGCTTCAAAACAGTTGAAAATTTTCATGAAGAAATTCGGCTTCAAAAAAGTTTTCGCAAGGGGGGGTGTTTCGTCTTTTTTCAACTTTTTCGTAAGGGGGGTGTTTCGTCTTTTTTCAACTTTTTCGTAAGAGGGGGGTGTTTCGTCTTTTTTCAACTTTTTCGTGAGGGGGGGTGGGTCAATTGAAAATATTCATGAAGAAATTCGGCTTCAAAAAAGTTGAACATTTTCATGAAGTATTTGGGCTTCAAAAAAGTTGAAAATTTTCATGAAGAAATTCGGCTTCAAAAAAGTTTTCGCAAGGGGGGGGTGTTTCGTCTTTTTTCAACTTTTTCGTAAGGGGGGGGGTGTTTCGTCTTTTTTCAACTTTTTCGTAAGAGGGGTGTGTTTCGTCTTTTTTCAACTTTTTCGTGAGGGGGTGGGTCAATTGAAAATATTCATGAAGAAATTCGGCTTCAAAAAAGTTTTCGCAAGGGGGGGGGTGTTTCGTCTTTTTTCAACTTATTCGTAAGGGGGGGGTGTGTCGTCTTTTTTCAACTTTTTCGTTAGCGGGGGTGGGTCAATTGAAAATATTCATGAAGAAATTTGGCTTCAAAAAAGATGAAAATTTTCATGAAGTATTTGGGCTTCAAAAAAGTTGAAAATTTTCATGAAGAAATTCGGCTTCAAAAAAGTTTTCGCAAGGGGGGTTGTTTCGTCTTTTTTCAACTTTTTCGTAAGGGGGGGGGTGTTTCGTCTTTTTTCAACTTTTTCGTAAGAGGGGGGTGTTTCGTCTTTTTTCAACTTTTTCGTGAGGGGGGGTGGGTCAATTGAAAATATTCATGAAGAAATTCGGCTTCAAAAAAGTTTTCGCAAGGGGGGGGGGTGTTTCGTCTTTTTTCAACTTATTTGTAAGGGGGGGGTGTTTCGTCTTTTTTCAACTTTTTCGTAAGGGTTGTATCGTCTTTTTTCAACTTTTTCGTAAGAGGGGGGTATTTCGTCTTTTTTCAACTTTTTCGTGAGGGGGGTGGGTCAATTGAAAGTATTCATGAAGAAATTCGGCTTCAAAAAAGTTGAAAATTTTCATGAAGTATTTGGGCTTCAAAAAAGTTGAAAATTTTCATGAAGAAATTCGGCCTCAAAAAAGTTTTCGCGAGGGGGGGGTGTTTCGTCTTTTTTCAACTTTTTCGTAAGGGGGGTGTTTCGTCTTTTTTCAACTTTTTCGTAAGAGGGGGGTGTTTCGTCTTTTTTCAACTTTTTCGTGAGGGGGGGTGGGTCAATTGAAAATATTCATGAAGATATTCGGCTTCAAAAAAGTTGAAAATTTTCATGAAGTATTTGGGCTTCAAAAATGTTTTAAATTTTCATGAAGAAATTCGGCTTCAAAAAAGTTTAAAATTTTCATGAAGAAATTCGGCTTCAAAAAAGATGAAAATTTTCATGAAGTATTTGGGCTTCGAAAAAGTTGAAAATTTTAATGAAGAAATTCGTCTTCAAAAAAGTTTTCGCAAGGGGGGGTGTTTCGTCTTTTTTCAACTTTTTCGTAAGGGGGGGTGTTTCCTCTTTTTTCAACTTTTTCATATGGGGGGGTTGGTCAATTGACATTTTTCATGAAGTATTTGGGCTTCAAAAAAGTTGAAAATTTTCATGAAGTATTTGGGCTTCAAAAAAGTTGAAAATTTTCATGAAGAAATTCGGCTTCAAAAAAGTTGAACGTTTTCATGAAGTATTTGGGCTTCAAAAAAGTTGAAAATTTTCATGAAGTATTTGGGCTTCAAAAAAGTTGAAAATATTCATGAAGAAATTCGGCTTCAAAAAAGTTGAAAATTTTCATGAAGTATTTGGGCTTCAAAATTATTTTAAATTTTCATGAAGAAATTCGGCTTCAAAAAAGTTGAAAATTTTCATGAAGTATTTGGGCTTCAAAAAAGTTGAAAATTTTCATGAAGTATTTGGGCTTCAAAAAAGTTGAAAATATTCATGAAAAAATTTGGCTTCAAAACAGTTGAAAATTTTCATGAAGAAATTCGGCTTCAAAAAAGTTTTCGCAAGGGGGGGGTGTTTCGTCTTTTTTCAACTTTTTCGTAAGGGGGGGTGTTTCCTCTTTTTTCAACTTTTTCATATGGGGGGGTTGGTCAATTGACATTTTTCATGAAGTATTTGGGCTTCAAAAAAGTTGAAAATTTTCATGAAGTATTTGGGCTTCAAAAAAGTTGAAAATTTTCATGAAGAAATTCGGCTTCAAAAAAGTTGAACGTTTTCATGAAGTATTTGGGCTTCAAAAAAGTTGAAAATTTTCATGAAGTATTTAGGCTTCAAAAAAGTTGAAAATATTCATGAAGAAATTCGGCTTCAAAAAAGTTGAAAATTTTCATGAAGTATTTGGGCTTCAAAATTTTTTTAAATTTTCATGAAGAAATTCGGCTTCAAAAAAGTTGAAAATTTTCATGAAGTATTTGGGCTTCAAAAAAGTTGAAAATTTTCATGAAGTATTTGGGCTTCAAAAAAGTTGAAAATATTCATGAAAAAATTTGGCTTCAAAACAGTTGAAAATTTTCATGAAGAAATTCGGCTTCAAAAAAGTTTTCGCAAGGGGGGGGTGTTTCGTCTTTTTTCAACTTTTTCGTAAGGGGGGGGTGTTTCGTCTTTTTTCAACTTTTTCGTAAGAGGAGGGTGTTTCGTCTTTTTTCAACTTTTTCGTGAGGGGGGTGGGTCAATTGAAAGTATTCATGAAGAAATTCGGCTTCAAAAAAGTTTAAAATTTTCATGAAGTATTTGGGCTTCAAAAAAGTTGAAAATTTTCATGAAGAAATTCGGCTTCAAAAAAGTTTTCGCGAGGGGGGGGTGTTTCGTCTTTTTTCAACTTTTTCGTAAGGGGGGGGTGTTTCGTCTTTTTTTCAACTTTTTCGTAAGGGGGGGTGTTTCGTCTTTTTTCAAATTTTTCGTGAGGGGGGGTGGGTCAATTGAAAATATTCATGAAGATATTCGGCTTCAAAAAAGTTGAAAATTTTCATGAAGTATTTGGGCTTCAAAAAAGTTGAAAATATTCATGAAGAAATTCGGCTTCAAAACAGTTGAAAATTTTCATGAAGAAATTCGGCTTCAAAAAAGTTGAACATTTTCATGAAGTATTTGGGCTTCAAAAAAGTTGAAAATTTTCATGAAGAAATTCGGCTTCAAAAAAGTTTTCGCAAGGGGGGGGTGTTTCGTCTTTTTTCAACTTTTTCGTAAGGGGGGGGTGTTTCGTCTTTTTTCAACTTTTTCGTAAGAGGGGTGTGTTTCGTCTTTTTTCAACTTTTTCGTGAGGGGGAGGGTCAATTGAAAATATTCATGAAGAAATTCGGCTTCAAAAAAGTTTTTGCAAGGGGGGGGTGTGTCGTCTTTTTTCAACTTTTTCGTTAGCGGGGGTGGGTCAATTGAAAATATTCATGAAGAAATTTGGCTTCAAAAAAGATGAAAATTTTCATGAAGTATTTGGGCTTCAAAAAAGTTGAAAATTTTCATGAAGAAATTCGGCTTCAAAAAAGTTTAAAATTTTCATGAAGAAATTCGGCTTCAAAAAAGTTGAAAATTTTCATGAAGTATTTGGGCTTGAAATTTTTTTTAAATTTTCATGAAGAAATTCGGCTTCAAAAAAGTTTAAAATTTTCATGAAGAAATTCGGCTTCAAAACAATTGAAAATTTTCATGAAGTATTTGGGCTTCAAAAAAGTTGAAAATTTTCATGAAGAAATTCGGCTTCAAAAAAGTTTTCGCAAGGGGGGGGTGTTTCGTCTTTTTTCAACTTTTTCGTAAGGGGGGGGTGTTTCGTCTTTTTTCAACTTTTTCGTAAGAGGGGTGTGTTTCGTCTTTTTTCAACTTTTTCGTGAGGGGGTGGGTCAATTGAAAATATTCATGAAGAAATTCGGCTTCAAAAAAGTTTTCGCAAGGGGGGGGGTGTTTCGTCTTTTTTCAACTTTTTCGTAAGGGCGGGGTGTTTCGTCTTTTTTCAACTTTTTCGTTAGCGGGGGTGGGTCAATTTAAAATATTCATGAAGAAATTTGGCTTCAAAAAAGATGAAAATTTTCATGAAGTATTTGGGCTTCAAAAAAGTTGAAAATTTTCATGAAGAAATTCGGCTTCAAAAAAGTTTTGGCAAGGGGGGGGTGTTTCGTCTTTTTTCAACTTTTTCCTAAGGGTTGTATCGTCTTTTTTCAACTTTTTCGTAAGAGGGGGGTATTTCGTCTTTTTTCAACTTTTTCGTGAGGGGGGTGGGTCAATTGAAAGTATTCATGAAGAAATTCGGCTTCAAAAAAGTTGAAAATTTTCATGAAGTATTTGGGCTTCAAAAAAGTTGAAAATTTTCATGAAGAAATTCGGCCTCAAAAAAGTTTTCGCGAGGGGGGGGGTGTTTCGTCTTTTTTCAACTTTTTCATATGGGGGGGTTGGTCAATTGACATTTTTCATGAAGTATTTGGGCTTCAAAAAAGTTGAAAATTTTCATGAAGTATTTGGGCTTCAAAAAAGTTGAAAATTTTAATGAAGAAATTCGGCTTCAAAAAAGTTGAACGTTTTCATGAAGTATTTGGGCTTCAAAAAAGTTGAAAATTTTCATGAAGTATTTGGGCTTCAAAAATGTTTAAAATTTTCATGAAGAAATTCGGCTTCAAAAAAGATGAAAATTTTCATGAAGTATTTGGGCTTCGAAAAAGTTGAAAATTTTAATGAAGAAATTCGTCTTCAAAAAGGTTTTCGCAAGGGGGGGTGTTTCGTCTTTTTTCAACTTTTTCGTAAGGGGGGGTGTTTCCTCTTTTTTCAACTTTTTCATATGGGGGGGTTCGTCAATTGAAATTTTTCATGAAGTATTTGGGCTTCAAAAAAGTTGAAAATTTTCATGAAGAAATTCGGCTTCAAAAAAGTTTTCGCGAGGGGGGGGTGTTTCGTCTTTTTTCAACTTTTTCGTAAGGGGGGGGTGTTTCGTCTTTTTTCAAATTTTTCGTAAGAGGGGGGTGTTTCGTCTTTTTTCAACTTTTTCGTGAGGGGGGGTGGGTCAATTGAAAATCTTCATGAAGATATTCGGCTTCAAAAAAGTTGAAAATTTTCATGAAGAAATTCGGCTTCAAAAAAGTTTAAAATTTTCATGAAGAAATTCGGCTTCAAAAAAGATGAATATTTTCATGAAGTATTTGGGCTTCGAAAAAGTTGAAAATTTTAATGAAGAAATTCGTCTTCAAAAAGGTTTTCGCAAAGGGGGGTGTTTCGTCTTTTTTCAACTTTTTCGTAAGGGGGGGTGTTTCCTCTTTTTTCAACTTTTTCATATGGGGGGGTTGGTCAATTGAAATTTTTCATGAAGTATTTGGGCTTCAAAAAAGTTGAAAATTTTCATGAAGTATTTGGGCTTCAAAAAAGTTGAAAATTTTCATGAAGTATTTGGGCTTCAAAAAAGTTGAAAATATTCATGAAGAAATTCGGCTTCAAAAAAGTTGAAAATTTTCATGAAGTATTTGGGCTTCAAAATTTTTTTAAATTTTCATGAAGAATTTGGGCTTCAAAAAAGTTGAAAATATTCATGAAGAAATTTTGCTTCAAAACAGTTGAAAATTTTCATGAAGAAATTCGGCTTCAAAAAAGTTTTCGCAAGGGGGGGGTGTTTCGTCTTTTTTCAACTTTTTCGTAAGAGGGGGGTGTTTCGTCTTTTTTCAACTTTTTCGTGAGGGGGGTGGGTCAATTGAAAGTATTCATGAAGAAATTCGGCTTCAAAAAAGTTTAAAATTTTCATGAAGAAATTCGGCTTCAAAAAGGTTGAAAATTTTCATGAAGAATTTGGGCTTCGAAAAAGTTGAAAATTTTAATGAAGAAATTCGTCTTCAAAAAAGTTGAAAATTTTCATGAAGAAGTTCGGCTTCAATAAACTTTTCGCGAGGGGGGGGTGTTTCGTCTTTTTTCAACTTTTTCGTAAGGGGGGGGTGTTTCGTCTTTTTTCAACTTTTTCGTAAGGGGGGGTGTTTCGTCTTTTTTCAACTTTTTCGTAAGAGGGGGGTGTTTCGTCTTTTTTCAACTTTTTCGTGAGGGGGGGTGGGTCAATTGAAAATATTCATGAAGAAATTCGGCTTCAAAAAGGTTGAAAATTTTCATGAAGTATTTGGGCTTCGAAAAAGTTGAAAATTTTAATGAAGAAATTCGTCTTCAAAAAAGTTGAAAATTTTCATGAAGAAATTCGGCTTCAAAAAAGTTTTCGCGAGGGGGGGGTGTTTCGTCTTTTTTCAACTTTTTCGTAAGGGGGGGGTGTTTCGTCTTTTTTCAACTTTTTCGTAAGGGGGGGTGTTTCGTCTTTTTTCAACTTTTTCGTAAGAGGGGGGTGTTTCGTCTTTTTTCAACTTTTTCGTGAGGGGGGGTGGGTCAATTGAAAATATTCATGAAGAAATTCGGCTTCAAAAAAGTTGAAAATTTTCATGAAGTATTTGGGCTTCAAAAATGTTTAAAATTTTCATGAAGAAATTCGGCTTCAAAAAAGATGAAAATTTTCATGAAGTATTTGGGCTTCGAAAAAGTTGAAAATTTTAATGAAGAAATTCGTCTTCAAAAAGGTTTTCGCAAGGGGGGGTGTTTCGTCTTTTTTCAACTTTTTCGTAAGGGGGGGTGTTTCCTCTTTTTTCAACTTTTTCATATGGGGGGGTTCGTCAATTGAAATTTTTCATGAAGTATTTGGGCTTCAAAAAAGTTGAAAATTTTCATGAAGTATTTGGGCTTCAAAAAAGTTGAAAATTTTCATGAAGAAATTCGGCTTCAAAAAAGTTGAACGTTTTCATGAAGTATTTGGGCTTCAAAAAAGTTGAAAATTTTCATGAAGTATTTGGGCTTCAAAAAAGTTGAAAATATTCATGAAGAAATTCGGCTTCAAAAAAGTTGAAAATTTTCATGAAGTATTTGGGCTTCAAAATTTTTTAAAATTTTCATGAAGAAATTCGGCTTCAAAAAAGTTTTCGCAAGGGGGGGGTGTTTCGTCTTTTTTCAACTTTTTCGTAAGGGGGGGTGTTTCGTCTTTTTTCAACTTTTTCGTAAGAGGGGGGTGTTTCGTCTTTTTTCAACTTTTAAGTGAGGGGGTGGGTCAATTGAAAGTATTCATGAAGAAATTCGGATTCAAAAAAGTTGAAAATTTTCATGAAGTATTTGGGCTTCAAAAAAGTTTTCGCAAGGGGGGGTGTTTCGTGTTTTTTCAACTTTTTCGTGAGGGGGGGGTGTTTCGTCTTTTTTCAACTTTTTCGTAAGGGGGGGGTGTTTCGTCTTTTTTCAACTTTTTCGTAAGAGGGGGGTGTTTCGTCTTTTTTCAACTTTTTCGTGAGGGGGGGTGGGTCAATTGAAAATATTCATGAAGAAATTCGGCTTCAAAAAAGTTGAAAATTTTCATGAAGTATTTGGGCTTCGAAAAAGTTGAAAATATTCATGAAGAAATTCGGCTTCAAAAAAGTTTTCGCAAGGGGGGGGTGTTTCGTCTTTTTTCAACTTTTTCGTAAGGGGGGGGTGTTTCGTCTTTTTTCAACTTTTTCGTAAGAGGGGGGGTGTTTCGTCTTTTTTCAACTTTTTCGTGAGGGGGGTGGGTCAATTGAAAGTATTCATGAAGAAATTCGGCTTCAAAAAAGATGAAAATTTTCATGAAGTATTTGGGCTTCAAAAAAGTTGAAAATTTTCATGAAGAAATTCGGCTTCAAAAAAGTTTTCGCGAGGGGGGGGTGTTTCGTCTTTTTTCAACTTTTTCGTAAGGGGGGGGTGTTTCCTCTTTTTTCAACTTTTTCATATGGGGGGGTTCGTCAATTGAAATTTTTCATGAAGTATTTGGGCTTCAAAAAAGTTGAAAATTTTCATGAAGTATTTGGGCTTCAAAAAAGTTGAAAATTTTCATGAAGAAATTCGGCTTCAAAAAAGTTGAACGTTTTCATGAAGTATTTGGGCTTCAAAAAAGTTGAAAATTTTCATGAAGTATTTGGGCTTCAAAAAAGTTGAAAATATTCATGAAGAAATTCGGCTTCAAAAAAGTTGAAAATTTTCATGAAGTATTTGGGCTTCAAAAAAGTTGAAAATTTTCATGAAGTATTTGGGCTTCAAAAAAGTTGAAAATTTTCATGAAGAAATTCGGCTTCAAAAAAGTTTTCGCAAGGGGTGGGTGTTTCGTCTTTTTTCAACTTTTTCGTAAGGGGGGGTGTTTCGTCTTTTTTCAACTTTTTCGTAAGAGGGGGGTGTTTCGTCTTTTTTCAACTTTTAAGTGAGGGGGTGGGTCAATTGAAAGTATTCATGAAGAAATTCGGATTCAAAAAAGTTGAAAATTTTCATGAAGTATTTGGGCTTCAAAAAAGTTTTCGCAAGGGGGGGTGTTTCGTGTTTTTTCAACTTTTTCGTAAGGGGGGGGTGTTTCGTCTTTTTTCAACTCTTTCGTAAGGGGGGGTTGTTTCGTCTTTTTTCAACTTTTTCGTAAGGGGGGGTGTTTCGTCTTTTTTCAACTTTTTCGTGAGGGGGTGGGTCAATTGAAAGTATTCATGAAGAAATTCGGCTTCAAAAAAGTTGAAAATTTTCATGAAGTATTTGGGCTTCAAAAAAGTTGAAAATTTTCATGAAGAAATTCGGCTTCAAAAAAGTTTTCGCAAGGGGGGGGTGTTTCGTCTTTTTTCAACTTTTTCGTAAGGGGGGGGTGTTTCGTCTTTTTTCAACTTTTTCGTAAGAGGGGGGTGTTTCGTCTTTTTTCAACTTTTTCGTGAGGGGGGGTGGGTCAATTGAAAATATTCATGAAGAAATTCGGCTTCAAAAAAGTTGAAAATTTTCATGAAGTATTTGGGCTTCGAAAAAGTTGAAAATATTCATGAAGAAATTCGGCTTCAAAAAAGTTTTCGCAAGGGGGGGGTGTTTCGTCTTTTTTCAACTTTTTCGTAAGGGGGGGTGTTTCGTCTTTTTTCAACTTTTTCGTAAGAGGGGGGGTGTTTCGTCTTTTTTCAACTTTTTCGTGAGGGGGGTGGGTCAATTGAAAGTATTCATGAAGAAATTCGGCTTCAAAAAAGTTGAAAATTTTCATGAAGTATTTGGGCTTCAAAAAAGTTGAAAATTTTCATGAAGTATTTGGGCTTCAAAAAAGTTGAAAATATTCATGAAGAAATTCGGCTTCAAAAAAGTTGAAAATTTTCATGAAGTATTTGGGCTTCAAAAATTTTTAAAATTTTCATGAAGAAATTCGGCTTCAAAAAAGTTGAAAATTTTCATGAAGTATTTGGGCTTCAAAAATTTTTAAAATTTTCATGAAGAAATTCGGCTTCAAAAAAGTTGAAAATTTTCATGAAGTATTTGGGCTTCAAAAAAGTTGAAAATTTTCATGAAGAAATTCGGCTTCAAAAAAGTTTTCGCAAGGGGGGGGTGTTTCGTCTTTTTTCAACTTTTTCGTAAGGGGGGGTGTTTCGTCTTTTTTCAACTTTTTCGTGAGGGGGGTGGGTCAATTGAAAGTATTCATGAAGAAATTCGGCTTCAAAAAAGTTGAAAATTTTCATGAAGTATTTGGGCTTCAAAAAAGTTGAAAATTTTCATGAAGTATTTGGGCTTCAAAAAAGTTGAAAATATTCATGAAGAAATTCGGCTTCAAAAAAGTTGAAAATTTTCATGAAGTATTTGGGCTTCAAAAATTTTTAAAATTTTCATGAAGAAATTCGGCTTCAAAAAAGTTGAAAATTTTCATGAAGTATTTGGGCTTCAAAAAAGTTGAAAATTTTCATGAAGAAATTCGGCTTCAAAAAAGTTTTCGCAAGGGGGGGGTGTTTCGTCTTTTTTCAACTTTTTCGTAAGGGGGGGTGTTTCGTCTTTTTTCAACTTTTTCGTAAGAGGGGGGTGTTTCGTCTTTTTTCAACTTTTAAGTGAGGGGGTGGGTCAATTGAAAGTATTCATGAAGAAATTCGGATTCAAAAAAGTTGAAAATTTTCATGAAGTATTTGGGCTTCAAAAAAGTTTTCGCAAGGGGGGGTGTTTCGTGTTTTTTCAACTTTTTCGTAAGGGGGGGGTGTTTCGTCTTTTTTCAACTTTTTCGTAAGGGGGGGTTGTTTCGTCTTTTTTCAACTTTTTCGTAAGGGGGGGTGTTTCGTCTTTTTTCAACTTTTTCGTGAGGGGGTGGGTCAATTGAAAGTATTCATGAAGAAATTCGGCTTCAAAAAAGTTGAAAATTTTCATGAAGTATTTGGGCTTCAAAAAAGTTGAAAATTTTCATGAAGAAATTCGGCTTCAAAAAAGTTTTCGCAAGGGGGGGGTGTTTCGTCTTTTTTCAACTTTTTCGTAAGGGGGGGGTGTTTCGTCTTTTTTCAACTTTTTCGTAAGAGGGGGGTGTTTCGTCTTTTTTCAACTTTTTCGTGAGGGGGGGTGGGTCAATTGAAAATATTCATGAAGAAATTCGGCTTCAAAAAAGTTGAAAATTTTCATGAAGTATTTGGGCTTCGAAAAAGTTGAAAATATTCATGAAGAAATTCGGCTTCAAAAAAGTTTTCGCAAGGGGGGGGTGTTTCGTCTTTTTTCAACTTTTTCGTAAGGGGGGGGTGTTTCGTCTTTTTTCAACTTTTTCGTAAGAGGGGGGGTGTTTCGTCTTTTTTCAACTTTTTCGTGAGGGGGGTGGGTCAATTGAAAGTATTCATGAAGAAATTCGGCTTCAAAAAAGTTGAAAATTTTCATGAAGTATTTGGGCTTCAAAAAAGTTGAAAATTTTCATGAAGAAATTCGGCTTCAAAAAAGTTTTCGCGAGGGGGGGGTGTTTCGTCTTTTTTCAACTTTTTCGTAAGGGGGGGGTGTTTCCTCTTTTTTCAACTTTTTCATATGGGGGGGTTCGTCAATTGAAATTTTTCATGAAGTATTTGGGCTTCAAAAAAGTTGAAAATTTTCATGAAGTATTTGGGCTTCAAAAAAGTTGAAAATTTTCATGAAGAAATTCGGCTTCAAAAAAGTTGAACGTTTTCATGAAGTATTTGGGCTTCAAAAAAGTTGAAAATTTTCATGAAGTATTTGGGCTTCAAAAAAGTTGAAAATATTCATGAAGAAATTCGGCTTCAAAAAAGTTGAAAATTTTCATGAAGTATTTGGGCTTCAAAAAAGTTGAAAATTTTCATGAAGAAATTCGGCTTCAAAAAAGTTTTCGCAAGGGGGGGGTGTTTCGTCTTTTTTCAACTTTTTCGTAAGGGGGGGTGTTTCGTCTTTTTTCAACTTTTTCGTAAGAGGGGGGTGTTTCGTCTTTTTTCAACTTTTTCGTGAGGGGGGGTGGGTCAATTGAAAATATTCATGAAGAAATTCGGCTTCAAAAAAGTTGAAAATTTTCATGAAGTATTTGGGCTTCGAAAAAGTTGAAAATATTCATGAAGAAATTCGGCTTCAAAAAAGTTTTCGCAAGGGGGGGGTGTTTCGTCTTTTTTCAACTTTTTCGTAAGGGGGGGTGTTTCGTCTTTTTTCAACTTTTTCGTAAGGGGGGGTGTTTCGTCTTTTTTCAACTTTTTCGTAAGAGGGGGGTGTTTCGTCTTTTTTCAACTTTTTCGTGAGGGGGGGTGGGTCAATTGAAAGTATTCATGAAGAAATTCGGCTTCAAAAAAGTTGAAAATTTTCATGAAGTATTTGGGCTTCAAAATTCTTTTAAATTTTCATGAAGAAATTCGGATTCAAAAAAGTTGAAAATTTTCATGAAGTATTTGGGCTTCAAAAAAGTTGAAAATTTTCATGAAGAAATTCGGCTTCAAAAAAGTTTTCGCAAGGGGGGGGGTGTTTCGTCTTTTTTCAACTTTTTCGTAAGAGGGGGGTGTTTCGTCTTTTTTCAACTTTTTCGTGAGGGGGGGTGGGTCAATTGAAAATATTCATGAAGAAATTCGGCTTCAAAAAAGTTGAAAATTTTCATGAACTATTTGGGTTTCGAAAAAGATGAAAATTTTAATGAAGAAATTCGTCTTCAAAAAAGTTTAAAATTTTCATGAAGAAATTCGGCTTCAAAAAAGATGAAAAATTTCATGAAGTATTTGGGCTTCGAAAAAGTTGAAAATTTTAATGAAGAAATTCGGCTTCAAAATTTTTTAAAATTTTCATGAAGAAATTCGGCTTCAAAAAAGTTGAAAATTTTCATGAAGTATTTGGGCTTCAACAAAGTTGAAAATTTTCATGAAGAAATTCGGCTTCAAAAAAGATGAAAATTTTCATGAAGTATTTGGGCTTCGAAAAAGTTGAAAATTTTAATGAAGAAATTCGTCTTCAAAAAGGTTTTCGCAAGGGGGGGTGTTTCGTCTTTTTTCAACTTTTTCGTAAGGGGGGGGTGTTTCGTCTTTTTTCAACTTTTTCGTAAGGGGGGGTGTTTCGTCTTTTTTCAACTTTTTCGTGAGGGGGGGTGGGTCAATTGAAAATATTCATGAAGATATTCGGCTTCAAAAAAGTTGAAAATTTTCATGAAGAAATTCGGCTTCAAAAAAGTTTAAAATTTTCATGAAGAAATTCGGCTTCAAAAAAGATGAAAATTTTCATGAAGTATTTGGGCTTCGAAA
The DNA here is from genome assembly GCF_963584025.1 of Labrus mixtus. Classification (NCBI taxonomy): domain Eukaryota; kingdom Metazoa; phylum Chordata; class Actinopteri; order Labriformes; family Labridae; genus Labrus; species Labrus mixtus. The sequence continues at coordinate 156,670 of NW_026870219.1, forward strand.
AAGTTGAAAATTTTAATGAAGAAATTCGTCTTCAAAAAGGTTTTCGCAAGGGGGGGTGTTTCGTCTTTTTTCAACTTTTTCGTAAGGGGGGGTGTTTCCTCTTTTTTCAACTTTTTCATATGGGGGGGTTCGTCAATTGAAATTTTTCATGAAGTATTTGGGCTTCAAAAAAGTTGAAAATTTTCATGAAGTATTTGGGCTTCGAAAAAGTTGAAAATTTTAATGAAGAAATTCGTCTTCAAAAAGGTTTTCGCAAGGGGGGGTGTTTCGTCTTTTTTCAACTTTTTCGTAAGGGGGGGGTGTTTCGTCTTTTTTCAACTTTTTCGTAAGGGGGGGTGTTTCGTCTTTTTTCAACTTTTTCGTAAGAGGGGGGTGTTTCGTCTTTTTTCAACTTTTTCGTGAGGGGGGGTGGGTCAATTGAAAATATTCATGAAGATATTCGGCTTCAAAAAAGTTGAAAATTTTCATGAAGAAATTCGGCTTCAAAAAAGTTTAAAATTTTCATGAAGAAATTCGGCTTCAAAAAAGATGAAAATTTTCATGAAGTATTTGGGCTTCGAAAAAGTTGAAAATTTTAATGAAGAAATTCGTCTTCAAAAAGGTTTTCGCAAGGGGGGGTGTTTCGTCTTTTTTCAACTTTTTCGTAAGGGGGGGTGTTTCCTCTTTTTTCAACTTTTTCATATGGGGGGGTTCGTCAATTGAAATTTTTCATGAAGTGTTTGGGCTTCAAAAAAGTTGAAAATTTTCATGAAGTATTTGGGCTTCAAAAAAGTTGAAAATTTTCATGAAGAAATTCGGCTTCAAAAAAGTTGAAAATTTTCATGAAGTATTTGGGCTTCAAAAAAGTTGAAAATTTTCATGAAGAAATTCGGCTTCAAAAAAGTTTTCGCAAGGGGGGGGTGTTTCGTCTTTTTTCAACTTTTTCGTAAGGGGGGGTGTTTCGTCTTTTTTCAACTTTTTCGTAAGAGGGGGGTGTTTCGTCTTTTTTCAACTTTTAAGTGAGGGGGTGGGTCAATTGAAAGTATTCATGAAGAAATTCGGATTCAAAAAAGTTGAAAATTTTCATGAAGTATTTGGGCTTCAAAAAAGTTTTCGCAAGGGGGGGTGTTTCGTGTTTTTTCAACTTTTTCGTAAGGGGGGGGTGTTTCGTCTTTTTTCAACTTTTTCGTAAGGGGGGGTTGTTTCGTCTTTTTTCAACTTTTTCGTAAGGGGGGGTGTTTCGTCTTTTTTCAACTTTTTCGTGAGGGGGTGGGTCAATTGAAAGTATTCATGAAGAAATTCGGCTTCAAAAAAGTTGAAAATTTTCATGAAGTATTTGGGCTTCAAAAAAGTTGAAAATTTTCATGAAGAAATTCGGCTTCAAAAAAGTTTTCGCAAGGGGGGGGTGTTTCGTCTTTTTTCAACTTTTTCGTAAGGGGGGGGTGTTTCGTCTTTTTTCAACTTTTTCGTAAGAGGGGGGTGTTTCGTCTTTTTTCAACTTTTTCGTGAGGGGGGGTGGGTCAATTGAAAATATTCATGAAGAAATTCGGCTTCAAAAAAGTTGAAAATTTTCATGAAGTATTTGGGCTTCGAAAAAGTTGAAAATATTCATGAAGAAATTCGGCTTCAAAAAAGTTTTCGCAAGGGGGGGGTGTTTCGTCTTTTTTCAACTTTTTCGTAAGGGGGGGGTGTTTCGTCTTTTTTCAACTTTTTCGTAAGAGGGGGGGTGTTTCGTCTTTTTTCAACTTTTTCGTGAGGGGGGTGGGTCAATTGAAAGTATTCATGAAGAAATTCGGCTTCAAAAAAGTTGAAAATATTCATGAAGAAATTCGGCTTCAAAAAAGTTTTCGCGAGGGGGGGGTGTTTCGTCTTTTTTCAACTTTTTCGTAAGGGGGGGGTGTTTCGTCTTTTTTCAACTTTTTCGTAAGAGGGGGTGTTTCGTCTTTTTTCAACTTTTTCGTAAGAGGGGGGTGTTTCGTCTTTTTTCAACTTTTTCGTGAGGGGGGGTGGGTCAATTGAAAGTATTCATGAAGAAATTCGGCTTCAAAAAAGTTGAAAAATTTCATGAAGTATTTGGGCTTCAAAATTTTTTTAAATTTTCATGAAGAAATTCGGCTTCAAAAAAGTTGAAAATTTTCATGAAGTATTTGGGCTTCAAAAAAGTTGAAAATTTTCATGAAGAAATTCGTCTTCAAAAAAGTTCAAAATTTTCATGAAGTATTTGGGCTTCAAAAATTTTTAAAATTTTCATGAAGAAATTCGGCTTCAAAAAAGTTGAAAATTTTCATGAAGTATTTGGGCTTCAAAAAAGTTGAAAATTTTCATGAAGAAATTCGGCTTCAAAAAAGTTTTCGCAAGGGGGGGGTGTTTCGTCTTTTTTCAACTTTTTCGTAAGGGGGGGTGTTTCGTCTTTTTTCAACTTTTTCGTAAGAGGGGGGTGTTTCGTCTTTTTTCAACTTTTAAGTGAGGGGGTGGGTCAATTGAAAGTATTCATGAAGAAATTCGGATTCAAAAAAGTTGAAAATTTTCATGAAGTATTTGGGCTTCAAAAAAGTTGAAAATTTTCATGAAGTATTTGGGCTTCGAAAAAGTTGAAAATTTTAATGAAGAAATTCGTCTTCAAAAAGGTTTTCGCAAGGGGGGGTGTTTCGTCTTTTTTCAACTTTTTCGTAAGGGGGGGGTGTTTCGTCTTTTTTCAACTTTTTCGTAAGGGGGGGTGTTTCGTCTTTTTTCAACTTTTTCGTAAGAGGGGGGTGTTTCGTCTTTTTTCAACTTTTTCGTGAGGGGGGGTGGGTCAATTGAAAATATTCATGAAGATATTCGGCTTCAAAAAAGTTGAAAATTTTCATGAAGAAATTCGGCTTCAAAAAAGTTTAAAATTTTCATGAAGAAATTCGGCTTCAAAAAAGATGAAAATTTTCATGAAGTATTTGGGCTTCGAAAAAGTTGAAAATTTTAATGAAGAAATTCGTCTTCAAAAAGGTTTTCGCAAGGGGGGGTGTTTCGTCTTTTTTCAACTTTTTCGTAAGGGGGGGTGTTTCCTCTTTTTTCAACTTTTTCATATGGGGGGGTTCGTCAATTGAAATTTTTCATGAAGTGTTTGGGCTTCAAAAAAGTTGAAAATTTTCATGAAGTATTTGGGCTTCAAAAAAGTTGAAAATTTTCATGAAGAAATTCGGCTTCAAAAAAGTTGAAAATTTTCATGAAGTATTTGGGCTTCAAAAAAGTTGAAAATTTTCATGAAGAAATTCGGCTTCAAAAAAGTTTTCGCAAGGGGGGGGTGTTTCGTCTTTTTTCAACTTTTTCGTAAGGGGGGGTGTTTCGTCTTTTTTCAACTTTTTCGTAAGAGGGGGGTGTTTCGTCTTTTTTCAACTTTTAAGTGAGGGGGTGGGTCAATTGAAAGTATTCATGAAGAAATTCGGATTCAAAAAAGTTGAAAATTTTCATGAAGTATTTGGGCTTCAAAAAAGTTTTCGCAAGGGGGGGTGTTTCGTGTTTTTTCAACTTTTTCGTAAGGGGGGGGTGTTTCGTCTTTTTTCAACTTTTTCGTAAGGGGGGGTTGTTTCGTCTTTTTTCAACTTTTTCGTAAGGGGGGGTGTTTCGTCTTTTTTCAACTTTTTCGTGAGGGGGTGGGTCAATTGAAAGTATTCATGAAGAAATTCGGCTTCAAAAAAGTTGAAAATTTTCATGAAGTATTTGGGCTTCAAAAAAGTTGAAAATTTTCATGAAGAAATTCGGCTTCAAAAAAGTTTTCGCAAGGGGGGGGTGTTTCGTCTTTTTTCAACTTTTTCGTAAGGGGGGGGTGTTTCGTCTTTTTTCAACTTTTTCGTAAGAGGGGGGTGTTTCGTCTTTTTTCAACTTTTTCGTGAGGGGGGGTGGGTCAATTGAAAATATTCATGAAGAAATTCGGCTTCAAAAAAGTTGAAAATTTTCATGAAGTATTTGGGCTTCGAAAAAGTTGAAAATATTCATGAAGAAATTCGGCTTCAAAAAAGTTTTCGCAAGGGGGGGGTGTTTCGTCTTTTTTCAACTTTTTCGTAAGGGGGGGGTGTTTCGTCTTTTTTCAACTTTTTCGTAAGAGGGGGGGTGTTTCGTCTTTTTTCAACTTTTTCGTGAGGGGGGTGGGTCAATTGAAAGTATTCATGAAGAAATTCGGCTTCAAAAAAGTTGAAAATTTTCATGAAGTATTTGGGCTTCAAAAAAGTTGAAAATTTTCATGAAGAAATTCGGCTTCAAAAAAGTTTTCGCGAGGGGGGGGTGTTTCGTCTTTTTTCAACTTTTTCGTAAGGGGGGGGTGTTTCGTCTTTTTTCAACTTTTTCGTAAGAGGGGGTGTTTCGTCTTTTTTCAACTTTTTCGTAAGAGGGGGGTGTTTCGTCTTTTTTCAACTTTTTCGTGAGGGGGGGTGGGTCAATTGAAAGTATTCATGAAGAAATTCGGCTTCAAAAAAGTTGAAAATTTTCATGAAGTATTTGGGCTTCAAAATTTTTTTAAATTTTCATGAAGAAATTCGGCTTCAAAAAAGTTGAAAATTTTCATGAAGTATTTGGGCTTCAAAAAAGTTGAAAATTTTCATGAAGAAATTCGTCTTCAAAAAAGTTCAAAATTTTCATGAAGTATTTGGGCTTCAAAAATTTTTAAAATTTTCATGAAGAAATTCGGCTTCAAAAAAGTTGAAAATTTTCATGAAGTATTTGGGCTTCAAAAAAGTTGAAAATTTTCATGAAGAAATTCGGCTTCAAAAAAGTTTTCGCAAGGGGGGGGTGTTTCGTCTTTTTTCAACTTTTTCGTAAGGGGGGGTGTTTCGTCTTTTTTCAACTTTTTCGTAAGAGGGGGGTGTTTCGTCTTTTTTCAACTTTTAAGTGAGGGGGTGGGTCAATTGAAAGTATTCATGAAGAAATTCGGATTCAAAAAAGTTGAAAATTTTCATGAAGTATTTGGGCTTCAAAAGTTTTCGCAAGGGGGGGTGTTTCGTGTTTTTTCAACTTTTTCTTAAGGGGGGGGTGTTTCGTCTTTTTTCAACTTTTTCGTAAGAGGGGGGTGTTTCGTCTTTTTTCAACTTTTTCGTGAGGGGGGGTGGGTCAATTGAAAATATTCATGAAGAAATTCGGCTTCAAAAAAGTTGAAAATTTTCATGAAGTATTTGGGCTTCGAAAAAGTTGAAAATATTCATGAAGAAATTCGGCTTCAAAAAAGTTTTCGCAAGGGGGGGATGTTTCGTCTTTTTTCAACTTTTTCGTAAGGGGGGGGTGTTTCGTCTTTTTTCAACTTTTTCGTAAGAGGGGGGGTGTTTCGTCTTTTTTCAACTTTTTCGTGAGGGGGGTGGGTCAATTGAAAGTATTCATGAAGAAATTCGGCTTCAAAAAAGTTGAAAATTTTCATGAAGTATTTGGGCTTCAAAAAAGTTGAAAATTTTCATGAAGAAATTCGGCTTCAAAAAAGTTTTCGCGAGGGGGGGGTGTTTCGTCTTTTTTCAACTTTTTCGTAAGGGGGGGGGGTTTCGTCTTTTTTCAACTTTTTCGTAAGGGGGGGTGTTTCGTCTTTTTTCAACTTTTTCGTGAGGGGGGGTGGGTCAATTGAAAGTATTCATGAAGAAATTCGGCTTCAAAAAAGTTGAAAATTTTCATGAAGTATTTGGGCTTCAAAATTTTTTTAAATTTTCATGAAGAAATTCGGCTTCAAAAAAGTTGAAAATTTTCATGAAGTATTTGGGCTTCAAAAAAGTTGAAAATTTTCATGAAGAAATTCGGCTTCAAAAAAGTTTTCGCAAGGGGGGGGTGTTTCGTCTTTTTTCAACTTTTTCGTAAGGGGGGGTGTTTCGTCTTTTTTCAACTTTTTCGTAAGAGGGGGGTGTTTCGTCTTTTTTCAACTTTTAAGTAAGGGGGAGGGTCAATTGAAAGTATTCATGAAGAAATTCGGATTCAAAAAAGTTGAAAATTTTCATGAAGTATTTGGGCTTCAAAAAAGTTGAAAATTTTCATGAAGAAATTCGGCTTCAAAAAAGTTGAAAATTTTCATGAACTATTTGGGCTTCGAAAAAGTTGAAAATTTTAATGAAGAAATTCGTCTTCAAAAAAGTTTAAAATTTTCATGAAGAAATTCGGCTTCAAAAAAGATGAAAATTTTCATGAAGTATTTGGGCTTCGAAAAAGTTGAAAATTTTAATGAAGAAATTCGGCTTCAAAATTTTTTAAAATTTTCATGAAGAAATTCGGCTTCAAAAAAGTTGAAAATATTCATGAAGAAATTTGGCTTCAAAACAGTTGAAAATTTTCATGAAGAAATTCGGCTTCAAAAAAGTTTTCGCAAGGGGGGGGTGTTTCGTCTTTTTTCAACTTTTTCGTAAGAGGGGGGTGTTTCGTCTTTTTTCAACTTTTTCGTGAGGGGGGTGGGTCAATTGAAAGTATTCATGAAGAAATTCGGCTTCAAAAAAGTTTAAAATTTTCATGAAGAAATTCGGCTTCAAAAAGGTTGAAAATTTTCATGAAGTATTTGGGCTTCGAAAAAGTTGAAAATTTTAATGAAGAAATTCGTCTTCAAAAAAGTTGAAAATTTTCATGAAGAAATTCGGCTTCAAAAAAGTTTTCGCGAGGGGGGGGTGTTTCGTCTTTTTTCAACTTTTTCGTAAGGGGGGGGTGTTTCGTCTTTTTTCAACTTTTTCGTAAGGGGGGGTGTTTCGTCTTTTTTCAACTTTTTCGTAAGAGGGGGGTGTTTCGTCTTTTTTCAACTTTTTCGTGAGGGGGGTGGGTCAATTGAAAATATTCATGAAGAAATTCGGCTTCAAAAAAGTTGAAAATTTTCATGAAGTATTTGGGCTTCAAAAATGTTTAAAATTTTCATGAAGAAATTCGGCTTCAAAAAAGATGAAAATTTTCATGAAGTATTTGGGCTTCGAAAAAGTTGAAAATTTTAATGAAGAAATTCGGCTTCAAAATTTTTTAAAATTTTCATGAAGAAATTCGGCTTCAAAAAAGTTGAAAATTTTCATGAAGTATTTGGGCTTCAACAAAGTTGAAAATTTTCATGAAGAAATTCGGCTTCAAAAAAGATGAAAATTTTCATGAAGTATTTGGGCTTCGAAAAAGTTGAAAATTTTAATGAAGAAATTCGTCTTCAAAAAGGTTTTCGCAAGGGGGGGTGTTTCGTCTTTTTTCAACTTTTTCGTAAGGGGGGGGTGTTTCGTCTTTTTTCAACTTTTTCGTAAGGGGGGGTGTTTCGTCTTTTTTCAACTTTTTCGTAAGAGGGGGGTGTTTCGTCTTTTTTCAACTTTTAAGTAAGGGGGTGGGTCAATTGAAAGTATTCATGAAGAAATTCGGATTCAAAAAAGTTGAAAATTTTCATGAAGTATTTGGGCTTCAAAAAAGTTGAAAATTTTCATGAAGAAATTCGGCTTCAAAAAAGTTTTCGCAAGGGGGGGTGTTTCGTGTTTTTTCAACTTTTTCGTAAGGGGGGGGTGTTTCGTCTTTTTTCAACTTTTTCGTGAGGGGGGGGTGTTTCGTCTTTTTTCAACTTTTTCGTAAGGGGGGGTGTTTCGTCTTTTTTCAACTTTTTCGTGAGGGGGGTGGGTCAATTGAAAGTATTCATGAAGAAATTCGGCTTCAAAAAAGTTGAAAATTTTCATGAAGTATTTGGGCTTCAAAAAAGTTGAAAATTTTCATGAAGAAATTCGGCTTCAAAAAAGTTTTCGCAAGGGGGGGGTGTTTCGTCTTTTTTCAACTTTTTCGTAAAGGGGGGGGTGTTTCGTCTTTTTTCAACTTTTTCGTAAGAGGGGGGTGTTTCGTCTTTTTTCAACTTTTTCGTGAGGGGGGGTGGGTCAATTGAAAATATTCATGAAGAAATTCGGCTTCAAAAAAGTTGAAAATTTTCATGAACTATTTGGGCTTCGAAAAAGTTGAAAATTTTAATGAAGAAATTCGTCTTCAAAAAAGTTTAAAATTTTCATGAAGAAATTCGGCTTCAAAAAAGATGAAAATTTTCATGAAGTATTTGGGCTTCGAAAAAGTTGAAAATTTTAATGAAGAAATTCGGCTTCAAAATTTTTTAAAATTTTCATGAAGAAATTCGGCTTCAAAAAAGTTGAAAATTTTCATGAAGTATTTGGGCTTCAACAAAGTTGAAAATTTTCATGAAGAATTTGGGCTTCAAAAAAGTTGAAAATATTCATGAAGAAATTTGGCTTCAAAACAGTTGAAAATTTTCATGAAGAAATTCGGCTTCAAAAAAGTTTTCGCAAGGGGGGGGTGTTTCGTCTTTTTTCAACTTTTTCGTAAGAGGGGGGTGTTTCGTCTTTTTTCAACTTTTTCGTGAGGGGGGTGGGTCAATTGAAAGTATTCATGAAGAAATTCGGCTTCAAAAAAGTTTAAAATTTTCATGAAGAAATTCGGCTTCAAAAAGGTTGAAAATTTTCATGAAGTATTTGGGCTTCGAAAAAGTTGAAAATTTTAATGAAGAAATTCGTCTTCAAAAAAGTTGAAAATTTTCATGAAGAAATTCGGCTTCAAAAAAGTTTTCGCGAGGGGGGGGTGTTTCGTCTTTTTTCAACTTTTTCGTAAGGGGGGGGTGTTTCGTCTTTTTTCAACTTTTTCGTAAGGGGGGGTGTTTCGTCTTTTTTCAACTTTTTCGTAAGAGGGGGGTGTTTCGTCTTTTTTCAACTTTTTCGTGAGGGGGGTGGGTCAATTGAAAATATTCATGAAGAAATTCGGCTTCAAAAAAGTTGAAAATTTTCATGAAGTATTTGGGCTTCAAAAATGTTTAAAATTTTCATGAAGAAATTCGGCTTCAAAAAAGATGAAAATTTTCATGAAGTATTTGGGCTTCGAAAAAGTTGAAAATTTTAATGAAGAAATTCGGCTTCAAAATTTTTTAAAATTTTCATGAAGAAATTCGGCTTCAAAAAAGTTGAAAATTTTCATGAAGTATTTGGGCTTCAACAAAGTTGAAAATTTTCATGAAGAAATTCGGCTTCAAAAAAGATGAAAATTTTCATGAAGTATTTGGGCTTCGAAAAAGTTGAAAATTTTAATGAAGAAATTCGTCTTCAAAAAGGTTTTCGCAAGGGGGGGTGTTTCGTCTTTTTTCAACTTTTTCGTAAGGGGGGGGTGTTTCGTCTTTTTTCAACTTTTTCGTAAGGGGGGGTGTTTCGTCTTTTTTCAACTTTTTCGTAAGAGGGGGGTGTTTCGTCTTTTTTCAACTTTTTCGTGAGGGGGGGTGGGTCAATTGAAAATATTCATGAAGATATTCGGCTTCAAAAAAGTTGAAAATTTTCATGAAGAAATTCGGCTTCAAAAAAGTTTAAAATTTTCATGAAGAAATTCGGCTTCAAAAAAGATGAAAATTTTCATGAATTATTTGGGCTTCGAAAAAGTTGAAAATTTTAATGAAGAAATTCGTCTTCAAAAAGGTTTTCGCAAGGGGGGGTGTTTCGTCTTTTTTCAACTTTTTCGTAAGGGGGGGGTGTTTCGTCTTTTTTCAACTTTTTCGTAAGAGGGGGGGTGTTTCGTCTTTTTTCAACTTTTTCGTGAGGGGGGTGGGTCAATTGAAAGTATTCATGAAGAAATTCGGCTTCAAAAAAGTTGAAAATTTTCATGAAGTATTTGGGCTTCAAAAAAGTTGAAAATTTTCATGAAGAAATTCGGCTTCAAAAAACTTTTCGCGAGGGGGGGGTGTTTCGTCTTTTTTCAACTTTTTCGTAAGGGGGGGGTGTTTCGTCTTTTTTCAACTTTTTCGTAAGAGGGGGTGTTTCGTCTTTTTTCAACTTTTTCGTAAGAGGGGGGTGTTTCGTCTTTTTTCAACTTTTTCGTGAGGGGGGGTGGGTCAATTGAAAGTATTCATGAAGAAATTCGGCTTCAAAAAAGTTGAAAATTTTCATGAAGTATTTGGGCTTCAAAATTTTTTTAAATTTTCATGAAGAAATTCGGCTTCAAAAAAGTTGAAAATTTTCATGAAGTATTTGGGCTTCAAAAAAGTTGAAAATTTTCATGAAGAAATTCGTCTTCAAAAAAGTTCAAAATTTTCATGAAGTATTTGGGCTTCAAAAATTTTTTAAATTTTCATGAAGAAATTCGGCTTCAAAAAAGTTGAAAATTTTCATGAAGTATTTGGGCTTCAAAAAAGTTGAAAATTTTCATGAAGAAATTCGGCTTCAAAAAAGTTTTCGCAAGGGGGGGGTGTTTCGTCTTTTTTCAACTTTTTCGTAAGGGGGGGTGTTTCGTCTTTTTTCAACTTTTTCGTAAGAGGGGGGTGTTTCGTCTTTTTTCAACTTTTAAGTGAGGGGGTGGGTCAATTGAAAGTATTCATGAAGAAATTCGGATTCAAAAAAGTAGAAAATTTTCATGAAGTATTTGGGCTTCAAAAAAGTTTTCGCAAGGGGGGGTGTTTCGTGTTTTTTCAACTTTTTCTTAAGGGGGGGGTGTTTCGTCTTTTTTCAACTTTTTCGTAAGGGGGGGTTGTTTCGTCTTTTTTCAACTTTTTCGTAAGGGGGGGTGTTTCGTCTTTTTTCAACTTTTTCGTGAGGGGGTGGGTCAATTGAAAGTATTCATGAAGAAATTCGGCTTCAAAAAAGTTGAAAATTTTCATGAAGTATTTGGGCTTCAAAAAAGTTGAAAATTTTCATGAAGAAATTCGGCTTCAAAAAAGTTTTCGCAAGGGGGGGGTGTTTCGTCTTTTTTCAACTTTTTCGTAAGGGGGGGGTGTTTCGTCTTTTTTCAACTTTTTCGTAAGAGGGGGGTGTTTCATCTTTTTTCAACTTTTTCGTGAGGGGGGGTGGGTCAATTGAAAATATTCATGAAGAAATTCGGCTTCAAAAAAGTTGAAAATTTTCATGAAGTATTTGGGCTTCGAAAAAGTTGAAAATATTCATGAAGAAATTCGGCTTCAAAAAAGTTTTCGCAAGGGGGGGATGTTTCGTCTTTTTTCAACTTTTTCGTAAGGGGGGGGTGTTTCGTCTTTTTTCAACTTTTTCGTAAGAGGGGGGGTGTTTCGTCTTTTTTCAACTTTTTCGTGAGGGGGGTGGGTCAATTGAAAGTATTCATGAAGAAATTCGGCTTCAAAAAAGTTGAAAATTTTCATGAAGTATTTGGGCTTCAAAAAAGTTGAAAATTTTCATGAAGAAATTCGGCTTCAAAAAAGTTTTCGCGAGGGGGGGGTGTTTCGTCTTTTTTCAACTTTTTCGTAAGGGGGGGGTGTTTCGTCTTTTTTCAACTTTTTCGTAAGGGGGGGTGTTTCGTCTTTTTTCAACTTTTTCGTGAGGGGGGGTGGGTCAATTGAAAGTATTCATGAAGAAATTCGGCTTCAAAAAAGTTGAAAATTTTCATGAAGTATTTGGGCTTCAAAATTTTTTTAAATTTTCATGAAGAAATTCGGCTTCAAAAAAGTTGAAAATTTTCATGAAGTATTTGGGCTTCAAAAAAGTTGAAAATTTTCATGAAGAAATTCGGCTTCAAAAAAGTTTTCGCAAGGGGGGGGTGTTTCGTCTTTTTTCAACTTTTTCGTAAGGGGGGGTGTTTCGTCTTTTTTCAACTTTTTCGTAAGAGGGGGGTGTTTCGTCTTTTTTCAACTTTTAAGTAAGGGGGTGGGTCAATTGAAAGTATTCATGAAGAAATTCGGATTCAAAAAAGTTGAAAATTTTCATGAAGTATTTGGGCTTCAAAAAAGTTGAAAATTTTCATGAAGAAATTCGGCTTCAAAAAAGTTTTCGCAAGGGGGGGTGTTTCGTGTTTTTTCAACTTTTTCGTAAGGGGGGGGTGTTTCGTCTTTTTTCAACTTTTTCGTGAGGGGGGGGTGTTTCGTCTTTTTTCAACTTTTTCGTAAGGGGGGGTGTTTCGTCTTTTTTCAACTTTTTCGTGAGGGGGGTGGGTCAATTGAAAGTATTCATGAAGAAATTCGGCTTCAAAAAAGTTGAAAATTTTCATGAAGTATTTGGGCTTCAAAAAAGTTGAAAATTTTCATGAAGAAATTCGGCTTCAAAAAAGTTTTCGCAAGGGGGGGGGTGTTTCGTCTTTTTTCAACTTTTTCGTAAAGGGGGGGGTGTTTCGTCTTTTTTCAACTTTTTCGTAAGAGGGGGGTGTTTCGTCTTTTTTCAACTTTTTCGTGAGGGGGGGTGGGTCAATTGAAAATATTCATGAAGAAATTCGGCTTCAAAAAAGTTGAAAATTTTCATGAACTATTTGGGCTTCGAAAAAGTTGAAAATTTTAATGAAGAAATTCGTCTTCAAAAAAGTTTAAAATTTTCATGAAAAATTCGGCTTCAAAAAAGATGAAAATTTTCATGAAGTATTTGGGCTTCGAAAAAGTTGAAAATTTTAATGAAGAAATTCGGCTTCAAAATTTTTTAAAATTTTCATGAAGAAATTCGGCTTCAAAAAAGTTGAAAATTTTCATGAAGTATTTGGGCTTCAACAAAGTTGAAAATTTTCATGAAGAATTTGGGCTTCAAAAAAGTTGAAAATATTCATGAAGAAATTTGGCTTCAAAACAGTTGAAAATTTTCATGAAGAAATTCGGCTTCAAAAAAGTTTTCGCAAGGGGGGGGTGTTTCGTCTTTTTTCAACTTTTTTGTAAGAGGGGGGTGTTTCGTCTTTTTTCAACTTTTTCGTGAGGGGGGTGGGTCAATTGAAAGTATTCATGAAGAAATTCGGCTTCAAAAAAGTTTAAAATTTTCATGAAGAAATTCGGCTTCAAAAAGGTTGAAAATTTTCATGAAGTATTTGGGCTTCGAAAAAGTTGAAAATTTTAATGAAGAAATTCGTCTTCAAAAAAGTTGAAAATTTTCATGAAGAAATTCGGCTTCAAAAAAGTTTTCGCGAGGGGGGGGTGTTTCGTCTTTTTTCAACTTTTTCGTAAGGGGGGGGTGTTTCGTCTTTTTTCAACTTTTTCGTAAGGGGGGGTGTTTCGTCTTTTTTCAACTTTTTCGTAAGAGGGGGGTGTTTCGTCTTTTTTCAACTTTTTCGTGAGGGGGGTGGGTCAATTGAAAATATTCATGAAGAAATTCGGCTTCAAAAAAGTTGAAAATTTTCATGAAGTATTTGGGCTTCAAAAATGTTTAAAATTTTCATGAAGAAATTCGGCTTCAAAAAAGATGAAAATTTTCATGAAGTATTTGGGCTTCGAAAAAGTTGAAAATTTTAATGAAGAAATTCGTCTTCAAAAAGGTTTTCGCAAGGGGGGGTGTTTCGTCTTTTTTCAACTTTTTCGTAAGGGGGGGTGTTTCCTCTTTTTTCAACTTTTTCATATGGGGGGGTTCGTCAATTGAAATTTTTCATGAAGTATTTGGGCTTCAAAAAAGTTGAAAATTTTCATGAAGTATTTGGGCTTCGAAAAAGTTGAAAATTTTAATGAAGAAATTCGTCTTCAAAAAGGTTTTCGCAAGGGGGGGTGTTTCGTCTTTTTTCAACTTTTTCGTAAGGGGGGGGTGTTTCGTCTTTTTTCAACTTTTTCGTAAGGGGGGGTGTTTCGTCTTTTTTCAACTTTTTCGTAAGAGGGGGGTGTTTCGTCTTTTTTCAACTTTTTCGTGAGGGGGGGTGGGTCAATTGAAAATATTCATGAAGATATTCGGCTTCAAAAAAGTTGAAAATTTTCATGAAGAAATTCGGCTTCAAAAAAGTTTAAAATTTTCATGAAGAAATTCGGCTTCAAAAAAGATGAAAATTTTCATGAAGTATTTGGGCTTCGAAAAAGTTGAAAATTTTAATGAAGAAATTCGTCTTCAAAAAGGTTTTCGCAAGGGGGGGTGTTTCGTCTTTTTTCAACTTTTTCGTAAGGGGGGGTGTTTCCTCTTTTTTCAACTTTTTCATATGGGGGGGTTCGTCAATTGAAATTTTTCATGAAGTGTTTGGGCTTCAAAAAAGTTGAAAATTTTCATGAAGTATTTGGGCTTCAAAAAAGTTGAAAATTTTCATGAAGAAATTCGGCTTCAAAAAAGTTGAAAATTTTCATGAAGTATTTGGGCTTCAAAAAAGTTGAAAATTTTCATGAAGAAATTCGGCTTCAAAAAAGTTTTCGCAAGGGGGGGGTGTTTCGTCTTTTTTCAACTTTTTCGTAAGGGGGGGTGTTTCGTCTTTTTTCAACTTTTTCGTAAGAGGGGGGTGTTTCGTCTTTTTTCAACTTTTAAGTGAGGGGGTGGGTCAATTGAAAGTATTCATGAAGAAATTCGGATTCAAAAAAGTTGAAAATTTTCATGAAGTATTTGGGCTTCAAAAAAGTTTTCGCAAGGGGGGGTGTTTCGTGTTTTTTCAACTTTTTCGTAAGGGGGGGGTGTTTCGTCTTTTTTCAACTTTTTCGTAAGGGGGGGTTGTTTCGTCTTTTTTCAACTTTTTCGTAAGGGGGGGTGTTTCGTCTTTTTTCAACTTTTTCGTGAGGGGGTGGGTCAATTGAAAGTATTCATGAAGAAATTCGGCTTCAAAAAAGTTGAAAATTTTCATGAAGTATTTGGGCTTCAAAAAAGTTGAAAATTTTCATGAAGAAATTCGGCTTCAAAAAAGTTTTCGCAAGGGGGGGGTGTTTCGTCTTTTTTCAACTTTTTCGTAAGGGGGGGGTGTTTCGTCTTTTTTCAACTTTTTCGTAAGAGGGGGGTGTTTCGTCTTTTTTCAACTTTTTCGTGAGGGGGGGTGGGTCAATTGAAAATATTCATGAAGAAATTCGGCTTCAAAAAAGTTGAAAATTTTCATGAAGTATTTGGGCTTCGAAAAAGTTGAAAATATTCATGAAGAAATTCGGCTTCAAAAAAGTTTTCGCAAGGGGGGGGTGTTTCGTCTTTTTTCAACTTTTTCGTAAGGGGGGGGTGTTTCGTCTTTTTTCAACTTTTTCGTAAGAGGGGGGGTGTTTCGTCTTTTTTCAACTTTTTCGTGAGGGGGGTGGGTCAATTGAAAGTATTCATGAAGAAATTCGGCTTCAAAAAAGTTGAAAATTTTCATGAAGTATTTGGGCTTCAAAAAAGTTGAAAATTTTCATGAAGAAATTCGGCTTCAAAAAAGTTTTCGCGAGGGGGGGGTGTTTCCTCTTTTTTCAACTTTTTCGTAAGGGGGGGGTGTTTCGTCTTTTTTCAACTTTTTCGTAAGAGGGGGTGTTTCGTCTTTTTTCAACTTTTTCGTAAGAGGGGGGTGTTTCGTCTTTTTTCAACTTTTTCGTGAGGGGGGGTGGGTCAATTGAAAGTATTCATGAAGAAATTCGGCTTCAAAAAAGTTGAAAATTTTCATGAAGTATTTGGGCTTCAAAATTTTTTAAAATTTTCATGAAGAAATTCGGCTTCAAAAAAGTTGAAAATTTTCATGAAGTATTTGGGCTTCAAAAAAGTTGAAAATTTTCATGAAGAAATTCGTCTTCAAAAAAGTTCAAAATTTTCATGAAGTATTTGGGCTTCAAAAATTTTTAAAATTTTCATGAAGAAATTCGGCTTCAAAAAAGTTGAAAATTTTCATGAAGTATTTGGGCTTCAAAAAAGTTGAAAATTTTCATGAAGAAATTCGGCTTCAAAAAAGTTTTCGCAAGGGGGGGGTGTTTCGTCTTTTTTCAACTTTTTCGTAAGGGGGGGTGTTTCGTCTTTTTTCAACTTTTTCGTAAGAGGGGGGTGTTTCGTCTTTTTTCAGTTTTTAAGTGAGGGGGTGGGTCAATTGAAAGTATTCATGAAGAAATTCGGATTCAAAAAAGTTGAAAATTTTCATGAAGTATTTGGGCTTCAAAAAAGTTTTCGCAAGGGGGGGGTGTTTCGTCTTTTTTCAACTTTTTCGTAAGGGGGGGGTGTTTCGTCTTTTTTCAACTTTTTCGTAAGAGGGGGGTGTTTCGTCTTTTTTCAACTTTTTCGTGAGGGGGGGTGGGTCAATTGAAAATATTCATGAAGAAATTCGGCTTCAAAAAAGTTGAAAATTTTCATGAAGTATTTGGGCTTCGAAAAAGTTGAAAATATTCATGAAGAAATTCGGCTTCAAAAAAGTTTTCGCAAGGGGGGGATGTTTCGTCTTTTTTCAACTTTTTCGTAAGGGGGGGGTGTTTCGTCTTTTTTCAACTTTTTCGTAAGAGGGGGGGTGTTTCGTCTTTTTTCAACTTTTTCGTGAGGGGGGTGGGTCAATTGAAAGTATTCATGAAGAAATTCGGCTTCAAAAAAGTTGAAAATTTTCATGAAGTATTTGGGCTTCAAAAAAGTTGAAAATTTTCATGAAGAAATTCGGCTTCAAAAAAGTTTTCGCGAGGGGGGGGTGTTTCGTCTTTTTTCAACTTTTTCGTAAGGGGGGGGTGTTTCGTCTTTTTTCAACTTTTTCGTAAGGGGGGGTGTTTCGTCTTTTTTCAACTTTTTCGTGAGGGGGGGTGGGTCAATTGAAAGTATTCATGAAGAAATTCGGCTTCAAAAAAGTTGAAAATTTTCATGAAGTATTTGGGCTTCAAAATTTTTTTAAATTTTCATGAAGAAATTCGGCTTCAAAAAAGTTGAAAATTTTCATGAAGTATTTGGGCTTCAAAAAAGTTGAAAATTTTCATGAAGAAATTCGGCTTCAAAAAAGTTTTCGCAAGGGGGGGGTGTTTCGTCTTTTTTCAACTTTTTCGTAAGGGGGGGTGTTTCGTCTTTTTTCAACTTTTTCGTAAGAGGGGGGTGTTTCGTCTTTTTTCAACTTTTAAGTAAGGGGGTGGGTCAATTGAAAGTATTCATGAAGAAATTCGGATTCAAAAAAGTTGAAAATTTTCATGAAGTATTTGGGCTTCAAAAAAGTTGAAAATTTTCATGAAGAAATTCGGCTTCAAAAAAGTTTTCGCAAGGGGGGGTGTTTCGTGTTTTTTCAACTTTTTCGTAAGGGGGGGGTGTTTCGTCTTTTTTCAACTTTTTCGTGAGGGGGGGGTGTTTCGTCTTTTTTCAACTTTTTCGTAAGGGGGGGTGTTTCGTCTTTTTTCAACTTTTTCGTGAGGGGGGTGGGTCAATTGAAAGTATTCATGAAGAAATTCGGCTTCAAAAAAGTTGAAAATTTTCATGAAGTATTTGGGCTTCAAAAAAGTTGAAAATTTTCATGAAGAAATTCGGCTTCAAAAAAGTTTTCGCAAGGGGGGGGGTGTTTCGTCTTTTTTCAACTTTTTCGTAAAGGGGGGGGTGTTTCGTCTTTTTTCAACTTTTTCGTAAGAGGGGGGTGTTTCGTCTTTTTTCAACTTTTTCGTGAGGGGGGGTGGGTCAATTGAAAATATTCATGAAGAAATTCGGCTTCAAAAAAGTTGAAAATTTTCATGAACTATTTGGGCTTCGAAAAAGTTGAAAATTTTAATGAAGAAATTCGTCTTCAAAAAAGTTTAAAATTTTCATGAAGAAATTCGGCTTCAAAAAAGATGAAAATTTTCATGAAGTATTTGGGCTTCGAAAAAGTTGAAAATTTTAATGAAGAAATTCGGCTTCAAAATTTTTTAAAATTTTCATGAAGAAATTCGGCTTCAAAAAAGTTGAAAATTTTCATGAAGTATTTGGGCTTCAACAAAGTTGAAAATTTTCATGAAGAATTTGGGCTTCAAAAAAGTTGAAAATATTCATGAAGAAATTTGGCTTCAAAACAG
This sequence comes from Labrus mixtus, assembly GCF_963584025.1. Classification (NCBI taxonomy): domain Eukaryota; kingdom Metazoa; phylum Chordata; class Actinopteri; order Labriformes; family Labridae; genus Labrus; species Labrus mixtus. The sequence continues at coordinate 174,167 of NW_026870219.1, forward strand.
TTGAAAATTTTCATGAAGAAATTCGGCTTCAAAAAAGTTTTCGCAAGGGGGGGGTGTTTCGTCTTTTTTCAACTTTTTCGTAAGAGGGGGGTGTTTCGTCTTTTTTCAACTTTTTCGTGAGGGGGGTGGGTCAATTGAAAGTATTCATGAAGAAATTCGGCTTCAAAAAAGTTTAAAATTTTCATGAAGAAATTCGGCTTCAAAAAGGTTGAAAATTTTCATGAAGTATTTGGGCTTCGAAAAAGTTGAAAATTTTAATGAAGAAATTCGTCTTCAAAAAATTTGAAAATTTTCATGAAGAAATTCGGCTTCAAAAAAGTTTTCGCGAGGGGGGGGTGTTTCGTCTTTTTTCAACTTTTTCGTAAGGGGGGGGTTTTTTCGTCTTTTTTCAACTTTTTCGTAAGGGGGGGTGTTTCGTCTTTTTTCAACTTTTTCGTAAGAGGGGGGTGTTTCGTCTTTTTTCAACTTTTTCGTGAGGGGGGTGGGTCAATTGAAAATATTCATGAAGAAATTCGGCTTCAAAAAAGTTGAAAATTTTCATGAAGTATTTGGGCTTCAAAAATGTTTAAAATTTTCATGAAGAAATTCGGCTTCAAAAAAGATGAAAATTTTCATGAAGTATTTGGGCTTCGAAAAAGTTGTAATTTTTAATGAAGAAATTCGTCTTCAAAAAGGTTTTCGCAAGGGGGGGTGTTTCGTCTTTTTTCAACTTTTTCGTAAGGGGGGGGTGTTTCGTCTTTTTTCAACTTTTTCGTAAGGGGGGGTGTTTCGTCTTTTTTCAACTTTTTCGTAAGAGGGGGGTGTTTCGTCTTTTTTCAACTTTTTCGTGAGGGGGGGTGGGTCAATTGAAAATATTCATGAAGATATTCGGCTTCAAAAAAGTTGAAAATTTTCATGAAGAAATTCGGCTTCAAAAAAGTTTAAAATTTTCATGAAGAAATTCGGCTTCAAAAAAGATGAAAATTTTCATGAAGTATTTGGGCTTCGAAAAAGTTGAAAATTTTAATGAAGAAATTCGTCTTCAAAAAGGTTTTCGCAAGGGGGGGTGTTTCGTCTTTTTTCAACTTTTTCGTAAGGGGGGGTGTTTCCTCTTTTTTCAACTTTTTCATATGGGGGGGTTCGTCAATTGAAATTTTTCATGAAGTATTTGGGCTTCAAAAAAGTTGAAAATTTTCATGAAGTATTTGGGCTTCAAAAAAGTTGAAAATTTTCATGAAGAAATTCGGCTCCAAAAAAGTTGAACGTTTTCATGAAGTATTTGGGCTTCAAAAAAGTTGAAAATTTTCATGAAGTATTTGGGCTTCAAAAAAGTTGAAAATATTCATGAAGAAATTCGGCTTCAAAAAAGTTGAAAATTTTCATGAAGTCTTTGGGCTTCAAAAATTTTTAAAATTTTCATGAAGAAATTCGGCTTCAAAAAAGTTGAAAATTTTCATGAAGTATTTGGGCTTCAAAAAAGTTGAAAATTTTCATGAAGAAATTCGGCTTCAAAAAAGTTTTCGCAAGGGGGGGTGTTTCGTCTTTTTTCAACTTTTTCGTAAGGGGGGGGTGTTTCGTCTTTTTTCAACTTTTTCGTGAGGGGGGGTGGGTCAATTGAAAATATTCATGAAGAAATTCGGCTTCAAAAAGGTTGAAAATTTTCATGAAGTATTTGGGCTTCAAAAATGTTTTAAATTTTCATGAAGAAATTCGGCTTCAAAAAACTTTAAAATTTTCATGAAGAAATTCGGCTTCAAAAAAGATGAAAATTTTCATGAAGTATTTGGGCTTCAAAAAAGTTGAAAATTTTCATGAAGAAATTCGGCTTCAAAAAAGATGAACGTTTTCATGAAGTATTTGGGCTTCAAAAAAGTTGAAAATTTTCATGAAGTATTTGGGCTTCAAAAAAGTTGAAAATTTTCATGAAGTATTTGGGCTTCAAAAAAGTTGAAAATATCCATGAAGAAATTCGGCTTCAAAACAGTTGAAAATTTTCATGAAGAAATTCGGCTTCAAAAAAGTTTTCGCAAGGGGGGGGTGTTTCGTCTTTTTTCGACTTTTTCGTAAGGGGGGGGTGTTTCGTGTTTTTTCAACTTTTTCGTAAGAGGGGGGAGTTTCGTCTTTTTTCAACTTTTTCGTGAGGGGGGTGGGTCAATTGAAAGTATTCATGAAGAAATTCGGCTTCAAAAAAGTTGAAAATTTTCATGAAGTATTTGGGCTTCAAAAAAGTTGAAAATTTTCATGAAGTATTTGGGCTTCAAAAAAGTTGAAAATATTCATGAAGAAATTCGGCTTCAAAACAGTTGAAAATTTTCATGAAGAAATTCGGCTTCAAAAAAGTTTTCGCAAGGGGGGGGTGTTTCGTCTTTTTTCAACTTTTTCGTAAGGGGGGGGTGTTTCGTCTTTTTTCAACTTTTTCGTAAGAGGGGGGAGTTTCGTCTTTTTTCAACTTTTTCGTGAGGGGGGTGGGTCAATTGAAAGTATTCATGAAGAAATTCGGCTTCAAAAAAGTTGAAAATTTTCATGAAGTATTTGGGGCTTCAAAAAAGTTGAAAATTTTCATGAAGAAATTCGGCTTCAAAAAAGTTTTCGCGAGGGGGGGGTGTTTTGTCTTTTTTCAACTTTTTCGTAAGGGGGGGGTGTTTCGTCTTTTTTCAACTTTTTCGTAAGGGGGGGTGTTTCGTCTTTTTTCAACTTTTTTGTAAAAGGGGGGTGTTTCGTCTTTTTTCAACTTTTTCGTAAGAGGGGGGGTGGGTCAATTGAAAATATTCATGAAGATATTCGGCTTCAAAAAAGTTGAAAATTTTCATGAAGTATTTGGGCTTCAAAAATGTTTAAAATTTTCATGAAGAAATTCGGCTTCAAAAAAGATGAAAATTTTCATGAAGTATTTGGGCTTCGAAAAAGTTGAAAATTTTAATGAAGAAATTCGTCTTCAAAAAGGTTTTCGCAAGGGTGGGTGTTTCGTCTTTTTTCAACTTTTTCGTAAGGGGGGGGTGTTTCGTCTTTTTTCAACTTTTTCGTAAGGGGGGGTGTTTCGTCTTTTTTCAACTTTTTCGTAAGAGGGGGGTGTTTCGTCTTTTTTCAAATTTTTCGTGAGGGGGGGTGGGTCAATTGAAAATATTCATGAAGATATTCGACTTCAAAAAAGTTGAAAATTTTCATGAAGAAATTCGGCTTCAAAAAAGTTTAAAATTTTCATGAAGAAATTCGGCTTCAAAAAAGATGAAAATTTTCATGAAGTATTTGGGCTTCGAAAAAGTTGAAAATATTCATGAAGAAATTCGGCTTCAAAACAGTTGAAAATTTTCATGAAGAAATTCGGCTTCAAAAAAGTTTTCGCAAGGGGGGGGTGTTTCGTCTTTTTTCAACTTTTTCGTAAGGGGGGGGTGTTTCGTCTTTTTTCAACTTTTTCGTAAGAGGGGGGAGTTTCGTCTTTTTTCAACTTTTTCGTGAGGGGGGTGGGTCAATTGAAAGTATTCATGAAGAAATTCGGCTTCAAAAAAGTTGAAAATTTTCATGAAGTATTTGGGGCTTCAAAAAAGTTGAAAATTTTCATGAAGAAATTCGGCTTCAAAAAAGTTTTCGCGAGGGGGGGGTGTTTTGTCTTTTTTCAACTTTTTCGTAAGGGGGGGGTGTTTCGTCTTTTTTCAACTTTTTCGTAAGGGGGGGTGTTTCGTCTTTTTTCAACTTTTTTGTAAAAGGGGGGTGTTTCGTCTTTTTTCAACTTTTTCGTAAGAGGGGGGGTGGGTCAATTGAAAATATTCATGAAGATATTCGACTTCAAAAAAGTTGAAAATTTTCATGAAGAAATTCGGCTTCAAAAAAGTTTAAAATTTTCATGAAGAAATTCGGCTTCAAAAAAGATGAAAATTTTCATGAAGTATTTGGGCTTCGAAAAAGTTGAAAATTTTAATGAAGAAATTCGTCTTCAAAAAGGTTTTCGCAAGGGGGGGTGTTTCGTCTTTTTTCAACTTTTTCGAAAGGGGGGGTGTTTCCTCTTTTTTCAAATTTTTCATATGGGGGGGTTGGTCAATTGAAATTTTTCATGAAGTATTTGGGCTTCAAAAAAGTTGAAAATTTTCATGAAGTATTTGGGCTTCAAAAAAGTTGAAAATTTTCATGAAGAAATTCGGCTTCAAAAAAGTTGAACGTTTTCATGAAGTATTTGGGCTTCAAAAAAGTTGAAAATTTTCATGAAGTATTTGGGCTTCAAAAAAGTTGAAAATATTCATGAAGAAATTCGGCTTCAAAAAAGTTGAAAATTTTCATGAAGTATTTGGGCTTCAAAATTTTTTTAAATTTTCATGAAGAAATTCGGCTTCAAAAAACTTGAAAATTTTCATGAAGTATTTGGGCTTCAAAAAAGTTGAAAATTTTCATGAAGAAATTCGGCTTCAAAAAAGTTTTCGCAAGGGGGGGGTGTTTCGTCTTTTTTCAACTTTTTCGTAAGGGGGGGGTGTTTCGTCTTTTTTCAACTTTTTCGTAAGAGGGGGGTGTTTCGTCTTTTTTCAACTTTTTCGTGAGGGGGGGTGGGTCAATTGAAAATATTCATGAAGAAATTCGGCTTCAAAAAAGTTGAAAATTTTCATGAAGAAATTCGGCTTCAAAAAAGTTTTCGCAAGGGGGGGGTGTTTCGTCTTTTTTCAACTTTTTCGTAAGGGGGGGGTGTTTCGTCTTTTTTCAACTTTTTCGTAAGAGGGGGGTGTTTCGTCTTTTTTCAACTTTTTCGTGAGGGGGGGTGGGTCAATTGAAAATATTCATGAAGAAATTCGGCTTCAAAAAAGTTGAAAATTTTCATGAAGTATTTGGGCTTCGAAAAAGTTGAAAATATTCATGAAGAAATTCGTCTTCAAAAAAGTTTTCGCAAGGGGGGGTGTTTCGTCTTTTTTCAACTTTTTCGTAAGGGGGGGTGTTTCCTCTTTTTTCAACTTTTTCATATGGGGGGGTTGGTCAATTGAAATTTTTCATGAAGTATTTGGGTTTCAAAAAAGTTGAAAATTTTCATGAAGTATTTGGGCTTCAAAAAAGTTGAAAATTTTCATGAAGAAATTCGGCTTCAAAAAAGTTGAACGTTTTCATGAAGTATTTGGGCTTCAAAAAAGTTGAAAATTTTCATGAAGTATTTGGGCTTCAAAAAAGTTGAAAATATTCATGAAGAAATTCGGCTTCAAAAAACTTGAAAATTTTCATGAAGTATTTGGGCTTCAAAATTTTTTTAAATTTTCATGAAGAAATTCGGCTTCAAAAAAGTTTTCGCAAGGGGGGGGTGTTTCGTCTTTTTTCAACTTTTTCGTAAGGGGGGGGTGTTTCGTCTTTTTTCAACTTTTTCGTAAGAGGGGGGTGTTTCGTCTTTTTTCAACTTTTTCGTGAGGGGGGGTGGGTCAATTGAAAATATTCATGAAGAAATTCGGCTTCAAAAAAGTTGAAAATTTTCATGAAGTATTTGGGCTTCGAAAAAGTTGAAAATATTCATGAAGAAATTCGTCTTCAAAAAAGTTTTCGCAAGGGGGGGTGTTTCGTCTTTTTTCAACTTTTTCGTAAGGGGGGGTGTTTCCTCTTTTTTCAACTTTTTCATATGGGGGGGTTGGTCAATTGAAATTTTTCATGAAGTATTTGGGTTTCAAAAAAGTTGAAAATTTTCATGAAGTATTTGGGCTTCAAAAAAGTTGAAAATTTTCATGAAGAAATTCGGCTTCAAAAAAGTTGAACGTTTTCATGAAGTATTTGGGCTTCAAAAAAGTTGAAAATTTTCATGAAGTATTTGGGCTTCAAAAAAGTTGAAAATATTCATGAAGAAATTCGGCTTCAAAAAACTTGAAAATTTTCATGAAGTATTTGGGCTTCAAAATTTTTTTTAATTTTCATGAAGAAATTCGGCTTCAAAAAACTTGAAAATTTTCATGAAGTATTTGGGCTTCAAAAAAGTTGAAAATTTTCATGAAGAAATTCGGCTTCAAAAAAGTTTTCGCAAGGGGGGGGTGTTTCGTCTTTTTTCAACTTTTTCGTAAGAGGGGGGTGTTTCGTCTTTTTTCAACTTTTTCGTGAGGGGGGGTGGGTCAATTGAAAATATTCATGAAGAAATTCGGCTTCAAAAAAGTTGAAAATTTTCATGAAGAAATTCGGCTTCAAAAAAGTTTTCGCAAGGGGGGGGTGTTTCGTCTTTTTTCAACTTTTTCGTAAGGGGGGGGTGTTTCGTCTTTTTTCAACTTTTTCGTAAGAGGGGGGTGTTTCGTCTTTTTTCAACTTTTTCGTGAGGGGGGGTGGGTCAATTGAAAATATTCATGAAGAAATTCGGCTTCAAAAAAGTTGAAAATTTTCATGAAGTATTTGGGCTTCGAAAAAGTTGAAAATATTCATGAAGAAATTCGTCTTCAAAAAAGTTTTCGCAAGGGGGGGTGTTTCGTCTTTTTTCAACTTTTTCGTAAGGGGGGGTGTTTCCTCTTTTTTCAACTTTTTCATATGGGGGGGTTGGTCAATTGAAATTTTTCATGAAGTATTTGGGTTTCAAAAAAGTTGAAAATTTTCATGAAGTATTTGGGCTTCAAAAAAGTTGAAAATTTTCATGAAGAAATTCGGCTTCAAAAAAGTTGAACGTTTTCATGAAGTATTTGGGCTTCAAAAAAGTTGAAAATTTTCATGAAGTATTTGGGCTTCAAAAAAGTTGAAAATATTCATGAAGAAATTCGGCTTCAAAAAACTTGAAAATTTTCATGAAGTATTTGGGCTTCAAAATTTTTTTAAATTTTCATGAAGAAATTCGGCTTCAAAAAAGTTGAAAATTTTCATGAAGTATTTGGGCTTCAAAAAAGTTGAAAATTTTCATGAAGAAATTCGGCTTCAAAAAAGTTTTCGCAAGGGGGGGTGTTTCGTCTTTTTTCAACTTTTTCGTAAGGGGGGGTGTTTCGTCTTTTTTCAACTTTTTCGTAAGAGGGGGGTGTTTCGTCTTTTTTCAACTTTTTCGTGAGGGGGTGGGTCAATTGAAAGTATTCATGAAGAAATTCGGCTTCAAAAAAGTTGAAAATTTTCAAGAAGTATTTGGGCTTCAAAAAAGTTAAAAATTTTCATGAAGAAATTCGGCTTCAAAAAAGTTTTCACAAGGGGGGGTGTTTCGTCTTTTTTCAACTTTTTCGTAAGGGGGGGGTGTTTCGTCTTTTTTCAACTTTTTCGTGAGGGGGGGTAGGTCAATTGAAAATATTCATGAAGAAATTCGGCTTCAAAAAGGTTGAAAATTTTCATGAAGTATTTGGGCTTCAAAAATGTTTTAAATTTTCATGAAGAAATTCGGCTTCAAAAAACTTTAAAATTTTCATGAAGAAATTCGGCTTCAAAAAAGATGAAAATTTTCATGAAGTATTTGGGCTTCAAAAAAGTTGAAAATTTTCATGAAGAAATTCGGCTTCAAAAAAGATGAACGTTTTCATGAAGTATTTGGGCTTCAAAAAAGTTGAAAATTTTCATGAAGTATTTGGGCTTCAAAAAAGTTGAAAATTTTCATGAAGTATTTGGGCTTCAAAAAAGTTGAAAATATTCATGAAGAAATTCGGCTTCAAAACAGTTGAAAATTTTCATGAAGAAATTCGGCTTCAAAAAAGTTTTCGCAAGGGGGGGGTGTTTCGTCTTTTTTCAACTTTTTCGTAAGGGGGGGGGTGTTTCGTCTTTTTTCAACTTTTTCGTAAGAGGGGGGAGTTTCGTCTTTTTTCAACTTTTTCGTGAGGGGGTTGGTCAATTGAAAGTATTCATGAAGAAATTCGGCTTCAAAAAAGTTGAAAATTTTCATGAAGTATTTGGGCTTCAAAAAAGTTGAAAATTTTCATGAAGAAATTCGGCTTCAAAAAAGTTTTCGCGAGGGGGGGGTGTTTCGTCTTTTTTCAACTTTTTCGTAAGGGGGGGGTGTTTCGTCTTTTTTCAACTTTTTCGTGAGGGGGGGTGGGTCAATTGAAAATATTCATGAAGATATTCGACTTCAAAAAAGTTGAAAATTTTCATGAAGAAATTCGGCTTCAAAAAAGTTTAAAATTTTCATGAAGAAATTCGGCTTCAAAAAAGATGAAAATTTTCATGAAGTATTTGGGCTTCGAAAAAGTTGAAAATTTTAATGAAGAAATTCGTCTTCAAAAAGGTTTTCGCAAGGGGGGGTGTTTCGTCTTTTTTCAACTTTTTCGTAAGGGGGGGTGTTTCCTCTTTTTTCAAATTTTTCATATGGGGGGGTTGGTCAATTGAAATTTTTCATGAAGTATTTGTGCTTCAAAAAAGTTGAAAATATTCATGAAGAAATTCGGCTTCAAAAAACTTGAAAATTTTCATGAAGTATTTGGGCTTCAAAAATTTTTTAAATTTTCATGAAGAAATTCGGCTTCAAAAAAGTTGAAAATTTTCATGAAGTATTTGGGCTTCAAAAAAGTTGAAAATTTTCATGAAGAAATTCGGCTTCAAAAAAGTTTTCGCAAGGGGGGGTGTTTCGTCTTTTTTCAACTTTTTCGTAAGGGGGGGTGTTTCGTCTTTTTTCAACTTTTTCGTAAGAGGGGGGTGTTTCGTCTTTTTTCAACTTTTTCGTGAGGGGGTGGGTCAATTGAAAGTATTCATGAAGAAATTCGGCTTCAAAAAAGTTGAAAATTTTCATGAAGTATTTGGGCTTCAAAAAAGTTGAAAATTTTCATGAAGAAATTCGGCTTCAAAAAAGTTTTCGCAAGGGGGGGTGTTTCGTCTTTTTTCAACTTTTTCGTAAGGGGGGGGTGTTTCGTCTTTTTTCAACTTTTTCGTGAGGGGGGGTGGGTCAATTGAAAATATTCATGAAGAAATTCGGCTTCAAAAAGGTTGAAAATTTTCATGAAGTATTTGGGCTTCAAAAATGTTTTAAATTTTCATGAAGAAATTCGGCTTCAAAAAACTTTAAAATTTTCATGAAGAAATTCGGCTTCAAAAAAGATGAAAATTTTCATGAAGTATTTGGGCTTCAAAAAAGTTGAAAATTTTCATGAAGAAATTCGGCTTCAAAAAAGATGAACGTTTTCATGAAGTATTTGGGCTTCAAAAAAGTTGAAAATTTTCATGAAGTATTTGGGCTTCAAAAAAGTTGAAAATTTTCATGAAGTATTTGGGCTTCAAAAAAGTTGAAAATATTCATGAAGAAATTCGGCTTCAAAACAGTTGAAAATTTTCATGAAGAAATTCGGCTTCAAAAAAGTTTTCGCAAGGGGGGGGTGTTTCGTCTTTTTTCAACTTTTTCGTAAGGGGGGGGGTGTTTCGTCTTTTTTCAACTTTTTCGTAAGAGGGGGGAGTTTCGTCTTTTTTCAACTTTTTCGTGAGGGGGTTGGTCAATTGAAAGTATTCATGAAGAAATTCGGCTTCAAAAAAGTTGAAAATTTTCATGAAGTATTTGGGCTTCAAAAAAGTTGAAAATTTTCATGAAGAAATTCGGCTTCAAAAAAGTTTTCGCGAGGGGGGGGTGTTTCGTCTTTTTTCAACTTTTTCGTAAGGGGGGGGTGTTTCGTCTTTTTTTCAACTTTTTCGTAAGAGGGGGGTGTTTCGTCTTTTTTCAACTTTTTCGTGAGGGGGGGTGGGTCAATTGAAAATATTCATGAAGATATTCGACTTCAAAAAAGTTGAAAATTTTCATGAAGAAATTCGGCTTCAAAAAAGTTTAAAATTTTCATGAAGAAATTCGGCTTCAAAAAAGATGAAAATTTTCATGAAGTATTTGGGCTTCGAAAAAGTTGAAAATTTTAATGAAGAAATTCGTCTTCAAAAAGGTTTTCGCAAGGGGGGGTGTTTCGTCTTTTTTCAACTTTTTCGTAAGGGGGGGTGTTTCCTCTTTTTTCAAATTTTTCATATGGGGGGGTTGGTCAATTGAAATTTTTCATGAAGTATTTGGGCTTCAAAAAAGTTGAAAATTTTCATGAAGTATTTGGGCTTCAAAAAAGTTGAAAATTTTCATGAAGAAATTCGGCTTCAAAAAAGTTGAACGTTTTCATGAAGTATTTGGGCTTCAAAAAAGTTGAAAATTTTCATGAAGTATTTGGGCTTCAAAAAAGTTGAAAATATTCATGAAGAAATTCGGCTTCAAAAAAGTTGAACATTTTCATGAAGTATTTGGGCTTCAAAATTTTTTTAAATTTTCATGAAGAAATTCGGCTTCAAAAAACTTGAAAATTTTCATGAAGTATTTGGGCTTCAAAAAAGTTGAAAATTTTCATGAAGAAATTCGGCTTCAAAAAAGTTTTCGCAAGGGGGGGGTGTTTCGTCTTTTTTCAACTTTTTCGTAAGGGGGGGGTGTTTCGTCTTTTTTCAACTTTTTCGTAAGAGGGGGGTGTTTCGTCTTTTTTCAACTTTTTCGTGAGGGGGGGTGGGTCAATTGAAAATATTCATGAAGAAATTCGGCTTCAAAAAAGTTGAAAATTTTCATGAAGAAATTCGGCTTCAAAAAAGTTTTCGCAAGGGGGGGGTGTTTCGTCTTTTTTCAACTTTTTCGTAAGGGGGGGGTGTTTCGTCTTTTTTCAACTTTTTCGTAAGAGGGGGGTGTTTCGTCTTTTTTCAACTTTTTCGTGAGGGGGGGTGGGTCAATTGAAAATATTCATGAAGAAATTCGGCTTCAAAAAAGTTGAAAATTTTCATGAAGTATTTGGGCTTCGAAAAAGTTGAAAATATTCATGAAGAAATTCGTCTTCAAAAAAGTTTTCGCAAGGGGGGGTGTTTCGTCTTTTTTCAACTTTTTCGTAAGGGGGGGTGTTTCCTCTTTTTTCAACTTTTTCATATGGGGGGGTTGGTCAATTGAAATTTTTCATGAAGTATTTGGGTTTCAAAAAAGTTGAAAATTTTCATGAAGTATTTGGGCTTCAAAAAAGTTGAAAATTTTCATGAAGAAATTCGGCTTCAAAAAAGTTGAACGTTTTCATGAAGTATTTGGGCTTCAAAAAAGTTGAAAATTTTCATGAAGTATTTGGGCTTCAAAAAAGTTGAAAATATTCATGAAGAAATTCGGCTTCAGAAAACTTGAAAATTTTCATGAAGTATTTGGGCTTCAAAATTTTTTTAAATTTTCATGAAGAAATTCGGCTTCAAAAAAGTTGAAAATTTTCATGAAGTATTTGGGCTTCAAAAAAGTTGAAAATTTTCATGAAGAAATTCGGCTTCAAAAAAGTTTTCGCAAGGGGGGGTGTTTCGTCTTTTTTCAACTTTTTCGTAAGGGGGGGTGTTTCGTCTTTTTTCAACTTTTTCGTAAGAGGGGGGTGTTTCGTCTTTTTTCAACTTTTTCGTGAGGGGGTGGGTCAATTGAAAGTATTCATGAAGAAATTCGGCTTCAAAAAAGTTGAAAATTTTCATGAAGTATTTGGGCTTCAAAAAAGTTGAAAATTTTCATGAAGAAATTCGGCTTCAAAAAAGTTTTCGCAAGGGGGGGTGTTTCGTCTTTTTTCAACTTTTTCGTAAGGGGGGGGTGTTTCGTCTTTTTTCAACTTTTTCGTGAGGGGGGGTGGGTCAATTGAAAATATTCATGAAGAAATTCGGCTTCAAAAAGGTTGAAAATTTTCATGAAGTATTTGGGCTTCAAAAATGTTTTAAATTTTCATGAAGAAATTCGGCTTCAAAAAACTTTAAAATTTTCATGAAGAAATTCGGCTTCAAAAAAGATGAAAATTTTCATGAAGTATTTGGGCTTCAAAAAAGTTGAAAATTTTCATGAAGAAATTCGGCTTCAAAAAAGATGAACGTTTTCATGAAGTATTTGGGCTTCAAAATTTTTTTAAATTTTCATGAAGAAATTCGGCTTCAAAAAACTTGAAAATTTTCATGAAGTATTTGGGCTTCAAAAAAGTTGAAAATTTTCATGAAGAAATTCGGCTTCAAAAAAGTTTTCGCAAGGGGGGGGTGTTTCGTCTTTTTTCAACTTTTTCGTAAGGGGGGGGTGTTTCGTCTTTTTTCAACTTTTTCGTAAGAGGGGGGTGTTTCGTCTTTTTTCAACTTTTTCGTGAGGGGGGGTGGGTCAATTGAAAATATTCATGAAGAAATTCGGCTTCAAAAAAGTTGAAAATTTTCATGAAGAAATTCGGCTTCAAAAAAGTTTTCGCAAGGGGGGGGTGTTTCGTCTTTTTTCAACTTTTTCGTAAGGGGGGGGTGTTTCGTCTTTTTTCAACTTTTTCGTAAGAGGGGGGTGTTTCGTCTTTTTTCAACTTTTTCGTGAGGGGGGGTGGGTCAATTAAAAATATTCATGAAGAAATTCGGCTTCAAAAAAGTTGAAAATTTTCATGAAGTATTTGGGCTTCGAAAAAGTTGAAAATATTCATGAAGAAATTCGTCTTCAAAAAAGTTTTCGCAAGGGGGGGTGTTTCGTCTTTTTTCAACTTTTTCGTAAGGGGGGGTGTTTCCTCTTTTTTCAACTTTTTCATATGGGGGGGTTGGTCAATTGAAATTTTTCATGAAGTATTTGGGTTTCAAAAAAGTTGAAAATTTTCATGAAGTATTTGGGCTTCAAAAAAGTTGAAAATTTTCATGAAGAAATTCGGCTTCAAAAAAGTTGAACGTTTTCATGAAGTATTTGGGCTTCAAAAAAGTTGAAAATTTTCATGAAGTATTTGGGCTTCAAAAAAGTTGAAAATATTCATGAAGAAATTCGGCTTCAAAAAACTTGAAAATTTTCATGAAGTATTTGGGCTTCAAAATTTTTTTAAATTTTCATGAAGAAATTCGGCTTCAAAAAAGTTGAAAATTTTCATGAAGAAATTCGGCTTCAAAAAAGTTTTCGCAAGGGGGGGTGTTTCGTCTTTTTTCAACTTTTTCGTAAGGGGGGGTGTTTCGTCTTTTTTCAACTTTTTCGTAAGAGGGGGGTGTTTCGTCTTTTTTCAACTTTTTCGTGAGGGGGTGGGTCAATTGAAAGTATTCATGAAGAAATTCGGCTTCAAAAAAGTTGAAAATTTTCATGAAGTATTTGGGCTTCAAAAAAGTTGAAAATTTTCATGAAGAAATTCGGCTTCAAAAAAGTTTTCGCAAGGTGGGGTGTTTCGTCTTTTTTCAACTTTTTCGTAAGGGGGGGGTGTTTCGTCTTTTTTCAACTTTTTCGTGAGGGGGGGTGGGTCAATTGAAAATATTCATGAAGAAATTCGGCTTCAAAAAGGTTGAAAATTTTCATGAAGTATTTGGGCTTCAAAAATGATTTAAATTTTCATGAAGAAATTCGGCTTCAAAAAACTTTAAAATTTTCATGAAGAAATTCGGCTTCAAAAAAGATGAAAATTTTCATGAAGTATTTGGGCTTCAAAAAAGTTGAAAATTTTCATGAAGAAATTCGGCTTCAAAAAAGATGAACGTTTTCATGAAGTATTTGGGCTTCAAAAAAGTTGAAAATTTTCATGAAGTATTTGGGCTTCAAAAAAGTTGAAAATTTTCATGAAGTATTTGGGCTTCAAAAAAGTTGAAAATATTCATGAAGAAATTCGGCTTCAAAACAGTTGAAAATTTTCATGAAGAAATTCGGCTTCAAAAAAGTTTTCGCAAGGGGGGGGTGTTTCGTCTTTTTTCAACTTTTTCGTGAGGGGGTTGGTCAATTGAAAGTATTCATGAAGAAATTCGGCTTCAAAAAAGTTGAAAATTTTCATGAAGTATTTGGGCTTCAAAAAAGTTGAAAATTTTCATGAAGAAATTCGGCTTCAAAAAAGTTTTCGCGAGGGGGGGGTGTTTCGTCTTTTTTCAACTTTTTCGTAAGGGGGGGGTGTTTCGTCTTTTTTTCAACTTTTTCGTAAGGGGGGGTGTTTCGTCTTTTTTCAACTTTTTCGTAAGAGGGGGGTGTTTCGTCTTTTTTCAACTTTTTCGTGAGGGGGGGTTGGTCAATTGAAAATATTCATGAAGAAATTCGGCTTCAAAAAAGTCGAAAATTTTCATGAAGTATTTGGGCTTCAAAAATGTTTTAAATTTTCATGAAGAAATTCGGCTTCAAAAAACTTGAAAATTTTCATGAAGTATTTGGGCTTCAAAATTTTTTTAAATTTTCATGAAGAAATTCGGCTTCAAAAAAGTTGAAAATTTTCATGAAGAAATTCGGCTTCAAAAAAGTTTTCGCAAGGGGGGGTGTTTCGTCTTTTTTCAACTTTTTCGTAAGGGGGGGTGTTTCGTCTTTTTTCAACTTTTTCGTAAGAGGGGGGTGTTTCGTCTTTTTTCAACTTTTTCGTGAGGGGGTGGGTCAATTGAAAGTATTCATGAAGAAATTCGGCTTCAAAAAAGTTGAAAATTTTCATGAAGTATTTGGGCTTCAAAAAAGTTGAAAATTTTCATGAAGAAATTCGGCTTCAAAAAAGTTTTCGCAAGGTGGGGTGTTTCGTCTTTTTTCAACTTTTTCGTAAGGGGGGGGTGTTTCGTCTTTTTTCAACTTTTTCGTGAGGGGGGGTGGGTCAATTGAAAATATTCATGAAGAAATTCGGCTTCAAAAAGGTTGAAAATTTTCATGAAGTATTTGGGCTTCAAAAATGATTTAAATTTTCATGAAGAAATTCGGCTTCAAAAAACTTTAAAATTTTCATGAAGAAATTCGGCTTCAAAAAAGATGAAAATTTTCATGAAGTATTTGGGCTTCAAAAAAGTTGAAAATTTTCATGAAGAAATTCGGCTTCAAAAAAGATGAACGTTTTCATGAAGTATTTGGGCTTCAAAAAAGTTGAAAATTTTCATGAAGTATTTGGGCTTCAAAAAAGTTGAAAATTTTCATGAAGTATTTGGGCTTCAAAAAAGTTGAAAATATTCATGAAGAAATTCGGCTTCAAAACAGTTGAAAATTTTCATGAAGAAATTCGGCTTCAAAAAAGTTTTCGCAAGGGGGGGGTGTTTCGTCTTTTTTCAACTTTTTCGTGAGGGGGTTGGTCAATTGAAAGTATTCATGAAGAAATTCGGCTTCAAAAAAGTTGAAAATTTTCATGAAGTATTTGGGCTTCAAAAAAGTTGAAAATTTTCATGAAGAAATTCGGCTTCAAAAAAGTTTTCGCGAGGGGGGGGTGTTTCGTCTTTTTTCAACTTTTTCGTAAGGGGGGGGTGTTTCGTCTTTTTTTCAACTTTTTCGTAAGGGGGGGTGTTTCGTCTTTTTTCAACTTTTTCGTAAGAGGGGGGTGTTTCGTCTTTTTTCAACTTTTTCGTGAGGGGGGGTTGGTCAATTGAAAATATTCATGAAGAAATTCGGCTTCAAAAAAGTCGAAAATTTTCATGAAGTATTTGGGCTTCAAAAATGTTTTAAATTTTCATGAAGAAATTCGGCTTCAAAAAAGTTGAAAATTTTCATGAAGAAATTCGGCTTCAAAAAAGTTTTCGCAAGGGGGGGTGTTTCGTCTTTTTTCAACTTTTTCGTGAGGGGGGGGTGTTTCGTCTTTTTTCAACTTTTTCGTAAGAGGGGGGTGTTTCGTCTTTTTTCAACTTTTTCGTGAGGCGGGGTGGGTCAATTGAAAATATTCATGAAGAAATTCGGCTTCAAAAAGGTTGAAAATTTTCATGAAGTATTTGGGCTTCAAAAATGTTTTAAATTTTCATGAAGAAATTCGGCTTCAAAAAACTTTAAAATTTTCATGAAGAAATTCGGCTTCAAAAAAGATGAAAATTTTCATGAAGTATTTGGGCTTCAAAAAAGTTGAAAATTTTCATGAAGAAATTCGGCTTCAAAAAAGATGAACGTTTTCATGAAGTATTTTGGCTTCAAAAAAGTTGAAAGTATTCATGAAGAAATTCGGCTTCAAAAAAGTTGAAAATATTCATGAAGAAATTCGGCTTCAAAAAAGATGAAAATTTTCATGAAGTATTTTGGCTTCAAAAAAGTTGAAAGTATTCATGAAGAAATTCGGCTTCAAAAAAGTTGAAAATATTCATGAAGAAATTCGGCTTCAAAACAGTTGAAAATTTTCATGAAGAAATTTGGCTTCAAAAAAGTTTTCGCAAGGGGGGGGTTTTTTCGTCTTTTTTCAACTTTTTCGTAAGGGGGGGGTGTTTCGTCTTTTTTCAACTTTTTCGTAAGGGGGGGTGTTTCCTCTTTTTTCAACTTTTTCATATGGGGGGGTTGGTCAATTGAAATTTTTCATGAAGTATTTGGGCTTCAAAAAAGTTGAAAATTTTCATGAAGTATTTGGGCTTCAAAAAAGTTGAAAATTTTCATGAAGAAATTCGGCTTCAAAAAAGTTGAACGTTTTCATGAAGTATTTGGGCTTCAAAAAAGTTGAAAATATTCATGAAGAAATTCGGCTTCAAAAAAGTTGAACGTTTTCATGAAGTATTTGGGCTTCAAAAAGTTGAAAATATTCATGAAGAAATTCGGCTTCAAAAAAGTTGAAAATTTTCATGAAGTATTTGGGCTTCAAAATTTTTTTAAATTTTCATGAAGAAATTCGGCTTCAAAAAAGTTGAAAATTTTCATGACGTATTTGGGCTTCAAAAAAGTTGAAAATTTTCATGAAGAAATTCGGCTTCAAAAAAGTTTTCACGAGGGGGGGGTGTTTCGTCGTTTTTTAACTTTTTCGTAAGGGGGGGGTGTTTCGTCTTTTTTCAACTTTTTCGTAAGGGGGGGGTGTTTCGTCTTTTTTCAACTTTTTCGTAAGAGGGGGGTGTTTCGTCCTTTTTCAACTTTTTCGTGAGGGGGGGTGGGTCAATTGAAAATATTCATGAAGAAATTCGGCTTCAAAAAAGTTGAAAATTTTCATGAAGTATTTGGGCTTCAAAAATGTTTAAAATTTTCATGAAGTAATTCGGCTTCAAAAAAGTTTAAAATTTTAATGAAGAAATTCGGCTTCAAAAAAGTTGAAAATTTTCATGAATTATTTGGGCTTCAAAAATGTTTTAAATTTTCATGAAGAAATTCGGCTTCAAAAAAGTTTAAAATTTTCATGAAGAAATTCGGCTTCAAAAAAGATGAAAATTTTCATGAAGTATTTGGGCTTCAAAAAAGTTGAAAATTTTCATGAAGAAATTCGGATTCAAAAAAGTTGAACGTTTTCATGAAGTATTTGGGCTTCAAAAAAGTTGAAAATATTCATGAAGAAATTCGGCTTCAAAAAAGTTGAACGTTTTCATGAAGTATTTGGGCTTCAAAAAGTTGAAAATATTCATGAAGAAATTCGGCTTCAAAAAAGTTGAAAATTTTCATGAAGTATTTGGGCTTCAAAATTTTTTTAAATTTTCATGAAGAAATTCGGCTTCAAAAAAGTTGAAAATTTTCATGACGTATTTGGGCTTCAAAAAAGTTGAAAATTTTCATGAAGAAATTCGGCTTCAAAAAAGTTTTCACGAGGGGGGGGTGTTTCGTCGTTTTTTAACTTTTTCGTAAGGGGGGGGTGTTTCGTCTTTTTTCAACTTTTTCGTAAGGGGGGGGTGTTTCGTCTTTTTTCAACTTTTTCGTAAGAGGGGGGTGTTTCGTCCTTTTTCAACTTTTTCGTGAGGGGGGGTGGGTCAATTGAAAATATTCATGAAGAAATTCGGCTTCAAAAAAGTTGAAAATTTTCATGAAGTATTTGGGCTTCAAAAATGTTTAAAATTTTCATGAAGAAATTCGGCTTCAAAAAAGTTTAAAATTTTAATGAAGAAATTCGGCTTCAAAAAAGTTGAAAATTTTCATGAATTATTTGGGCTTCAAAAATGTTTTAAATTTTCATGAAGAAATTCGGCTTCAAAAAAGTTTAAAATTTTCATGAAGAAATTCGGCTTCAAAAAAGATGAAAATTTTCATGAAGTATTTGGGCTTCAAAAAAGTTGAAAATTTTCATGAAAAAATTCGGCTTCAAAAAAGATGAACGTTTTCATGAAGTATTTGGGCTTCAAAAAAGTTGAAAATTTTCATGAAGTATTTGGGCTTCAAAAAAGTTGAAAATATTCATGAAGAAATTCGGCTTCAAAAAAGTTGAAAATTTTCATGAACAAATTCGGCTTCAAAAAAGTTTTCGCAAGGGGGGGATGTTTCGTCTTTTTTCAACTTTTTCGTAAGAGGGGGGTGTTTCGTCTTTTTTCAACTTTTTCATGAGGGGGGTGGGTCAATTGAAAGTATTCATGAAGAAATTCGGCTTCAAAAAAGTTGAAAATTTTCATGAAGTATTTGGGCTTCAAAAAAGTTGAAAATTTTCATGAAGAAATTCGGCTTCAAAAAAGTTTTCGCGAGGGGGGGGTGTTTCGTCTTTTTTCAACTTTTTCGTAAGGGGGGGTGTTTCCTCTTTTTTCAACTTTTTCATAAGGGGGGGTTGGTCAATTGAAATTTTTCATGAAGTATTTGGGCTTCAAAAAAGTTGAAAATTTTCATGAAGAAATTGGGCTTCAAAAAAGTTGAACGTTTTCATGAAGTATTTGGGCTTCAAAAAAGTTGAAAATTTTCATGAAGAAATTCGGCTTCAAAAAAGTTTTCGCAAGGGGGGGTGTTTCGTCTTTTTTCAACTTTTTCGTAAGGGGGGGGTGTTTCGTCTTTTTTCAACTTTTTCGTAAGAGGGGGGTGTTTCGTCTTTTTTCAACTTTTTCGTGAGGGGGGGTGGGTCAATTGAAAATATTCATGAAGAAATTCGGCTTCAAAAAAGTTGAAAATTTTCATGAAGAAATTCGGCTTCAAAAAAGTTTTCGCAAGGGGGGGGTGTTTCGTCTTTTTTCAACTTTTTCGTAAGGGGGGGGTGTTTCGTCTTTTTTCAACTTTTTCGTAAGAGGGGGGTGTTTCGTCTTTTTTCAACTTTTTCGTGAGGGGGGGTGGGTCAATTGAAAATATTCATGAAGAAATTCGGCTTCAAAAAAGTTGAAAATTTTCATGAAGTATTTGGGCTTCGAAAAAGTTGAAAATATTCATGAAGAAATTCGTCTTCAAAAAAGTTTTCGCAAGGGGGGGTGTTTCGTCTTTTTTCAACTTTTTCGTAAGGGGGGGTGTTTCCTCTTTTTTCAACTTTTTCATATGGGGGGGTTGGTCAATTGAAATTTTTCATGAAGTATTTGGGTTTCAAAAAAGTTGAAAATTTTCATGAAGTATTTGGGCTTCAAAAAAGTTGAAAATTTTCATGAAGAAATTCGGCTTCAAAAAAGTTGAACGTTTTCATGAAGTATTTGGGCTTCAAAAAAGTTGAAAATTTTCATGAAGTATTTGGGCTTCAAAAAAGTTGAAAATATTCATGAAGAAATTCGGCTTCAAAAAACTTGAAAATTTTCATGAAGTATTTGGGCTTCAAAATTTTTTTAAATTTTCATGAAGAAATTCGGCTTCAAAAAAGTTGAAAATTTTCATGAAGTATTTGGGCTTCAAAAAAGTTGAAAATTTTCATGAAGAAATTCGGCTTCAAAAAAGTTTTCGCAAGGGGGGGTGTTTCGTCTTTTTTCAACTTTTTCGTAAGGGGGGGTGTTTCGTCTTTTTTCAACTTTTTCGTAAGAGGGGGGTGTTTCGTCTTTTTTCAACTTTTTCGTGAGGGGGTGGGTCAATTGAAAGTATTCATGAAGAAATTCGGCTTCAAAAAAGTTGAAAATTTTCATGATGTATTTGGGCTTCAAAAAAGTTGAAAATTTTCATGAAGAAATTCGGCTTCAAAAAAGTTTTCTCAAGGGGGGGTGTTTCGTCTTTTTTCAACTTTTTCGTAAGGGGGGGGTGTTTCGTCTTTTTTCAACTTTTTCGTGAGGGGGGGTGGGTCAATTGAAAATATTCATGAAGAAATTCGGCTTCAAAAAGGTTGAAAATTTTCATGAAGTATTTGGGCTTCAAAAATGTTTTAAATTTTCATGAAGAAATTCGGCTTCAAAAAACTTTAAAATTTTCATGAAGAAATTCGGCTTCAAAAAAGATGAAAATTTTCATGAAGTATTTGGGCTTCAAAAAAGTTGAAAATTTTCATGAAGAAATTCGGCTTCAAAAAAGATGAACGTTTTCATGAAGTATTTGGGCTTCAAAAAAGTTGAAAATTTTCATGAAGTATTTGGGCTTCAAAAAAGTTGAAAATATTCATGAAGAAATTCGGCTTCAAAACAGTTGAAAATTTTCATGAAGAAATTCGGCTTCAAAAAAGTTTTCGCAAGGGGGGGGTGTTTCGTCTTTTTTCAACTTTTTCGTAAGGGGGGGGGTGTTTCGTCTTTTTTCAACTTTTTCGTAAGAGGGGGGAGTTTCGTCTTTTTTCAACTTTTTCGTGAGGGGGTTGGTCAATTGAAAGTATTCATGAAGAAATTCGGCTTCAAAAAAGTCGAAAATTTTCATGAAGTATTTGGGCTTCAAAAATGTTTTAAATTTTCATGAAGAAATTCGGCTTCAAAAAAGTTTAAAATTTTCATGAAGAAATTCGGCTTCAAAAAAGATGAAAATTTTCATGAAGTATTTGGGCTTCAAAAAAGTTGAAAATTTTCATGAAGAAATTCGGCTTCAAAAAAGTTTTCGCAAGGGGGGGTGTTTTGTCTTTTTTCAACTTTTTCGTAAGGGGGGGGTGTTTCGTCTTTTTTCAACTTTTTCGTAAGAGGGGGGTGTTTCGTCTTTTTTCAACTTTTTCGTGAGGCGGGGGGGGTCAATTGAAAATATTCATGAAGAAATTCGGCTTCAAAAAGGTTGAAAATTTTCATGAAGTATTTGGGCTTCAAAAATGTTTTAAATTTTCATGAAGAAATTCGGCTTCAAAAAACTTTAAAATTTTCATGAAGAAATTCGGCTTCAAAAAAGTTGAAAATTTTCATGACGTATTTGGGCTTCAAAAAAGTTGAAAATTTTCATGAAGAAATTCGGCTTCAAAAAAGTTTTCACGAGGGGGGGGTGTTTCGTCGTTTTTTAACTTTTTCGTAAGGGGGGTGTTTCGTCTTTTTTCAACTTTTTCGTAAGGGGGGGGTGTTTCGTCTTTTTTCAACTTTTTCGTAAGAGGGGGGTGTTTCGTCCTTTTTCAACTTTTTCGTGAGGGGGGGTGGGTCAATTGAAAATATTCATGAAGAAATTCGGCTTCAAAAAAGTTGAAAATTTTCATGAAGTATTTGGGCTTCAAAAATGTTTAAAATTTTCATGAAGAAATTCGGCTTCAAAAAAGTTTAAAATTTTAATGAAGAAATTCGGCTTCAAAAAAGTTGAAAATTTTCATGAATTATTTGGGCTTCAAAAATGTTTTAAATTTTCATGAAGAAATTCGGCTTCAAAAAAGTTTAAAATTTTCATGAAGAAATTCGGCTTCAAAAAAGATGAAAATTTTCATGAAGTATTTGGGCTTCAAAAAAGTTGAAAATTTTCATGAAGAAATTCGGCTTCAAAAAAGTTGAACGTTTTCATGAAGTATTTGGGCTTCAAAAAAGTTGAAAATATTCATGAAGAAATTCGGCTTCAAAAAAGTTGAACGTTTTCATGAAGTATTTGGGCTTCAAAAAGTTGAAAATATTCATGAAGAAATTCGGCTTCAAAAAAGTTGAAAATTTTCATGAAGTATTTGGGCTTCAAAATTTTTTTAAATTTTCATGAAGAAATTCGGCTTCAAAAAAGTTGAAAATTTTCATGACGTATTTGGGCTTCAAAAAAGTTGAAAATTTTCATGAAGAAATTCGGCTTCAAAAAAGTTTTCACGAGGGGGGGGTGTTTCGTCGTTTTTTAACTTTTTCGTAAGGGGGGGTGTTTCGTCTTTTTTCAACTTTTTCGTAAGAGGGGGGTGTTTCGTCCTTTTTCAACTTTTTCGTGAGGGGGGGTGGGTCAATTGAAAATATTCATGAAGAAATTCGGCTTCAAAAAAGTTGAAAATTTTCATGAAGTATTTGGGCTTCAAAAATGTTTAAAATTTTCATGAAGAAATTCGGCTTCAAAAAAGTTTAAAATTTTCATGAAGTATTTGGGCTTCAAAATTTTTTTAAATTTTCATGAAGAAATTCGGCTTCAAAAAAGTTGAAAATTTTCATGACGTATTTGGGCTTCAAAAAAGTTGAAAATTTTCATGAAGAAATTCGGCTTCAAAAAAGTTTTCACGAGGGGGGGGTGTTTCGTCGTTTTTTAACTTTTTCGTAAGGGGGGGGTGTTTCGTCTTTTTTCAACTTTTTCGTAAGGGGGGGGTGTTTCGTCTTTTTTCAACTTTTTCGTAAGAGGGGGGTGTTTCGTCCTTTTTCAACTTTTTCGTGAGGGGGGGTGGGTCAATTGAAAATATTCATGAAGAAATTCGGCTTCAAAAAAGTTGAAAATTTTCATGAAGTATTTGGGCTTCAAAAATGTTTAAAATTTTCATGAAGAAATTCGGCTTCAAAAAAGTTTAAAATTTTAATGAAGAAATTCGGCTTCAAAAAAGTTGAAAATTTTCATGAATTATTTGGGCTTCAAAAATGTTTTAAATTTTCATGAAGAAATTCGGCTTCAAAAAAGTTTAAAATTTTCATGAAGAAATTCGGCTTCAAAAAAGATGAAAATTTTCATGAAGTATTTGGGCTTCAAAAAAGTTGAAAATTTTCATGAAAAAATTCGGCTTCAAAAAAGATGAACGTTTTCATGAAGTATTTGGGCTTCAAAAAAGTTGAAAATTTTCATGAAGTATTTGGGCTTCAAAAAAGTTGAAAATATTCATGAAGAAATTCGGCTTCAAAAAAGTTGAAAATTTTCATGAACAAATTCGGCTTCAAAAAAGTTTTCGCAAGGGGGGGATGTTTCGTCTTTTTTCAACTTTTTCGTAAGAGGGGGGTGTTTCGTCTTTTTTCAACTTTTTCATGAGGGGGGTGGGTCAATTGAAAGTATTCATGAAGAAATTCGGCTTCAAAAAAGTTGAAAATTTTCATGAAGTATTTGGGCTTCAAAAAAGTTGAAAATTTTCATGAAGAAATTCGGCTTCAAAAAAGTTTTCGCGAGGGGGGGGTGTTTCGTCTTTTTTCAACTTTTTCGTAAGGGGGGGTGTTTCCTCTTTTTTCAACTTTTTCATAAGGGGGGGTTGGTCAATTGAAATTTTTCATGAAGTATTTGGGCTTCAAAAAAGTTGAAAATTTTCATGAAGAAATTGGGCTTCAAAAAAGTTGAACGTTTTCATGAAGTATTTGGGCTTCAAAAAAGTTGAAAATTTTCATGAAGAAATTCGGCTTCAAAAAAGTTTTCGCAAGGGGGGGTGTTTCGTCTTTTTTCAACTTTTTCGTAAGGGGGGGGTGTTTCGTCTTTTTTCAACTTTTTCGTAAGAGGGGGGTGTTTCGTCTTTTTTCAACTTTTTCGTGAGGGGGGGTGGGTCAATTGAAAATATTCATGAAGAAATTCGGCTTCAAAAAAGTTGAAAATTTTCATGAAGAAATTCGGCTTCAAAAAAGTTTTCGCAAGGGGGGGGTGTTTCGTCTTTTTTCAACTTTTTCGTAAGGGGGGGGTGTTTCGTCTTTTTTCAACTTTTTCGTAAGAGGGGGGTGTTTCGTCTTTTTTCAACTTTTTCGTGAGGGGGGGTGGGTCAATTGAAAATATTCATGAAGAAATTCGGCTTCAAAAAAGTTGAAAATTTTCATGAAGTATTTGGGCTTCGAAAAAGTTGAAAATATTCATGAAGAAATTCGTCTTCAAAAAAGTTTTCGCAAGGGGGGGTGTTTCGTCTTTTTTCAACTTTTTCGTAAGGGGGGGTGTTTCCTCTTTTTTCAACTTTTTCATATGGGGGGGTTGGTCAATTGAAATTTTTCATGAAGTATTTGGGTTTCAAAAAAGTTGAAAATTTTCATGAAGTATTTGGGCTTCAAAAAAGTTGAAAATTTTCATGAAGAAATTCGGCTTCAAAAAAGTTGAACGTTTTCATGAAGTATTTGGGCTTCAAAAAAGTTGAAAATTTTCATGAAGTATTTGGGCTTCAAAAAAGTTGAAAATATTCATGAAGAAATTCGGCTTCAAAAAACTTGAAAATTTTCATGAAGTATTTGGGCTTCAAAATTTTTTTAAATTTTCATGAAGAAATTCGGCTTCAAAAAAGTTGAAAATTTTCATGAAGTATTTGGGCTTCAAAAAAGTTGAAAATTTTCATGAAGAAATTCGGCTTCAAAAAAGTTTTCGCAAGGGGGGGTGTTTCGTCTTTTTTCAACTTTTTCGTAAGGGGGGGTGTTTCGTCTTTTTTCAACTTTTTCGTAAGAGGGGGGTGTTTCGTCTTTTTTCAACTTTTTCGTGAGGGGGTGGGTCAATTGAAAGTATTCATGAAGAAATTCGGCTTCAAAAAAGTTGAAAATTTTCATGAAGTATTTGGGCTTCAAAAAAGTTGAAAATTTTCATGAAGAAATTCGGCTTCAAAAAAGTTTTCTCAAGGGGGGGTGTTTCGTCTTTTTTCAACTTTTTCGTAAGGGGGGGGTGTTTCGTCTTTTTTCAACTTTTTCGTGAGGGGGGGTGGGTCAATTGAAAATATTCATGAAGAAATTCGGCTTCAAAAAGGTTGAAAATTTTCATGAAGTATTTGGGCTTCAAAAATGTTTTAAATTTTCATGAAGAAATTCGGCTTCAAAAAACTTTAAAATTTTCATGAAGAAATTCGGCTTCAAAAAAGATGAAAATTTTCATGAAGTATTTGGGCTTCAAAAAAGTTGAAAATTTTCATGAAGAAATTCGGCTTCAAAAAAGATGAACGTTTTCATGAAGTATTTGGGCTTCAAAAAAGTTGAAAATTTTCATGAAGTATTTGGGCTTCAAAAAAGTTGAAAATATTCATGAAGAAATTCGGCTTCAAAACAGTTGAAAATTTTCATGAAGAAATTCGGCTTCAAAAAAGTTTTCGCAAGGGGGGGGTGTTTCGTCTTTTTTCAACTTTTTCGTAAGGGGGGGGGTGTTTCGTCTTTTTTCAACTTTTTCGTAAGAGGGGGGAGTTTCGTCTTTTTTCAACTTTTTCGTGAGGGGGTTGGTCAATTGAAAGTATTCATGAAGAAATTCGGCTTCAAAAAAGTCGAAAATTTTCATGAAGTATTTGGGCTTCAAAAATGTTTTAAATTTTCATGAAGAAATTCGGCTTCAAAAAAGTTTAAAATTTTCATGAAGAAATTCGGCTTCAAAAAAGATGAAAATTTTCATGAAGTATTTGGGCTTCAAAAAAGTTGAAAATTTTCATGAAGAAATTCGGCTTCAAAAAAGTTTTCGCAAGGGGGGGTGTTTTGTCTTTTTTCAACTTTTTCGTAAGGGGGGGGTGTTTCGTCTTTTTTCAACTTTTTCGTAAGAGGGGGGTGTTTCGTCTTTTTTCAACTTTTTCGTGAGGCGGGGGGGGTCAATTGAAAATATTCATGAAGAAATTCGGCTTCAAAAAGGTTGAAAATTTTCATGAAGTATTTGGGCTTCAAAAATGTTTTAAATTTTCATGAAGAAATTCGGCTTCAAAAAACTTTAAAATTTTCATGAAGAAATTCGGCTTCAAAAAAGTTGAAAATTTTCATGACGTATTTGGGCTTCAAAAAAGTTGAAAATTTTCATGAAGAAATTCGGCTTCAAAAAAGTTTTCACGAGGGGGGGGTGTTTCGTCGTTTTTTAACTTTTTCGTAAGGGGGGTGTTTCGTCTTTTTTCAACTTTTTCGTAAGGGGGGGGTGTTTCGTCTTTTTTCAACTTTTTCGTAAGAGGGGGGTGTTTCGTCCTTTTTCAACTTTTTCGTGAGGGGGGGTGGGTCAATTGAAAATATTCATGAAGAAATTCGGCTTCAAAAAAGTTGAAAATTTTCATGAAGTATTTGGGCTTCAAAAATGTTTAAAATTTTCATGAAGAAATTCGGCTTCAAAAAAGTTTAAAATTTTAATGAAGAAATTCGGCTTCAAAAAAGTTGAAAATTTTCATGAATTATTTGGGCTTCAAAAATGTTTTAAATTTTCATGAAGAAATTCGGCTTCAAAAAAGTTTAAAATTTTCATGAAGAAATTCGGCTTCAAAAAAGATGAAAATTTTCATGAAGTATTTGGGCTTCAAAAAAGTTGAAAATTTTCATGAAGAAATTCGGCTTCAAAAAAGTTGAACGTTTTCATGAAGTATTTGGGCTTCAAAAAAGTTGAAAATATTCATGAAGAAATTCGGCTTCAAAAAAGTTGAACGTTTTCATGAAGTATTTGGGCTTCAAAAAGTTGAAAATATTCATGAAGAAATTCGGCTTCAAAAAAGTTGAAAATTTTCATGAAGTATTTGGGCTTCAAAATTTTTTTAAATTTTCATGAAGAAATTCGGCTTCAAAAAAGTTGAAAATTTTCATGACGTATTTGGGCTTCAAAAAAGTTGAAAATTTTCATGAAGAAATTCGGCTTCAAAAAAGTTTTCACGAGGGGGGGGTGTTTCGTCGTTTTTTAACTTTTTCGTAAGGGGGGGTGTTTCGTCTTTTTTCAACTTTTTCGTAAGAGGGGGGTGTTTCGTCCTTTTTCAACTTTTTCGTGAGGGGGGGTGGGTCAATTGAAAATATTCATGAAGAAATTCGGCTTCAAAAAAGTTGAAAATTTTCATGAAGTATTTGGGCTTCAAAAATGTTTAAAATTTTCATGAAGAAATTCGGCTTCAAAAAAGTTTAAAATTTTAATGAAGAAATTCGGCTTCAAAAAAGTTGAAAATTTTCATGAATTATTTGGGCTTCAAAAATGTTTTAAATTTTCATGAAGAAATTCGGCTTCAAAAAAGTTGAAAATTTTCATGAAGTATTTGGGCTTCAAAAAAGTTGAAAATTTTCATGAAGAAATTTGGCTTCAAAAAAGATGAAAATTTTCATGAAGTATTTGGGCTTCAAAAAAGTTGAAAATTTTCATGAAGAAATTCGGCTTCAAAAAAGTTTTCGCAAGGGGGGGGGTGTTTCGTCTTTTTCAACTTTTTCGTAAGATGGGGGTGTTTCGTCTTTTTTCAACTTTTTCGTGAGGGGGGGTGGGTCAATTGAAAATATTCATGAAGTATTTGGGCTTCAAAAAAGTTTAAAAATTTCATGAAGAAATTCGGCTTCAAAAAGGTTGAAAATTTTCATGAATTATTTGGGCTTCAAAAATGTTTTAAATTTTCATGAAGAAATTCGGCTACAAAAAAGTTTAAAATTTTCATGAAGAAATTCGGCTTCAAAAAAGATGAAAATTTTCATGAAGTATTTGGGCTTCAAAAAAGTTTAAAATTTTCATGAAAAAATTCGGCTTCAAAAAAGATGAACGTTTTCATGAAGTATTTGGGCTTCAAAAAAGTTGAAAATTTTCATGAAGTATTTGGGCTTCAAAAAAGTTGAAAATATTCATGAAGAAATTCGGCTTCAAAAAAGTTGAAAATTTTCATGAACAAATTCGGCTTCAAAAAAGTTTTCGCAAGGGGGGGATGTTTCGTCTTTTTTCAACTTTTTCGTAAGAGGGGGGTGTTTCGTCTTTTTTCAACTTTTTCATGAGGGGGGTGGGTCAATTGAAAGTATTCATGAAGAAATTCGGCTTCAAAAAAGTTGAAAATTTTCATGAAGTATTTGGGCTTCAAAAAAGTTGAAAATTTTCATGAAGAAATTCGGCTTCAAAAAAGTTTTCGCGAGGGGGGGGTGTTTCGTCTTTTTTCAACTTTTTCGTAAGGGGGGGTGTTTCCTCTTTTTTCAACTTTTTCATAAGGGGGGGTTGGTCAATTGAAATTTTTCATGAAGTATTTGGGCTTCAAAAAAGTTGAAAATTTTCATGAAGAAATTGGGCTTCAAAAAAGTTGAACGTTTTCATGAAGTATTTGGGCTTCAAAAAAGTTGAAAATTTTCATGAAGTATTTGGGCTTCAAAAAAGTTGAAAATTTTCAGGAAGTATATGGGCTTCAAAAAAGTTGAAAATATTCATGAAGAAATTCGGCTTCAAAAAAGTTGAAAATTTTCATGAAGTATTTGGGCTTCAAAAAAGTTGAAAATTTTCATAAAGAAATTCGGCTTCAAAAAAGTTTTCGCAAGGGGGGGGTGTTTCGTCTTTTTTCAACTTTTTCGAAAGGGGGGGGTGTTTTGTCTTTTTTCAACTTTTTCGTGAGGGGGGTGGGTCAATTGAAAGTATTCATGAAGAAATTCGGCTTCAAAAAAGTTGAAAATTTTCATGAAGTATTTGGGCTTCAAAAAAGTTTAAAATTTTCATGAAGAAATTCGGCTTCAAAAAGGTTGAAAATATTCATGAAGAAATTCGGCTTCAAAAAAGTTTAAAATTTTCATGAAGTATTTAGGCTTCAAAAAAGTTGAAAATTTTCATGAAGATATTGGGCTTCAAAAAAGTTTTCGTAAGGGGGAGGTGTTTCATCTTTTTTCAACTTTTTCGTGAGGGGGGGTGTTTCGTCTTTTTTCAACTTTTTCGTAAGGGGGGGTGTTTCGTCTTTTTTCAACTTTTTCGTGAGGGGGGTGGGTCAATTGAAAGTATTCATGAAGAAATTCGGCTTCAAAAAAGTTGAAAATTTTCATGAAGAAATTCGGCTTCAAAAAAGTTGAAAATTTTCATGAAGTATTTGGGCTTCAAAAAAGTTGAAAATTTTCATGAAGAAATTCGGCTTCAAAAAAGTTTTCGCGAGGGGGGGGTGTTTCGTCTTTTTTCAACTTTTTCGTAAGGGGGGGGTGTTTCGTCTTTTTTCAACTTTTTCGTAAGGGGGGGTGTTTCGTCTTTTTTCAACTTTTTCGTGAGGGGGGTGGGTCAATTGAAAGTATTCATGAAGAAATTCGGCTTCAAAAAAGTTGAAAATTTTCATGAAGAAATTCGGCTTCAAAAAAGTTGAAAATTTTCATGAAGTATTTGGGCTTCAAAAAAGTTGAAAATTTTCATTAAGAAATTCGGCTTCAAAAAAGTTTTCGCAAGGGGGGGGTGTTTCGTCTTTTTTCAACTTTTTCGTAAGAGGGGGGTGTTTCGTCTTTTTTCAACTTTTTCGTGAGGGGGGGTGGGTCAATTGAAAATATTCATGAAGAAATTCGGCTTCAAAAATGTTGAAAATTTTCATGAAGTATTTGGGCTTCAAAAAAGTTGAAAATTTTCATGAAGTATTTGGGCTTCAAAAAAGTTTAAAATTTTCATGAAGAAATTCGGCTTCTAAAAGGTTGAAAATATTCATGAAGAAATTCGGCTTTAAAAAAGTTGAAAATTTTGATGAAGTATTTGGGCTTCAAAAAAGTTGAAAATATTCATGAAGAAATTCGGCTTCAAAAAAGTTTTCGTAAGGGGGAGGTGTTTCATCTTTTTTCAACTTTTTCGTGAGGGGGGGTGTTTCGTCTTTTTTCAACTTTTTCGTAAGGGGGGGTGTTTCGTCTTTTTTCAACTTTTTCGTGAGGGGGGTGGGTCAATTGAAAGTATTCATGAAGAAATTCGGCTTCAAAAAAGTTTAAAATTTTCATGAAGTATTTGGGCTTCAAAAAAGTTGAAAATTTTCATGAAGTAATTCGGCTTCAAAAAAGTTTTCGCAAGGGGGGGGGTATTTCGTCTTTTTTCAACTCTTTCGTAAGGGGGGGGTGTTTCGTCTTTTTTCAACTTTTTCGTAAGAGGGGGGTGTTTCGTCTTTTTTCAACTTTTTCGTGAGGGGGTGGGTCAATTGAAAGTATTCATGAAGAAATTCGGCTTCAAAAAAGTTGAAAATTTTCAGGAAGTATTTGGGCTTCAAAAAAGTTTAAAATTTTCATGAAAAAATTCGGCTTCAAAAAAGATGAACGTTTTCATGAAGTATTTGGGCTTCAAAAAAGTTGAAAATTTTCATGAAGTATTTGGGCTTCAAAAAAGTTGAAAATATTCATGAAGAAATTCGGCTTCAAAAAAGTTGAAAATTTTCTTGAACAAATTCGGCTCAAAAAAGTTTTCGCAAGGGGGGGATGTTTCGTCTTTTTTCAACTTTTTCGTAAGAGGGGGGTGTTTCGTCTTTTTTCAACTTTTTCATGAGGGGGGTGGGTCAATTGAAAGTATTCATGAAGAAATTCGGCTTCAAAAAAGTTGAAAATTTTGATGAAGTATTTGGGCTTCAAAAAAGTTGAAAATATTCATGAAGAAATTCGGCTTCAAAAAAGTTTTCGTAAGGGGGAGGTGTTTCATCTTTTTTCAACTTTTTCGTGAGGGGGGGTGTTTCGTCTTTTTTCAACTTTTTCGTAAGGGGGGGTGTTTCGTCTTTTTTCAACTTTTTCGTGAGGGGGGTGGGTCAATTGAAAGTATTCATGAAGAAATTCGGCTTCAAAAAAGTTTAAAATTTTCATGAAGTATTTGGGCTTCAAAAAAGTTGAAAATTTTCATGAAGTAATTCGGCTTCAAAAAAGTTTTCGCAAGGGGGGGGGTGTTTCGTCTTTTTTCAACTCTTTCGTAAGGGGGGGGTGTTTCGTCTTTTTTCAACTTTTTCGTAAGAGGGGGGTGTTTCGTCTTTTTTCAACTTTTTCGTGAGGGGGTGGGTCAATTGAAAGTATTCATGAAGAAATTCGGCTTCAAAAAAGTTGAAAATTTTCAGGAAGTATTTGGGCTTCAAAAAAGTTTAAAATTTTCATGAAAAAATTCGGCTTCAAAAAAGATGAACGTTTTCATGAAGTATTTGGGCTTCAAAAAAGTTGAAAATTTTCATGAAGTATTTGGGCTTCAAAAAAATTGAAAATATTCATGAAGAAATTCGGCTTCAAAAAAGTTGAAAATTTTCATGAACAAATTCGGCTTCAAAAAAGTTTTCGCAAGGGGGGGATGTTTCGTCTTTTTTCAACTTTTTCGTAAGAGGGGGGTGTTTCGTCTTTTTTCAACTTTTTCATGAGGGGGGTGGGTCAATTGAAAGTATTCATGAAGAAATTCGGCTTCAAAAAAGTTGAAAATTTTCATGAAGTATTTGGGCTTCAAAAAAGTTGAAAATTTTCATGAAGAAATTCGGCTTCAAAAAAGTTTTCGCGAGGGGGGGGTGTTTCGTCTTTTTTCAACTTTTTCGTAAGGGGGGGTGTTTCCTCTTTTTTCAACTTTTTCATAAGGGGGGGTTGGTCAATTGAAATTTTTCATGAAGTATTTGGGCTTCAAAAAAGTTGAAAATTTTCATGAAGAAATTGGGCTTCAAAAAAGTTGAACGTTTTCATGAAGTATTTGGGCTTCAAAAAAGTTGAAAATTTTCATGAAGTATTTGGGCTTCAAAAAAGTTGAAAATTTTCAGGAAGTATATGGGCTTCAAAAAAGTTGAAAATATTCATGAAGAAATTCGGCTTCAAAAAAGTTGAAAATTTTCATGAAGTATTTGGGCTTCAAAAAAGTTGAAAATTTTCATGAAGAAATTCGGCTTCAAAAAAGTTTTCGCAAGGGGGGGGTGTTTCGTCTTTTTTCAACTTTTTCGAAAGGGGGGGGTGTTTTGTCTTTTTTCAACTTTTTCGTGAGGGGGGTGGGTCAATTGAAAGTATTCATGAAGAAATTTGGCTTCAAAAAAGTTGAAAATTTTCATGAAGTATTTGGGCTTCAAAAAAGTTTAAAATTTTCATGAAGAAATTCGGCTTCAAAAAGGTTGAAAATATTCATGAAGAAATTCGGCTTCAAAAAAGTTTAAAATTTTCATGAAGTATTTAGGCTTCAAAAAAGTTGAAAATTTTCATGAAGATATTCGGCTTCAAAAAAGTTTTCGTAAGGGGGAGGTGTTTCATCTTTTTTCAACTTTTTCGTGAGGGGGGGTGTTTCGTCTTTTTTCAACTTTTTCGTAAGGGGGGGTGTTTCGTCTTTTTTCAACTTTTTCGTGAGTGGGGTGGGTCAATTGAAAGTATTCATTAAGAAATTCGGCTTCAAAAAAGTTGAAAATTTTCATGAAGAAATTCGGCTTCAAAAAAGTTGAAAATTTTCATGAAGTATTTGGGCTTCAAAAAAGTTGAAAATTTTCATGAAGAAATTCGGCTTCAAAAAAGTTTTCGCGAGGGGGGGGTGTTTCGTCTTTTTTCAACTTTTTCGTAAGGGGGGGGTGTTTCGTCTTTTTTCAACTTTTTCGTAAGAGGGGGGTGTTTCGTCTTTTTTCAACTTTTTCGTGAGGGGGGGTGGGTCAATTGAAAATATTCATGAAGAAATTCGGCTTCAAAAAGGTTGAAAATTTTCATGAAGTATTTGGGCTTCAAAAAAGTTGAAAATTTTCATGAAGTATTTGGGCTTCAAAAAAGTTTAAAATTTTCATGAAGAAATTCGGCTTCTAAAAGGTTGAAAATATTCATGAAGAAATTCGGCTTTAAAAAAGTTGAAAATTTTGATGAAGTATTTGGGCTTCAAAAAAGTTGAAAATATTCATGAAGAAATTCGGCTTCAAAAAAGTTTTCGTAAGGGGGAGGTGTTTCATCTTTTTTCAACTTTTTCGTGAGGGGGGGTGTTTCGTCTTTTTTCAACTTTTTCGTAAGGGGGGGTGTTTCGTCTTTTTTCAACTTTTTCGTGAGGGGGGTGGGTCAATTGAAAGTATTCATGAAGAAATTCGGCTTCAAAAAAGTTTAAAATTTTCATGAAGTATTTGGGCTTCAAAAAAGTTGAAAATTTTCATGAAGTAATTCGGCTTCAAAAAAGTTTTCGCAAGGGGGGGGGTGTTTCGTCTTTTTTCAACTCTTTCGTAAGGGGGGGGTGTTTCGTCTTTTTTCAACTTTTTCGTAAGAGGGGGGTGTTTCGTCTTTTTTCAACTTTTTCGTGAGGGGGTGGGTCAATTGAAAGTATTCATGAAGAAATTCGGCTTCAAAAAAGTTGAAAATTTTCAGGAAGTATTTGGGCTTCAAAAAAGTTGAAAATTTTCATGAAGAAATTCGGCTTCAAAAAAGTTTTCGCAAGGGGGGGGTGTTTCGTATTTTTTCAACTTTTTCCTAAGGGGGGGGTGTTTCGTCTTTTTTCAACTTTTTCGTAAGAGGGGGGTGTTTCGTCTTTTTTCAACTTTTTCGTAAGAGGGGGGTGTTTCGTCTTTTTTCAACTTTTTCGTGAGGGGGGTGGGTCAATTGAAAATATTCATGAAGAAATTCGGCTTCAAAAAAGTTGAAAATTTTCATGAAGTATTTAGGCTTCAAAAAAGTTGAAAATTTTCATGAAGAAATTCGGCTTCAAAAAAGTTTTCGTAAGGGGGAAGTGTTTCGTCTTTTTTCAACTTTTTCGTGAGGGGGGGTGTTTCGTCTTTTTTCAACTTTTTCGTAAGGGGGGGTGTTTCGTCTTTTTTCAACTTTTTCGTAAGGGGGGGGTGTTTCGTCTTTTTTCAACTTTTTCGTAAGAGGGGGGTGTTTCGTCTTTTTTCAACTTTTTCGTGAGGGGGTGGGTCAATTGAAAGTATTCATGAAGAAATTCGGCTTCAAAAAAGTTGAAAATTTTCATGAAGTATTTAGGCTTCAAAAAAGTTGAAAATTTTCATGAAGAAATTCGGCTTCAAAAAAGTTTTCGTGAGGGGGAGGTGTTTCGTCTTTTTTCAACTTTTTCGTGAGGGGGGGTGTTTCGTCTTTTTTCAACTTTTTCGTAAGAGGGGGGTGTTTCGTCTTTTTTCAACTTTTTCGTGAGGGGGGTGGGTCAATTGAAAGTATTCATGAAGAAATTCGGCTTCAAAGAAGTTGAAGATTTTCATGAAGTATTTGGGCTTCAAAAAAGTTGAAAATTTTCATGAAGAAATTCGGCTTCAAAAAGGTTGAAAATTTTCATGAAGTAATTCGGCTTCAAAAAAGTTTTCGCAAGGGGGGTGGTGTTTCGTCTTTTTTCAACTTTTTCGTAAGGGGGGGTGTTTAGTCTTTTTTCAACTTTTTCGTAAGAGGGGGGTGTTTCGTCTTTTTTCAACTTTTTCGTAAGAGGGGGGTGTTTCGTCTTTTTTCAACTTTTTCGTGAGGGGGGTGGGTCAATTGAAAATATTCATGAAGAAATTCGGCTTCAAAAAAGTTGAAAATTTTCATGAAGTATTTAGGTTTCAAAAAAGTTGAAAATTTTCATGAAGAAATTCGGCTTCAAAAAAGTTTTCGTGAGGGGGAAGTGTTTCGTCTTTTTTCAACTTTTTCGTGAGGGGGGGTGTTTCGTCTTTTTTCAACTTTTTCGTAAGGGGGGGGGTATTTCGTCTTTTTTCAACTTTTTTGTAAGGGGGGGGTGTTTCGTCTTTTTTCAACTTTTTCGTAAGAGGGGGGTGTTTCGTCTTTTTTCAACTTTTTCGTAAGAGGGGGGTGTTTCGTCTTTTTTCAACTTTTTCGTGAGGGGGTGGGTCAATTGAAAGTATTCATGAAGAAATTCGGCTTCAAAAAAGTTTAAAATTTTCATGAAGAAATTCGGCTTCAAAAAAGTTGAAAATTTTCATGAAGTATTTGGGCTTCAAATTTTTTTAAAATTTTCATGAAGAAATTCAGCTTCAAAAAAGTTGAAAATTTTCATGAAGAAATTCGGCTTCAAAAAAGTTGAAAATTTTCATGAAGTATTTGGGCTTCAAAAAAGTTGAAAATTTTCATTAAGAAATTCGGTTTCAAAAAAGTTTAAAATTTTCATGAAGAAATTCGGCTTCAAAAAAGTTGAAAATTTTCATGAAGTATTTGGGCTTCAAAAAAGTTGAAAATTTTCATGAAGAAATTCGGCTTCAAAAAAGTTTTCGCAAGGGGGGGGGGTGTTTCGTCTTTTTTCAACTTTTTCGTAAGGGGGGGGTGTGTCGTCTTTTTTCAACTTTTTCGTTAGCGGGGGTGGGTCAATTGAAAATTTTCATGAAGAAATTCGGCTGCAAAAAAGTTTTCGCAAGGGGGGGGGTGTTTCGTCTTTTTTCAACTTTTTCGTAAGATGGGGGTGTTTCGTCTTTTTTCAACTTTTTCGTGAGGGGGGGTGAGTCAATTGAAAATATTCATGGAGAAATTCGGCTTCAAAAAAGTTGAAAAATTTTCATGAAGAAATTCGGCTTCAAAAAAGTTGAAAATTTTCATGAAGTATTTGGGCTTCAAAAAAGTTGAAAATATTCATGAAGAAATTCGGCTTCAAAAAAGTTGAAAATTTTCATGAAGTATTTGGGCTTCAAAAAAGTTGAAAATATTCATGAAGAAATTCGGCTTCAAAAAAGTTGAAAATTTTCATGAAGTATTTGGGCTTCAAAAAAGTTGAAAATTTTCATGAAGAAATTCGGCTTCAAAAAAGTTTTCGCAAGGGGGGGGTGTTTCGTCTTTTTTCAACTTTTCGTAAGAGGGGGGTGTTTCGTCTTTTTTCAACTTTTTCGTGAGGGGGTGGGTCAATTGAAAATATTCATGAAGAAATTCGGCTTCAAAAAAGTTTTCGCAAGGGGGGGGGGTGTTTCGTCTTTTTTCAACTTTTTCGTAAGGGGGGGGTGTGTCGTCTTTTTTCAACTTTTTCGTTAGCGGGGGTGGGTCAATTGAAAATATTCATGAAGAAATTTGGCTTCAAAAAAGATGACAATTTTCATGAAGTATTTGGGCTTCAAAAAAGTTGAAAATTTTCATGAAGAAATTCGGCTTCAAAAAAGTTGAAAATTTTCATTAAGAAATTCGGCTTCAAAAAAGTTGAAAATTTTCATGAAGTATTTGTGCTTCAAAAAAGTTGAAAATATTCATGAAGAAATTCGGCTTCAAAACAGTTTTCGCAGGGGGGGGTGTTTCGTCTTTTTTCAACTTTTTCGTAAGGGTGGGTGTTTCGTCTTTTTTCAACTTTTCGTAAGAGGGGGGTGTTTCGTCTTTTTTCAACTTTTTCGTGAGGGGGTGGGTCAATTGAAAATATTCATGAAGAAATTTGGCTTCAAAAAAGATGACAATTTTCATGAAGTATTTGGGCTTCAAAAAAGTTGAAAATTTTCATGAAGAAATTCGGCTTCAAAAAAGTTGAAAATTTTCATGAAGTATTTGGGCTTCAAAAAAGTTGAAAATTTTCATTTAGAAATTCGGCTTCAAAAAAGTTTAAAATTTTCATGAAGAAATTAAGCTTCAAAAAAGTTGAAAATTTTCATGAAGTACTTGGGCTTGAAATTTTTTTTAAATTTTCATGAAGAAATTCGGCTTCAAAAAAGTTGAAAATTTTCATGAAGAAATTCGGCTTCAAAAAAGTTTAAAATTTTCATGAAGTATTTGGGCTTCAAAAAAGTTGAAAATTTTCATTAAGAAATTCGGCTTCAAAAAAGTTTAAAATTTTCATGAAGAAATTCGGCTTCAAAAAAGTTGAAAATTTTCATGAAGTATTTGGGCTTGAAAATTTTTTTAAATTTTCATGAAGAAATTCGGCTTCAAAAAAGTTGAAAATTTTCATGAAGAAATTCGGCTTCAAAACAGTTGAAAATTTTCATGAAGTATTTGGGCTTCAAAAAAGTTGAAAATTTTCATGAAGAAATTCGGCTTCAAAAAAGTTTTCGCAAGGGGGGGGTGTTTCGTCTTTTTTCAACTTTTTCGTAAGGGTTGTATCGTCTTTTTTCAACTTTTTCGTAAGAGGGGGGTATTTCGTCTTTTTTCAACTTTTTCGTGAGGGGGGTGGGTCAATTGAAAGTATTCATGAAGAAATTCGGCTTCAAAACAGTTGAAAATTTTCATGAAGTATTTGGGCTTCAAAAAAGTTGAAAATTTTCATGAAGAAATTCGGCTTCAAAAAAGTTTTCGCAAGGGGGGGGTGTTTAGTCTTTTTTCTACTTTTTCGTAAGGGGGTGGTGTTTCGTCTTTTTTCAACTTTTTCGTAAGAGGGGTGTGTTTCGTCTTTTTTCAACTTTTTCGTGAGGGGGTGGGTCAATTGAAAATATTCATGAAGAAATTCGGCTTCAAAAAAGTTTTCGCAAGGGGGGGGGTGTTTAGTCTTTTTTCAACTTTTTCGTAAGGGGGGGGTGTTTCGTCTTTTTTCAACTTTTTCGTTAGCGGGGGTGGGTCAATTGAAAATATTCATGAAGAAATTTGGCTTCTAAAAAGATGAAAATTTTCATGAAGTATTTGGGCTTCAAAAAAGTTGAAAATTTTCATGAAGAAATTCGGCTTCAAAAAAGTTTTCGCAAGGGGGGGGTGTTTCTTCTTTTTTCAACTTTTTCGTAAGGGTTGTATCGTCTTTTTTCAACTTTTTCGTAAGAGGGGGGTATTTCGTCTTTTTTCAACTTTTTCGTGAGGGGGGTGGGTCAATTGAAAGTATTCATGAAGAAATTCGGCTTCAAAAAAGTTGAAAATTTTCATGAAGTATTTGGGCTTCAAAAAAGTTGAAAATTTTCATGAAGAAATTCGGCTTCAAAAAAGTTTTCGCAAGGGGGGGGTGTTTAGTCTTTTTTCTACTTTTTCGTAAGGGGGGGGTGTTTCGTCTTTTTTCAACTTTTTCGTAAGAGGGGTGTGTTTCGTCTTTTTTCAACTTTTTCGTGAGGGGGTGGGTCAATTGAAAATATTCATGAAGAAATTCGGCTTCAAAAAAGTTTTCGCAAGGGGGGGGGTGTTTAGTCTTTTTTCAACTTTTTCGTAAGGGGGGGGTGTTTCGTCTTTTTTCAACTTTTTCGTTAGCGGGGGTGGGTCAATTGAAAATATTCATGAAGAAATTTGGCTTCTAAAAAGATGAAAATTTTCATGAAGTATTTGGGCTTCAAAAAAGTTGAAAATTTTCATGAAGAAATTCGGCTTCAAAAAAGTTTTCGCAAGGGGGGGGTGTTTCGTCTTTTTTCAACTTTTTCGTAAGGGTTGTATCGTCTTTTTTCAACTTTTTCGTAAGAGGGGGGTATTTCGTCTTTTTTCAACTTTTTCGTGAGGGGGGTGGGTCAATTGAAAGTATTCATGAAGAAATTCGGCTTCAAAAAAGTTGAAAATTTTCATGAAGTATTTGGGCTTCAAAAAAGTTGAAAATTTTCATGAAGAAATTCGGCTTCAAAAAAGTTTTCGCAAGGGGGGGGTGTTTCGTCTTTTTTCAACTTTTTCGTAAGGGTTGTATCGTCTTTTTTCAACTTTTTCGTAAGAGGGGGGTATTTCGTCTTTTTTCAACTTTTTCGTGAGGGGGGGGGGGTCAATTGAAAGTATTCATGAAGAAATTCGGCTTCAAAAAAGTTGAAAATTTTCATGAAGTATTTGGGCTTCAAAAAAGTTGAAAATTTTCATGAAGTATTTGGGCTTCAAAAAAGTTGAAAATTTTCATGAAGAAATTCGGCTTCAAAAAAGTTTTCGCGAGGGGGGGGGTGTTTAGTCTTTTTTCAACTTTTTCGTAAGGGGGGGGTGTTTCGTCTTTTTTCAACTTTTTCGTAAGGGGGGGTGTTTCGTCTTTTTCAACTTTTTCGTAAGAGGGGGGTGTTTCGTCTTTTTTCAACTTTTTCGTGAGGGGGTGTGGGTCAATTGAAAATATTCATGAAGATATTTGGCTTCAAAAAAGTTGAAAATTTTCATGAAGTGTTTGGGCTTCAAAAATGTTTTAAATTTTCATGAAGAAATTCGGCTTCAAAAAAGTTTAAAATTTTCATGAAGAAATTCGGCTTCAAAAAAGTTGAAAATTTTCATGAAGTATTTGGGCTTGAAATTTTTTTTAAATTTTCATGAAGAAATTCGGCTTCAAAAAAGTTGAAAATTTTCATGAAGAAATTCGGCTTCAAAACAGTTGAAAATTTTCATGAAGTATTTGGGCTTCAAAAAAGTTGAAAATTTTCATGAAGAAATTCGGCTTCAAAAAAGTTTTCGCAAGGGGGGGGTGTTTCGTCTTTTTTCAACTTTTTCGTAAGGGTTGTATCGTCTTTTTTCAACTTTTTCGTAAGAGGGGGGTATTTTGTCTTTTTTCAACTTTTTCGTGAGGGGGGTGGGTCAATTGAAAGTATTCATGAAGAAATTCGGCTTCAAAACAGTTGAAAATTTTCATGAAGTATTTGGGCTTCAAAAAAGTTGAAAATTTTCATGAAGAAATTCGGCTTCAAAAAAGTTTTCGCAAGGGGGGGGTGTTTAGTCTTTTTTCTACTTTTTCGTAAGGGGGTGGTGTTTCGTCTTTTTTCAACTTTTTCGTAAGAGGGGTGTGTTTCGTCTTTTTTCAACTTTTTCGTGAGGGGGTGGGTCAATTGAAAATATTCATGAAGAAATTCGGCTTCAAAAAAGTTTTCGCAAGGGGGGGGGTGTTTAGTCTTTTTTCAACTTTTTCGTAAGGGGGGGGTGTTTCGTCTTTTTTCAACTTTTTCGTTAGCGGGGGTGGGTCAATTGAAAATATTCATGAAGAAATTTGGCTTCTAAAAAGATGAAAATTTTCATGAAGTATTTGGGCTTCAAAAAAGTTGAAAATTTTCATGAAGAAATTCGGCTTCAAAAAAGTTTTCGCAAGGGGGGGGTGTTTCTTCTTTTTTCAACTTTTTCGTAAGGGTTGTATCGTCTTTTTTCAACTTTTTCGTAAGAGGGGGGTATTTCGTCTTTTTTCAACTTTTTCGTGAGGGGGGTGGGTCAATTGAAAGTATTCATGAAGAAATTCGGCTTCAAAAAAGTTGAAAATTTTCATGAAGTATTTGGGCTTCAAAAAAGTTGAAAATTTTCATGAAGAAATTCGGCTTCAAAAAAGTTTTCGCAAGGGGGGGGTGTTTCGTCTTTTTTCAACTTTTTCGTAAGAGGGGTGTGTTTCGTCTTTTTTCAACTTTTTCGTAAGAGGGGTGTGTTTCGTCTTTTTTCAACTTTTTCGTGAGGGGGTGGGTCAATTGAAAATATTCATGAAGAAATTCGGCTTCAAAAAAGTTTTCGCAAGGGGGGGGGTGTTTAGTCTTTTTTCAACTTTTTCGTAAGGGGGGGGTGTTTCGTCTTTTTTCAACTTTTTCGTTAGCGGGGGTGGGTCAATTGAAAATATTCATGAAGAAATTTGGCTTCTAAAAAGATGAAAATTTTCATGAAGTATTTGGGCTTCAAAAAAGTTGAAAATTTTCATGAAGAAATTCGGCTTCAAAAAAGTTTTCGCAAGGGGGGGGTGTTTCTTCTTTTTTCAACTTTTTCGTAAGGGTTGTATCGTCTTTTTTCAACTTTTTCGTAAGAGGGGGGTATTTCGTCTTTTTTCAACTTTTTCGTGAGGGGGGTGGGTCAATTGAAAGTATTCATGAAGAAATTCGGCTTCAAAAAAGTTGAAAATTTTCATGAAGTATTTGGGCTTCAAAAAAGTTGAAAATTTTCATGAAGAAATTCGGCTTCAAAAAAGTTTTCGCAAGGGGGGGGTGTTTCGTCTTTTTTCAACTTTTTCGTAAGAGGGGTGTATTTCGTCTTTTTTCAACTTTTTCGTGAGGGGGTGGGTCAATTGAAAATATTCATGAAGAAATTCGGCTTCAAAAAAGTTTTCGCAAGGGGGGGGGTGTTTAGTCTTTTTTCAACTTTTTCGTAAGGGGGGGGTGTTTCGTCTTTTTTCAACTTTTTCGTTAGCGGGGGTGGGTCAATTGAAAATATTCATGAAGAAATTTGGCTTCTAAAAAGATGAAAATTTTCATGAAGTATTTGGGCTTCAAAAAAGTTGAAAATTTTCATGAAGAAATTCGGCTTCAAAAAAGTTTTCGCAAGGGGGGGGTGTTTCGTCTTTTTTCAACTTTTTCGTAAGGGTTGTATCGTCTTTTTTCAACTTTTTCGTAAGAGGGGGGTATTTCGTCTTTTTTCAACTTTTTCGTGAGGGGGGGGGGGTCAATTGAAAGTATTCATGAAGAAATTCGGCTTCAAAAAAGTTGAAAATTTTCATGAAGTATTTGGGCTTCAAAAAAGTTGAAAATTTTCATGAAGTATTTGGGCTTCAAAAAAGTTGAAAATTTTCATGAAGAAATTCGGCTTCAAAAAAGTTTTCGCGAGGGGGGGGGTGTTTAGTCTTTTTTCAACTTTTTCGTAAGGGGGGGGTGTTTCGTCTTTTTTCAACTTTTTCGTAAGGGGGGGTGTTTCGTCTTTTTCAACTTTTTCGTAAGAGGGGGGTGTTTCGTCTTTTTTCAACTTTTTCGTGAGGGGGTGTGGGTCAATTGAAAATATTCATGAAGATATTTGGCTTCAAAAAAGTTGAAAATTTTCATGAAGTGTTTGGGCTTCAAAAATGTTTTAAATTTTCATGAAGAAATTCGGCTTCAAAAAAGTTTAAAATTTTCATGAAGAAATTCGGCTTCAAAAAAGATGAACATTTTCATGAAGTATTTGGGCTTCGAAAAAGTTGAAAATTTTAATGAAGAAATTCGTCTTCAAAAAAGTTTTCGCAAGGGGGGGTGTTTCGTCTTTTTTCAACTTTTTCGTGAGGGGGG
Source organism: Labrus mixtus (assembly GCF_963584025.1). Taxonomy (NCBI): domain Eukaryota; kingdom Metazoa; phylum Chordata; class Actinopteri; order Labriformes; family Labridae; genus Labrus; species Labrus mixtus. The sequence goes on from NW_026870219.1 coordinate 215,008, forward strand.
GTGTTTCCTCGTTTTTCAACTTTTTCATATGGGGGGGTTGGTCAATTGAAATTTTTCATGAAGTATTTGGGCTTCAAAAAAGTTGAAAATTTTCATGAGGGGGGGTGGGTCAATTGAAAATATTCATGAAGAAATTCAGCTTCAAAAAAGTTGAAAATTTTCATGAAGAAATTCGGCTTCAAAAAAGTTGAAAATTTTCATGAAGTATTTGGGCTTCAAAAAAGTTGAAAATTTTCATTAAGAAATTCGGCTTCAAAAAAGTTGAAAATTTTCATGAAGAAATTCGGCTTCAAAAAAGTTGAAAATTTTCATGAAGTATTTGGGCTTGAAATTTTTTTTAAATTTTCATGAAGAAATTCGGCTTCAAAAAAGTTTAAAATTTTCATGAAGAAATTAGGCTTCAAAACAGTTGAAAATTTTCATGAAGTATTTGGGCTTCAAAAAAGTTGAAAATTTTCATGAAGAAATTCGGCTTCAAAAAAGTTTTCGCAAGGGGGGGGTATTTCGTCTTTTTTCAACTTTTTCGTAAGGGGGGGGTGTTTCGTCTTTTTTCAACTTTTTCGTAAGAGGGGTGTGTTTCGTCTTTTTTCAACTTTTTGGTGAGGGGGTGGGTCAATTGAAAATATTCATGAAGAAATTCGGCTTCAAAAAAGTTTTCGCAAGGGGGGGGTGTTTCGTCTTTTTTCAACTTTTTCGTAAGGGGGGGGTGTTTCGTCTTTTTTCAACTTTTTCGTTAGCGGGGGTGGGTCAATTGAAAATATTCATGAAGAAATTTGGCTTCAAAAAAGATGAAAATTTTCATGAAGTATTTGGGCTTCAAAAAAGTTGAAAATTTTCATGAAGAAATTCGGCTTCAAAAAAGTTGAACGTTTTCATGAAGTATTTGGGCTTCAAAAAAGTTGAAAATTTTCATGAAGTATTTGGGCTTCAAAAAAGTTGAAAATATTCATGAAGAAATTCGCCTTCAAAAAAGTTGAAAATTTTCATGAAGTATTTGGGCTTCAAAATTTTTTAAAATTTTCATGAAGAAATTCGGCTTCAAAAAAGTTGAAAATTTTCATGAAGTATTTGGGCTTCAAAAAAGTTGAAAATTTTCATGAAGTATTTGGGCTTCAAAAAAGTTGAAAATATTCATGAAGAAATTTGGCTTCAAAACAGTTGAAAATTTTCATGAAGAAATTCGGCTTCAAAAAAGTTTTCGCAAGGGAGGGGTGTTTCGTCTTTTTTCAACTTTTTCGTAAGGGGGGGGGTGTTTCGTCTTTTTTCAACTTTTTCGTAAGAGGGGGGTGTTTCGTCTTTTTTCAACTTTTTCGTGAGGGGGGTGGGTCAATTGAAAGTATTCATGAAGAAATTCGGCTTCAAAAAAGTTGAAAATTTTCATGAAGTATTTGGGCTTGAAATTTTTTTTAAATTTTCATGAAGAAATTCGGCTTCAAAAAAGTTGAAAATTTTCATGAAGTATTTGGGCTTCAAAAAAGTTGAAAATTTTCATTAAGAAATTCGGCTTCAAAAAAGTTGAAAATTTTCATGAAGAAATTCGGCTTCAAAAAAGTTGAAAATTTTCATGAAGTATTTGGGTTTGAAAATTTTTTTAAATTTTCATGAAGAAATTCGGCTTCAAAAAAGTTTAAAATTTTCATGAAGAAATTCGGCTTCAAAACAGTTGAAAATTTTCATGAAGTATTTGGGCTTCAAAAAAGTTGAAAATTTTCATGAAGAAATTCGGCTTCAAAACAGTTGAAAATTTTCATGAAGAAATTCGGCTTCAAAAAAGTTTTCGCGAGGGGGGGGTGTTTCGTCTTTTTTCAACTTTTTCGTAAGGGGGGGTGTTTCGTCTTTTTTCAACTTTTTCGTAAGAGGGGTGTGTTTCGTCTTTTTTCAACTTTTTCGTAAGGGGGGGGTGTTTCGTCTTTTTTCAACTTTTTCGTAAGGGTGGAGTTTCGTCTTTTTTCAACTTTTTCGTGAGGGGGGTGGGTCAATTGAAAGTATTCATGAAGAAATTCGGCTTCAAAAAAGTTGAAAATTTTCATGAAGTATTTGGGCTTCAAAAAAGTTGAAAATTTTCATGAAGAAATTCGGCTTCAAAAAAGATGAACGTTTTCATGAAGTATTTGGGCTTCAAAAAAGTTGAAAATTTTCATGAAGTATTTGAGCTTCAAAAAAGTTGAAAATTTTCATGAAGTATTTGGGCTTCAAAAAAGTTGAAAATATTCATGAAGAAATTCGGCTTCAAAACAGTTGAAAATTTTCATGAAGAAATTCGGCTTCAAAAAAGTTTTCGCAAGGGGGGGGTGTTTCGTCTTTTTTCAACTTTTTCGTAAGGGGGGGGTGTTTCGTCTTTTTTCAACTTTTTCGTAAGAGGGGGGAGTTTCGTCTTTTTTCAACTTTTTCGTGAGGGGGGTGGGTCAATTGAAAGTATTCATGAAGAAATTCGGCTTCAAAAAAGTTGAAAATTTTCATGAAGTATTTGGGCTTCAAAAAAGTTGAACATTTTCATGAAGAAATTCGGCTTCAAAAAAGTTTTCGCGAGGGGGGGGTGTTTCGTCTTTTTTCAACTATTTCGTAAGGGGGGGGTGTTTCGTCTTTTTTCAACTTTTTCGTAAGGGGGGGTGTTTCGTCTTTTTTCAACTTTTCGTAAGAGGGGGGTGTTTCGTCTTTTTTCAACTTTTTCGTGAGGGGGGGTGGGTCAATTGAAAATATTCATGAAGAAATTCGGCTTCAAAAAAGTTGAACATTTTCATGAAGTATTTGGGCTTCAAAAAAGTTGAAAATTTTCATGAAGAAATTCGGCTTCAAAAAAGTTGAAAATTTTCATGAAGTATTTGGGCTTCAAAAAAGTTGAAAATTTTCATTAAGAAATTCGGCTTCAAAAAAGTTTAAAATTTTCATGAAGAAATTCGGCTTCAAAAAAGTTGAAAATTTTCATGAAGTATTTGGGCTTGAAATTTTTTTTAAATTTTCATGAAGAAATTCAGCTTCAAAAAAGTTGAAAATTTTCATGAAGAAATTCGGCTTCAAAAAAGTTGAAAATTTTCATGAAGTATTTGGGCTTCAAAAAAGTTGAAAATTTTCATTAAGAAATTCGGCTTCAAAAAAGTTGAAAATTTTAATGAAGAAATTCGGCTTCAAAAAAGTTGAAAATTTTCATGAAGTATTTGGGCTTGAAATTTTTTTTAAATTTTCATGAAGAAATTCGGCTTCAAAAAAGTTTAAAATTTTCATGAAGAAATTCGGCTTCAAAAAAGTTGAAAATTTTCATGAAGTATTTGGGCTTCAAAAAAGTTGAAAATTTTCATGAAGTATTTGGGCTTCAATAAAGTTGAAAATTTTCATGAAGTATTTGGGCTTCAATAAAGTTGAAAATTTTCATGAAGTATTTGGGCTTCAAAAAAGTTGAAAATTTTCATGAAGTATTTGGGCTTCAAAAAAGTTGAAAATTTTCATGAAGAAATTGGGCTTCAAAAAAGTTGAAAATATTCATGAAGAAATTTGGCTTCAAAACAGTTGAAAATTTTCATGAAGAAATTCGGCTTCAAAAAAGTTTTCGCAAGGGGGGGGTGTTTCGTCTTTTTTCAACTTTTTCGTAAGGGGGTGGTGTTTCGTCTTTTTTCAACTTTTTCGTAAGAGGGGGGTGTTTCGTCTTTTTTCAACTTTTTCGTGAGGGGGGTGGGTCAATTGAAAGTATTCATGAAGAAATTCGGCTTCAAAAAAGTTGAAAATTTTCATGAAGAAATTCGGCTTCAAAAAAGTTTTCGCAAGGGGGGGGTGTTTCGTCTTTTTTCAACTTTTTCGTAAGGGGGTGGTGTTTCGTCTTTTTTCAACTTTTTCGTAAGAGGGGGGTGTTTCGTCTTTTTTCAACTTTTTCGTGAGGGGGTGGGTCAATTGAAAGTATTCATGAAGAAATTCGGCTTCAAAAAAGTTGAAAATTTTCATGAAGTATTTGGGCTTCAAAAAAGTTGAAAATTTTCATGAAGAAATTCGGCTTCAAAAAAGTTTTCGCGAGGGGGGGGTGTTTCGTCTTTTTTCAACTTTTTCGTAAGGGGGGGTTTTTCCTCTTTTTTCAACTTTTTCATATGGGGGGGTTGGTCAATTGAAATTTTTCATGAAGTATTTGGGCTCCAAAAAAGTTGAAAATTTTCATGAAGTATTTGGGCTTCAAAAAAGTTGAAAATTTTCATGAAGAAATTCGGCTTCAAAAAAGTTGAACGTTTTCATGAAGTATTTGGGCTTCAAAAAAGTTGAAAATTTTCATGAAGTATTTGGGCTTCAAAAAAGTTGAAAATATTCATGAAGAAATTCGGCTTCAAAAAAGTTGAAAATTTTCATGAAGTATTTGGGCTTCAAAATTTTTTTAAATTTTCATGAAGAAATTCGACTTCAAAAAAGTTGAAAATTTTCATGAAGTATTTGGGCTTCAAAAAAGTTGAAAATTTTCATGAAGAAATTCGGCTTCAAAAAAGTTTTCGCAAGGGGGGGGTGTTTCGTCTTTTTTCAACTTTTTCGTAAGGGGGGGTGTTTCGTCTTTTTTCAACTTTTTCGTAAGAGGGGGGAGTTTCGTCTTTTTTCAACTTTTTCGTGAGGGGGGTGGGTCAATTGAAAGTATTCATGAAGAAATTCGGCTTCAAAAAATTTGAAAATTTTCATGAAGTATTTGGGCTTCAAAAATGTTTTAAATTTTCATGAAGAAATTCGGCTTCAAAAAAGTTTAAAATTTTCATGAAGAAATTCGGCTTCAAAAAAGATGAAAATTTTCATGAAGTATTTGGGCTTCGAAAAAGTTGAAAATTTTAATGAAGAAATTGGTCTTCAAAAAAGTTTTCGCAAGGGGGGGTGTTTCGTCTTTTTTCAACTTTTTCGTAAGGGGGGGTGTTTCCTCTTTTTTCAACTTTTTCATATGGGGGGGTTGGTCAATTGAAATTTTTCATGAAGTATTTGGGCTTCAAAAAAGTTGAAAATTTTCATGAAGTATTTGGGCTTCAAAAAAGTTGAAAATTTTCATGAAGAAATTCGGCTTCAAAAAAGTTGAACGTTTTCATGAAGTATTTGGGCTTCAAAAAAGTTGAAAATTTTCATGAAGTATTTGGGCTTCAAAAAAGTTGAAAATATTCATGAAGAAATTCGGCTTCAAAAAAGTAGAAAATTTTCATGAAGTATTTGGGCTTCAAAATATTTTTAAATTTTCATGAAGAAATTCGGCTTCAAAAAAGTTGAAAATTTTCATGAAGTATTTGGGCTTCAAAATTTTTTTAAATTTTCATGAAGAAATTCGGCTTCAAAAAAGTTGAAAATTTTCATGAAGTATTTGGGCTTCAAAAAAGTTGAAAATTTTCATGAAGAAATTCGGCTTCAAAAAAGTTTTCGCAAGGGGGGGTGTTTCGTCTTTTTTCAACTTTTTCGTAAGGGGGGGTGTTTCGTCTTTTTTCAACTTTTTCGTAAGAGGGGGGAGTTTCGTCTTTTTTCAACTTTTTCGTGAGGGGGGTGGGTCAATTGAAAGTATTCATGAAGAAATTCGGCTTCAAAAAAGTTGAAAATTTTCATGAAGTATTTGGGCTTCAAAAATGTTTTAAATTTTCATGAAGAAATTCGGCTTCAAAAAAGTTTAAAATTTTCATGAAGAAATTCGGCTTCAAAAAAGATGAAAATTTTCATGAAGTATTTGGGCTTCAAAAAAGTTGAAAATTTTCATGAAGTATTTGGGCTTCAAAAAAGTTGAAAATATTCATGAAGAAATTCGGCTTCAAAAAAGTTGAAAATTTTCATGAAGTATTTGGGCTTCAAAAAAGTTGAAAATTTTCATGAAGAAATTCGGCTTCAAAAAAGTTGAACGTTTTCATGAAGTATTTGGGCTTCAAAAAAGTTGAAAATTTTCATGAAGTATTTGGGCTTCAAAAAAGTTTAAAATATTCATGAAGAAATTCGGCTTCAAAAAAGTAGAAAATTTTCATGAAGTATTTGGGCTTCAAAATATTTTTAAATTTTCATGAAGAAATTCGGCTTCAAAAAAGTTGAAAATTTTCATGAAGTATTTGGGCTTCAAAATTTTTTTAAATTTTCATGAAGAAATTCGGCTTCAAAAAAGTTGAAAATTTTCATGAAGTATTTGGGCTTCAAAAAAGTTGAAAATTTTCATGAAGAAATTCGGCTTCAAAAAAGTTTTCGCAAGGGGGGGTGTTTCGTCTTTTTTCAACTTTTTCGTAAGGGGGGGTGTTTCGTCTTTTTTCAACTTTTTCGTAAGAGGGGGGAGTTTCGTCTTTTTTCAACTTTTTCGTGAGGGGGGTGGGTCAATTGAAAGTATTCATGAAGAAATTCGGCTTCAAAAAAGTTGAAAATTTTCATGAAGTATTTGGGCTTCAAAAATGTTTTAAATTTTCATGAAGAAATTCGGCTTCAAAAAAGTTTAAAATTTTCATGAAGAAATTCGGCTTCAAAAAAGATGAAAATTTTCATGAAGTATTTGGGCTTCAAAAAAGTTGAAAATTTTCATGAAGTATTTGGGCTTCAAAAAAGTTGAAAATATTCATGAAGAAATTCGGCTTCAAAAAAGTAGAAAATTTTCATGAAGTATTTGGGCTTCAAAATATTTTTAAATTTTCATGAAGAAATTCGGCTTCAAAAAAGTTGAAAATTTTCATGAAGTATTTGGGCTTCAAAAAAGTTGAAAATTTTCATGAAGAAATTCGGCTTCAAAAAAGCTTTCACGAGGGGGGGGTGTTTCGTCGTTTTTCAACTTTTTCGTAAGGGGGGGGTGTTTCGTCTTTTTTCAACTTTTTCGTAAGGGGGGGGTGTTTCGTCTTTTTTCAACTTTTTCGTAAGAGGGGGGTGTTTCGTCGTTTTTCAACTTTTTCGTGAGGGGGGGGTGGGTCAATTGAAAATATTCATGAAGAAATTCGGCTTCAAAAAAGTTGAACATTTTCATGAAGTATTTGGGCTTCAAAAATGTTTTAAATTTTCATGAAGAAATTCGGCTTCAAAAAAGTTTAAAATTTTCATGAAGAAATTCGGCTTCAAAAAAGATGAAAATTTTAATGAAGAAATTTGTCTTCAAAAAAGTTGAATGTTTTCATGAAGTATTTGGGCTTCAAAAAAGTTCAAAAATTTTCATGAAGTATTTGGGCTTCAAAAAAGTTGAAAATATTCAAGAAGAAATTCGGCTTCAAAAAAGTTGAAAATTTTCATGAAGTATTTGGGCTTCAAAAAAGTTGAAAATTTTCATGAAGAAATTCGGCTTCAAAAAAGTTTTCGCAAGGGGGGGTGTTTCGTCGTTTTTCAACTTTTTCGTAAGGGGGGGGGTGTTTCGTCTTTTTTCAACTTTTTCGTAAGGGGGGGGTGTTTCGTCTTTTTTCAACTTTTTCGTAAGAGGGGGGTGTTTCGTCCTTTTTCAACTTTTTCGTGAGGGGGGGTGGGTCAATTGAAAATATTCATGAAGAAATTCTTCTTCAAAAAAGTTTAAAATTTTCATGAAGAAATTCGGCTTCAAAAAGGTTGAAAATTTTCATAAAGTATTTGGGCTTCAAAAAAGTTGAAAATATTCATGAAGAAATTCGGCTTCAAAAAAGTTGAAAATTTTCATGAAGTATTTGGGCTTGAAATTTTTTTTACATTTTCATGAAGAAATTCGGCTTCAAAAAAGTTAAAAATTTTCATGAAGAAATTCGGCTTCAAAAAAGATGAAAATTTTCATGAAGTATTTGGACTTCGAAAAAGTTGAAAATTTTAATGAAGAAATTTGTCTTCAAAAAAGTTGAACGTTTTCATGAAGTATTTGGGCTTCAAAAAAGTTGAAAATTTTCATGAAGTATTTGGGCTTCAAAAAAGTTGAAAATATTCATGAAGAAATTCGGCTTCAAAAAAGTAGAAAATTTCCTTGAAGTATTTGGGCTTCAAAATATTTTTAAATTTTCATGAAGAAATTCGGCTTCAAAAAAGTTGAAAATTTTCATGAAGTATTTGGGCTTCAAAAAAGTTGAAAATATTCATGAAGAAATTCGGCTTCAAAAAAGTAGAAAATTTTCATGAAGTATTTGGGCTTCAAAATATTTTTAAATTTTCATGAAGAAATTCGGCTTCAAAAAAGTTGAAAATTTTCATGAAGTATTTGGGCTTCAAAAAAGTTGAAAATATTCATGAAGAAATTCGGCTTCAAAAAAGTTGAAAATTTTCATGAAGAAATTCGGCTTCAAAAAAGTTTTCGCAAGGGGGGGATGTTTCGTCTTTTTTCAACTTTTTCATGAGGGGGGTGGGTCAATTGAAAGTATTCATGAAGAAATTCGGCTTCAAAAAAGTTGAAAATTTTCATGAAGTATTTGGGCTTCAAAAAAGTTGAAAATTTTCATGACGAAATTCGGCTTCAAAAAAGTTTTCGCGAGGGGGGGGTCTTTCGTCTTTTTTCAACTTTTTCGTAAGGGGGGGTGTTTCCTCTTTTTTCAACTTTTTCATAAGGGGGGGTTGGTCAATTGAAATTTTTCATGAAGTATTTGGACTTCGAAAAAGTTGAAAATTTTAATGAAGAAATTTGTCTTCAAAAAAGTTGAACGTTTTCATGAAGTATTTGGGCTTCAAAAAAGTTGAAAATTTTCATGAAGTATTTTTGCTTCAAAAAAGTTTAAAATATTCATGAAGAAATTCGGCTTCAAAAAAGTAGAAAATTTTCATGAAGTATTTGGGCTTCAAAATATTTTTAAATTTTCATGAAGAAATTCGGCTTCAAAAAAGTTGAAAATTTTCATGAAGTATTTGGGCTTCAAAAAAGTTGAAAATATTCATGAAGAAATTCGGCTTCAAAAAAGTAGAAAATTTTCATGAAGTATTTGGGCTTCAAAATATTTTTAAATTTTCATTAAGAAATTCGGCTTCAAAAAAGTTGAAAATTTTCATGAAGTATTTGGGCTTCAAAAAAGTTGAAAATATTCATGAAGAAATTCGGCTTCAAAAAAGTTGAAAATTTTCATGAAGAAATTCGGCTTCAAAAAAGTTTTCGCAAGGGGGGGATGTTTCGTCTTTTTTCAACTTTTTCATGAGGGGGGTGGGTCAATTGAAAGTATTCATGAAGAAATTCGGATTCAAAAAAGTTGAAAATTTTCATGAAGAAATTCGGCTTCAAAAAAGTTGAAAATTTTCATGAAGTATTTGGGCTTCAAAAAAGTTGAAAATATTCATGAAGAAATTCGGATTCAAAAAAGTTGAAAATTTTCATGAAGAAATTCGGCTTCAAAAAAGTTGAAAATTTTCATGAAGTATTTGGGCTTCAAAAAAGTTGAAAATTTTCATGAAGAAATTCGGCTTCAAAAAAGTTGAAAATTTTCATGAAGTATTTGGGCTTCAAAAAAGTTGAAAATTTTCATGAAGAAATTCGGCGTCAAAAAAGTTTTCGCAAGGGGGGGGTGTTTCGTCTTTTTTCAACTTTTTCGAAAGGGGGGGGTGTTTCGTCTTTTTTCAACTTTTTCGTAAGAGGGGGGTGTTTCGTCTTTTTTCAACTTTTTCGTGAGGGGGGTGGGTCAATTGAAAGTATTCATGAAGAAATTCGGCTTCAAAAAAGTTGAAAATTTTCATGAAGTATATGGGCTTCAAAAAAGTTTAAAATTTTCATGAAGAAATTCGGCTTCAAAAAAGTTTTCGCAAGGGGGGGGTGTTTCGTCTTTTTTCAACTTTTTCGAAAGGGGGGGGTGTTTCGTCTTTTTTCAACTTTTTCGTAAGAGGGGGGTGTTTCGTCTTTTTTCAACTTTTTTGTGAGGGGGGTGGGTCAATTGAAAGTATTCATGAAGAAATTCGGCTTCAAAAAAGTTGAAAATTTTCATGAAGTATTTGGGCTTCAAAAAAGTTTAAAATTTTCATGAAGAAATTCGGCTTCAAAAAAGCTTTCACGAGGGGGGGGTGTTTCGTCGTTTTTCAACTTTTTCGTAAGGGGGGGGTGTTTCGTCTTTTTTCAACTTTTTCGTAAGGGGGGGGTGTTTCGTCTTTTTTCAACTTTTTCGTAAGAGGGGGGTGTTTCGTCGTTTTTCAACTTTTTCGTGAGGGGGGGGTGGGTCAATTGAAAATATTCATGAAGAAATTCGGCTTCAAAAAAGTTGAACATTTTCATGAAGTATTTGGGCTTCAAAAATGTTTTAAATTTTCATGAAGAAATTCGGCTTCAAAAAAGTTTAAAATTTTCATGAAGAAATTCGGCTTCAAAAAAGATGAAAATTTTCATGAAGTATTTGGGCTTCGAAAAAGTTTAAAATTTTAATAAAGAAATTTGTCTTCAAAAAAGTTGAATGTTTTCATGAAGTATTTGGGCTTCAAAAAAGTTCAAAAATTTTCATGAAGTATTTGGGCTTCAAAAAAGTTGAAAATATTCAAGAAGAAATTCGGCTTTAAAAAAGTAGAAAATTTTCATGAAGTATTTGGGCTTCAAAATATTTTTAAATTTTCATGAAGAAATTCGGCTTCAAAAAAGTTGAAACTTTTCATGAAGTATTTGGGCTTCAAAAATGTTTTAAATTTTCATGAAGAAATTCGGCTTCAAAAAAGTTTAAAATTTTCATGAAGAAATTCGGAATCAAAAAAGTTGAAAATTTTCATGAAGTATTTGGGCTTCAAAAAAGTTGAAAATTTTCATGAAGAAATTCGGCTTCAAAAAAGTTTTCACGAGGGGGGGGTGTTTCGTCGTTTTTCAACTTTTTCGTAAGGGGGGGGTGTTTCGTCTTTTGTCAACTTTTTCGTAAGGGGGGGGTGTTTCGTCTTTTTTCAACTTTTTCGTAAGAGGGGGGTGTTTCGTCCTTTTTCAACTTTTTCGTGAGGGGGGGTGGGTCAATTGAAAATATTCATGAAGAAATTCTTCTTCAAAAAAGTTTAAAATTTTCATGAAGAAATTCGGCTTCAAAAAGGTTGAAAATTTTCATGAAGTATTTGGGCTTCAAAAAAGTTGAAAATATTCATGAAGAAATTCGGCTTCAAAAAAGTTGAAAATTTTCATGAAGTATTTGGGCTTGAAATTTTTTTTACATTTTCATGAAGAAATTCGGCTTCAAAAAAGTTAAAAATTTTCATGAAGAAATTCGGCTTCAAAAAAGATGAAAATTTTCATGAAGTATTTGGGCTTCAAAATATTTTTAAATTTTCATGAAGAAATTCGGCTTCAAAAAAGTTGAAAATTTTCATGAAGTATTTGGGCTTCAAAAAAGTTGAAAATATTCATGAAGAAATTCGGCTTCAAAAAAGTTGAAAATTTTCATGAAGAAATTCGGCGTCAAAAAAGTTTTCGCAAGGGGGGGATGTTTCGTCTTTTTTCAACTTTTTCATGAGGGGGGTGGGTCAATTGAAAGTATTCATGAAGAAATTCGGCTTCAAAAAAGTTGAAAATTTTCATGAAGTATTTGGGCTTCAAAAAAGTTGAAAATTTTCATGACGAAATTCGGCTTCAAAAAAGTTTTCGCGAGGGGGGGGTGTTTCGTCTTTTTTCAACTTTTTCGTAAGGGGGGGTGTTTCCTCTTTATTCAACTTTTTCATAAGGGGGGGTTGGTCAATTGAAATTTTTCATGAAGTATTTGGGCTTCAAAAAAGTTGAAAATTTTCATGAAGAAATTGGGCTTCAAAAAAGTTGAACGTTTTCATGAAGTATTTGGGCTTCAAAAAAGTTGAAAATTTTCATGAAGTATTTGGGCTTCAAAAAAGTTGAAAATTTTCATGAAGTATTTGGGCTTCAAAAAAGTTGAAAATATTCATGAAGAAATTCGGATTCAAAAAAGTTGAAAATTTTCATGAAGAAATTCGGCTTCAAAAAAGTTGAAAATTTTCATGAAGTATTTGGGCTTCAAAAAAGTTGAAAATATTCATGAAGAAATTCGGATTCAAAAAAGTTGAAAATTTTCATGAAGAAATTCGGCTTCAAAAAAGTTGAAAATTTTCATGAAGTATTTGGGCTTCAAAAAAGTTGAAAATTTTCATGAAGAAATTCGGCTTCAAAAAAGTTGAAAATTTTCATGAAGTATTTGGGCTTCAAAAAAGTTGAAAATTTTCATGAAGAAATTCGGCGTCAAAAAAGTTTTCGCAAGGGGGGGGTGTTTCGTCTTTTTTCAACTTTTTCGAAAGGGGGGGGTGTTTCGTCTTTTTTCAACTTTTTCGTAAGAGGGGGGTGTTTCGTCTTTTTTCAACTTTTTCGTGAGGGGGGTGGGTCAATTGAAAGTATTCATGAAGAAATTCGGCTTCAAAAAAGTTGAAAATTTTCATGAAGTATTTGGGCTTCAAAAAAGTTTAAAATTTTCATGAAGAAATTCGGCTTCAAAAAAGTTTTCGCAAGGGGGGGTGTTTCGTCTTTTTTCAACTTTTTCGAAAGGGGGGGGTGTTTCGTCTTTTTTCAACTTTTTCGTAAGAGGGGGGTGTTTCGTCTTTTTTCAACTTTTTTGTGAGGGGGGTGGGTCAATTGAAAGTATTCATGAAGAAATTCGGCTTCAAAAAAGTTGAAAATTTTCATGAAGTATTTGGGCTTCAAAAAAGTTTAAAATTTTCATGAAGAAATTCGGCTTCAAAAAGGTTGAAAATATTCATGAAGAAATTCGGCTTCAAAAAAGTTTAAAATTTTCATGAAGTATTTGGGCTTCAAAAAAGTTGAAAATTTTCATGAAGAAATTCGGCTTCAAAAAAGTTTTCGTAAGGGGGAGGTGTTTCATCTTTTTTCAACTTTTTCGTGAGGGGGGGTGTTTCGTCTTTTTTCAACTTTTTCGTAAGGGGGGGTGTTTAGTCTTTTTTCAACTTTTTCGTGAGGGGGTGGGTCAATTGAAATTATTCATGAAGAAATTCGGCTTCAAAAAAGTTGAAAATTTTCATGAAGAAATTCGGCTTCAAAAAAGTTGAAAATTTTCATGAAGTATTTGGGCTTCAAAAAAGTTGAAAATTTTCATTAAGAAAATCGGCTTCAAAAAAGTTTTCGCAAGGGGGGGGTGTTTCGTCTTTTTTCAACTTTTTCGTAAGAGGGGGGTGTTTCGTCTTTTTTCAACTTTTTCGTGAGGGGGGGTGGGTCAATTGAAAATATTCATGAAGAAATTCGGCTTCAAAAAAGTTGAAAATTTTCATGAAGTATTTGGACTTCAAAAAAGTTTAAAATTTTCATGAAGAAATTCGGCTTCAAAAAGGTTGAAAATATTCATGAAGAAATTCGGCTTCAAAAAAGATTAAAATTTTCATGAAGTATTTAGGCTTCAAAAAAGTTGAAAATTTTCATGAAGAAATTCGGCTTCAAAAAGGTTGAAAATATTCATGAAGAAATTCGGCTTCAAAAAAGTTTAACATTTTCATGAAGTATTGAGGCTTCAAAAAAGTTTAAAATTTTCATGAAGAAATTCGGCTTCAAAAAAGTTTTCGTAACTGGGAGGTGTTTCGTCTTTTTTCAACTTTTTCGTGAGGGGGGGTGTTTCGTCTTTTTTCAACTTTTTCGTAAGGGGGGGGTGTTTCGTCTTTTTTCAACTTTTTCGTAAGAGGGGGGTGTTTCGTCTTTTTTCAACTTTTTCGTGAGGGGGGTGGGTCAATTGAAAGTATTCATGAAGAAATTCGGCTTCAAAAAAGTTGAAGATTTTCATGAAGTATTTGGGCTTCAAAAAAGTTGAAAACTTTCATGAAGAAATTCGGCTTCAAAAAAGTTTTCGCAAGGGGGGGGTGTTTCGTCTTTTTTCAACTTTTTCGTAAGAGGGGGGTGTTTCGTCTTTTTTCAACTTTTTCGTGAGGGGGGGTGGGTCAATTGAAAACATTCATGAAGAAATTCGGCTTCAAAAAAGTTGAAAATTTTCATGAAGTATTTGGGCTTCAAAAAAGTTTAAAATTTTCATGAAGAAATTCGGCTTCAAAAAGGTTGAAAATATTCATGAAGAAATTCGGCTTCAAAAAAGATTAAAATTTTCATGAAGTATTTAGGCTTCAAAAAAGTTGAAAATTTTCATGAAGAAATTCGGCTTCAAAAAAGTTTTCGTAAGGGGGAGGTGTTTCGTCTTTTTTCAACTTTTTCGTGAGGGGGGGTGTTTCGTCTTTTTTCAACTTTTTCGTAAGGGGGGGTGTTTCGTCTTTTTTCAACTTTTTCGTGAGGGGGGTGGGTCAATTGAAAATATTCATGAAGAAATTCAGCTTCAAAAAAGTTGAAAATTTTCATGAAGTAATTCGGCTTCAAAAAAGTTTTCGCAAGGGGGGGGTGTTTCGTCTTTTTTCAACTTTTTCGTGAGGGGGTGGGTCAATTGAAAATATTCATGAAGAAATTCGGCTTCAAAAAAGTTTTCGCAAGGGGGGGGGTGTTTCGTCTTTTTTCAACTTTTTCGTAAGGGGGGGGTGTTTCGTTTTTTTTCAACTTTTCCGTTAGCGGGGGTGGGTCAATTGAAAATATTCATGAAGAAATTCAGCTTCAAAAAAGTTGAAAATTTTCATGAAGAAATTCGGCTTCAAAAAAGTTTTCGCAAGAGGGGGGTGTTTCGTCTTTTTTCAACTTTTTCGTGAGGGGGGTGGGTCAATTGAAAATTTTCATGAAGAAATTCGGCTTCAAAAAAGTTTAAAATTTTCATGAAGAAATTCGGCTTCAAAAAAGATGAAAATTTTCATGAAGTATTTGGTATTCAAAAAAGTTTAAAATTTTCATTAAGAAATTCGGCTTCAAAAAAGTTTTCGCAAGGGGGGGGTGTTTCGTCTTTGTTCAACTTTTTCGAAAGAGGGGGGTGTTTCGTCTTTTTTCAACTTTTTCGTGAGGGGGGGTGGGTCAATTGAAAATATTCATGAAGAAATTCGGCTTCAAAAAAGTTGAAAATTTTCATGAAGTATTTGGGCTTCAAAAAAGTTGAAAATATTCATGAAGAAATTCGGCTTCAAAAAAGTTGAAAATTTTCATGAAGTATTTGGGCTTCAAAAAAGTTGAAAATTTTCATGAAGTATTTGGGCTTCAAAAAAGTTTAAAATTTTCATGAAGAAATTCGGCTTCAAAAAAGTTGAAAATTTTCATGAAGTATTTGGGCTTGAAATTTTTTTTAAATTTTCATGAAGAAATTCGGCTTCAAAAAAGTTTAAAATTTTCATGAAGAAATTCGGCTTCAAAAAAGTTTAAAATTTTTATGAAGTATTTGGGCTTCAAAAAAGTTTAAAATTTTCATGAAGAAATTCGGCTTCAAAAAAGTTTTCGCAAGGGGGGGGTGTTTCGTCTTTTTTCAACTTTTTCGTAAGGGGGGGGTGTTTCGTCTTTTTTCAACTTTTTCGTGAGGGGGTGGGTCAATTGAAAATATTCATGAAGAAATTCGGCTTCAAAAAAGTTGAAAATTTTCATGAAGAAATTCGGCTTCAAAAAAGTTTTCGCAAGAGGGGGGTGTTTCGTCTTTTTTCAACTTTTTCGTGAGGGGGGTGGGTCAATTGAAAATTTTCATGAAGAAATTCGGCTTCAAAAAAGTTTAAAATTTTCATGAAGAAATTCGGCTTCAAAAAAGATGAACATTTTCATGAAGTATTTGGGCTTCAAAAAAGTTGAAAATTTTCATTAAGAAATTCGGCTTCAAAAAAGTTTTCGCAAGGGGGGGGTGTTTCGTCTTTTTTCAACTTTTTCCTGAGGGGGGGTGTTTCGTCTTTTTTCAACTTTTTCGTGAGGGGGGGTGGGTCAATTGAAAATATTCATGAAGAAATTCGGCTTCAAAAAAGTTGAAAATTTTTATGAAGTATTTGGGCTTCAAAAAAGTTGAAAATATTCATGAAGAAATTCGGCTACAAAAAAGTTGAAAATTTGCATGACGAAATTCGGCATCAAAAAAGTTGAAAATTTTCATGAAGTATTTGGGCTTCAAAAAAGTTGAAAATTTTCATGATGAAATTCCGCTTCAAAAAAGTTTTCGCAAGGGGGGGTGTTTCGTCTTTTTTCAACTTTTTCGTAAGGGGGGGGGGTGTTTCGTCTTTTTTCAACTTTTTCGTAAGAGGGGTGTGTTTCGTCTTTTTTCAACTTTTTCGTGAGGGGGTGGGTCAATTGAAAATATTCATGAAGAAATTCGGCTTCAAAAAAGTTTTCGCAAGGGGGGGGGTGTTTCGTCTTTTTTCAACTTTTTCGTAAGGGGGGGGGGTGTTTCGTTTTTTTTCAACTTTTCCGTTAGCGGGGGTGGGTCAATTGAAAATATTCATGAAGAAATTTGGCTTCAAAAAAGTTGAAAATTTTCATGAAGAAATTCGGCTTCAAAAAAGTTTTCGCAAGAGGGGGGTGTTTCGTCTTTTTTCAACTTTTTCGTGAGGGGGGTGGGTCAATTGAAAATTTTCATGAAGAAATTCGGCTTCAAAAAAGTTTAAAATTTTCATGAAGAAATTCGGCTTCAAAAAAGATGAAAATTTTCATGAAGTATTTGGGCTTCAAAAAAGTTGAAAATTTTCATTAAGAAATTCGGCTTCAAAAAAGTTTTCGCAAGGGGGGGGTGTTTCGTCTTTTTTCAACTTTTTCGAAAGAGGGGGGTGTTTCGTCTTTTTTCAACTTTTTCGTGAGGGGGGGTGGGTCAATTGAAAATATTCATGAAGAAATTCGGCTTCAAAAAAGTTGAAAATTTTCATGAAGTATTTGGGCTTCAAAAAAGTTGAAAATTTTCATGAAGTATTTGGACTTCAAAAAAGTTGAAAATATTCATGAAGAAATTCGGCTTCAAAAAAGTTGAAAATTTTCATGAAGTATTTGGGCTTCAAAAAAGTTGAAAATTTTCATGAAGTATTTGGGCTTCAAAAAAGTTTAAAATTTTCATGAAGAAATTCGGCTTCAAAAAAGTTGAAAATTTTCATGAAGTATTTGGGCTTGAAATTTTTTTTAAATTTTCATGAAGAAATTCGGCTTCAAAAAAGTTTAAAATTTTCATGAAGAAATTCGGCTTCAAAAAAGTTTAAAATTTTTATGAAGTATTTGGGCTTCAAAAAAGTTTAAAATTTTCATGAAGAAATTCGGCTTCAAAAAAGTTTTCGCAAGGGGGGGGTGTTTCGTCTTTTTTCAACTTTTTCGTAAGGGGGGGGTGTTTCGTCTTTTTTCAACTTTTTCGTGAGGGGGTGGGTCAATTGAAAATATTCATGAAGAAATTCGGCTTCAAAAAAGTTGAAAATTTTCATGAAGAAATTCGGCTTCAAAAAAGTTTTCGCAAGAGGGGGGTGTTTCGTCTTTTTTCAACTTTTTCGTGAGGGGGGTGGGTCAATTGAAAATTTTCATGAAGAAATTCGGCTTCAAAAAAGTTTAAAATTTTCATGAAGAAATTCGGCTTCAAAAAAGATGAAAATTTTCATGAAGTATTTGGGCTTCAAAAAAGTTGAAAATTTTCATTAAGAAATTCGGCTTTAAAAAAGTTTTCGCAAGGGGGGGGTGTTTCGTCTTTTTTCAACTTTTTCCTGAGGGGGGGTGTTTCGTCTTTTTTCAACTTTTTCGTGAGGGGGGGTGGGTCAATTGAAAATATTCATGAAGAAATTCGGCTTCAAAAAAGTTGAAAATTTTTATGAAGTATTTGGGCTTCAAAAAAGTTGAAAATATTCATGAAGAAATTCGGCTACAAAAAAGTTGAAAATTTGCATGACGAAATTCGGCATCAAAAAAGTTGAAAGTTTTCATGAAGTATTTGGGCTTCAAAAAAGTTGAAAATTTTCATGATGAAATTCCGCTTCAAAAAAGTTTTCGCAAGGGGGGGTGTTTCGTCTTTTTTCAACTTTTTCGTAAGGGGGGGGGGGTGTTTCGTCTTTTTTCAACTTTTTCGTAAGAGGGGTGTGTTTCGTCTTTTTTCAACTTTTTCGTGAGGGGGTGGGTCAATTGAAAATATTCATGAAGAAATTCGGCTTCAAAAAAGTTTTCGCAAGGGGGGGGGTGTTTCGTCTTTTTTCAACTTTTTCGTAAGGGGGGGGGGTGTTTCGTTTTTTTTCAACTTTTCCGTTAGCGGGGGTGGGTCAATTGAAAATATTCATGAAGAAATTTGGCTTCAAAAAAGTTGAAAATTTTCATGAAGAAATTCGGCTTCAAAAAAGTTGAAAATTTTCATGAAGAAATTCGGCTTCAAAAAAGATGAAAATTTTCATGAAGTATTTGGGCTTCAAAAAAGTTGAAAATTTTCATTAAGAAATTCGGCTTCAAAAAAGTTTTCGCAAGGGGGGGTGTTTCGTCTTTTTTCAACTTTTTCGTAAGGGGGGGGTGTTTCGTCTTTTTTCAACTTTTTCGTAAGGGGGGGTGTTTCGTCTTTTTTCAACTTTTTCGTAAGGGGGGGTGTTACGTCTTTTTTCAACTTTTTCGTGAGGGGGGTGGGTCAATTGAAAGTATTCATGAAGAAATTCGGCTTCAAAAAAGTTGAAAATTTTCATGAAGTATTTGGGCTTCAAAAAAGTTGAAAATTTTCATGAAGAAATTCGGCTTCAAAAAAGTTTTCGTAAGGGGGAGGTGTTTCATCTTTTTTCAACTTTTTCGTGAGGGGGGGTGTTTCGTCTTTTTTCAACTTTTTCGTAAGGGGGGGTGTTTCGTCTTTTTTCAACTTTTTCGTGAGGGGGGTGGGTCAATTGAAAATATTCATGAAGAAATTCGGCTTCAAAAAAGTTGAAAATTTTCATGAAGTATTTAGGCTTCAAAAAAGTTGAAAATTTTCATGAAGAAATTCGGCTTCAAAAAAGTTTTCGTAAGGGGGAAGTGTTTCGTCTTTTTTCAACTTTTTCGTGAGGGGGGGTGTTTCGTCTTTTTTCAACTTTTTCGTAAGGGGGGGTGTTTCGTCTTTTTTCAACTTTTTCGTAAGAGGGGGGTGTTTCTTCTTTTTTCAACTTTTTCGTGAGGGGGTGGGTCAATTGAAAGTATTCATGAAGAAATTCGGCTTCAAAAAAGTTGAAAATTTTCATGAAGTATTTGGGCTTCAAAAAAGTTGAAAATTTTCATGAAGAAATTCGGCTTCAAAAAAGTTTTCGCAAGGGGGGGGTGTTTCGTATTTTTTCAACTTTTTCCTAAGGGGGGGGTGTTTCGTCTTTTTTCAACTTTTTCGTGAGGGGGGGGTGTTTCGTCTTTTTTCAACTTTTTCGTAAGAGGGGGGTGTTTCGTTTTTTTCAACTTTTTCGTGAGGGGGGTGGGTCAACTGAAAATATTCATGAAGAAATTCGGCTTCAAAAAAGTTGAAAATTTTCATGAAGTATTTGGGCTTCAAAAAAGTTTAAAATTTTCATGAAGAAATTCGGCTTCAAAAAGGTTGAAAATATTCATGAAGAAATTTGGCTTCAAAAAAGTTTAAAATTTTCATGAAGTATTTAGGCTTCAAAAAAGTTGAAAATTTTCATGAAGAAATTCGGCTTCAAAAAAGTTTTCGTAAGGGGGAGGTGTTTCGTCTTTTTTCAACTTTTTCGTGAGGGGGGGTGTTTCGTCTTTTTTCAACTTTTTCGTAAGGGGGGGTGTTTCGTCTTTTTTCAACTTTTTCGTAAGGTGGGGGTGTTTCGTCTTTTTTCAACTTTTTCGTAAGAGGGGGGTGTTTCGTCTTTTTTCAACTTTTTCGTGAGGGGGTGGGTCAATTGAAAGTATTCATGAAGAAATTCGGCTTCAAAAAAGTTGAAAATTTTCATGAAGTATTTGGGCTTCAAAAAAGTTGAAAATATTCATGAAGAAATTCGGCTTCAAAAAAGTTGAAAATTTTCATGAAGTATTTGGGCTTGAAATTTTTTTTAAATTTTCATGAAGAAATTCGGCTTCAAAAAAGTTTAAAATTTTCATGAAGAAATTCGGCTTCAAAAAAGTTTGATGAACATTTTCATGAAGTATTTGGGCTTCAAAAAAGTTGAAAATTTTCATTAAGAAATTCGGCTTCAAAAAAGTTTTCGCAAGGGGGGGGTGTTTCGTCTTTTTTCAACTTTTTCCTGAGGGGGGGTGTTTCGTCTTTTTTCAACTTTTTCGTGAGGGGGGGTGGGTCATTTGAAAATATTCATGAAGAAATTAGGCTTCAAAAAAGTTGAAAATTTTTATGAAGTATTTGGGCTTCAAAAAAGTTGAAAATATTCATGAAGAAATTCGGCTACAAAAAAGTTTAAAATTTTCATGAAGAAATTCGGCTTCAAAAAAGTTGAAAATTTTCATGAAGTATTTGGGCTTGAAATTTTTTTTAAATTTTCATGAAGAAATTCGGCTTCAAAAAAGTTTAAAATTTTCATGAAGAAATTCGGCTTCAAAAAAGTTTAAAATTTTTATGAAGTATTTGGGCTTCAAAAAAGTTTAAAATTTTCATGAAGAAATTCGGCTTCAAAAAAGTTTTCGCAAGGGGGGGGTGTTTCGTCTTTTTTCAACTTTTTCATAAGGGGGGGGTGTTTCGTCTTTTTTCAACTTTTTCGTTAGGGGGTGGGTCAATTGAAAATATTCATGAAGAAATTCGGCTTCAAAAAAGTTGAAAATTTTCATGAAGAAATTCGGCTTCAAAAAAGTTTTCGCAAGAGGGGGGTGTTTCGTCTTTTTTCAACTTTTTCGTGAGGGGGGGTGGGTCAATTGAAAATTTTCATGAAGAAATTCGGCTTCAAAAAAGTTTAAAATTTTCATGAAGAAATTCGGCTTCAAAAAAGATGAACATTTTCATGAAGTATTTGGGCTTCAAAAAAGTTGAAAATTTTCATTAAGAAATTCGGCTTTAAAAAAGTTTTCGCAAGGGGGGGGTGTTTCGTCTTTTTTCAACTTTTTCCTGAGGGGGGGTGTTTCGTCTTTTTTCAACTTTTTCGTGAGGGGGGGTGGGTCAATTGAAAATATTCATGAAGAAATTCGGCTTCAAAAAAGTTGAAAATTTTTATGAAGTATTTGGGCTTCAAAAAAGTTGAAAATATTCATGAAGAAATTCGGCTACAAAAAAGTTGAAAATTTGCATGACGAAATTCGGCATCAAAAAAGTTGAAAATTTTCATGAAGTATTTGGGCTTCAAAAAAGTTGAAAATTTTCATGATGAAATTCCGCTTCAAAAAAGTTTTCGCAAGGGGGGGTGTTTCGTCTTTTTTCAACTTTTTCGTAAGGGGGGGGGTGTTTCGTCTTTTTTCAACTTTTTCGTAAGAGGGGTGTGTTTCGTCTTTTTTCAACTTTTTCGTGAGGGGGTGGGTCAATTGAAAATATTCATGAAGAAATTCGGCTTCAAAAAAGTTTTCGCAAGGGGGGGGGTGTTTCGTCTTTTTTCAACTTTTTCGTAAGGGGGGGGGGTGTTTCGTTTTTTTTCAACTTTTCCGTTAGCGGGGGTGGGTCAATTGAAAATATTCATGAAGAAATTTGGCTTCAAAAAAGTTGAAAATTTTCATGAAGAAATTCGGCTTCAAAAAAGTTTAAAATTTTCATGAAGAAATTCGGCTTCAAAAAAGATGAAAATTTTCATGAAGTATTTGGGCTTCAAAAAAGTTGAAAATTTTCATTAAGAAATTCGGCTTCAAAAAAGTTTTCGCAAGGGGGGGGTGTTTCGTCTTTTTTCAACTTTTTCGTAAGGGGGGGGTGTTTCGTCTTTTTTCAACTTTTTCGTAAGGGGGGGTGTTTCGTCTTTTTTCAACTTTTTCGTAAGGGGGGGTGTTACGTCTTTTTTCAACTTTTTCGTGAGGGGGGTGGGTCAATTGAAAGTATTCATGAAGAAATTCGGCTTCAAAAAAGTTGAAAATTTTCATGAAGTATTTGGGCTTCAAAAAAGTTGAAAATTTTCATGAAGAAATTCGGCTTCAAAAAAGTTTTCGTAAGGGGGAGGTGTTTCATCTTTTTTCAACTTTTTCGTGAGGGGGGGTGTTTCGTCTTTTTTCAACTTTTTCGTAAGGGGGGGTGTTTCGTCTTTTTTCAACTTTTTCGTGAGGGGGGTGGGTCAATTGAAAATATTCATGAAGAAATTCGGCTTCAAAAAAGTTGAAAATTTTCATGAAGTATTTGGGCTTCAAAAAAGTTTAAAATTTTCATGAAGAAATTCGGCTTCAAAAAGGTTGAAAATATTCATGAAGAAATTTGGCTTCAAAAAAGTTTAAAATTTTCATGAAGTATTTAGGCTTCAAAAAAGTTGAAAATTTTCATGAAGAAATTCGGCTTCAAAAAAGTTTTCGTAAGGGGGAGGTGTTTCGTCTTTTTTCAACTTTTTCGTGAGGGGGGGTGTTTCGTCTTTTTTCAACTTTTTCGTAAGGGGGGGTGTTTCGTCTTTTTTCAACTTTTTCGTAAGGTGGGGGTGTTTCGTCTTTTTTCAACTTTTTCGTAAGAGGGGGGTGTTTCGTCTTTTTTCAACTTTTTCGTGAGGGGGTGGGTCAATTGAAAGTATTCATGAAGAAATTCAGCTTCAAAAAAGTTGAAGATTTTCATGAAATATTTGGGCTTCAAAAAAGTTGAAAATTTTCATGAAGAAATTCGGCTTCAAAAAGGTTGAAAATATTCATGAAGAAATTCGGCTTCAAAAAAGATTAAAATTTTCATGAAGTATTTAGGCTTCAAAAAAGTTGAAAATTTTCATGAAGAAATTCGGATTCAAAAAAGTTTTCGTAAGGGGGAGGTGTTTCGTCTTTTTTCAACTTTTTCGTAAGGGGGGGTGTTTCGTCTTTTTTCAACTTTTTCGTAAGCGGGGGTGGGTCAATTGAAAATATTCATGAAGAAATTCTGCTTCAAAAAAGTTTAAAATTTTCATAAAGAAATTCGGCTTCAAAAAGGTTGAAAATATTCATGAAGAAATTCGGCTTCAAAAAAGTTGAAAATTTTGATGAAGTATTTGGGCTTCAAAAAAGTTGAAAATTTTCATGAAGAAATTCGGCTTCAAAAAAGTTTTCGTAAGGGGGAGGTGTTTCATCTTTTTTCAACTTTTTCGTGAGGGGGGGTGTTTCGTCTTTTTTCAACTTTTTCGTAAGGGGGGGTGTTTCGTCTTTTTTCAACTTTTTCGTGAGGGGGGTGGGTCAATTGAAAGTATTCATGAAGAAATTCGGCTTCAAAAAAGTTGAAAATTTTCATGAAGTATTTGGGCTTCAAAAAAGTTGAAAATTTTCATGAAGTAATTCGGCTTCAAAAAAGTTTTCGCAAGGGGGGGGGTGTTTCGTCTTTTTTCAACTCTTTCGTAAGGGGGGGGTGTTTCGTCTTTTTTCAACTTTTTCGTAAGAGGGGGGTGTTTCGTCTTTTTTCAACTTTTTCGTGAGGGGGGTGGGTCAATTGAAAATATTCATGAAGAAATTCGGCTTCAAAAAAGTTGAAAATTTTCATGAAGTATTTAGGCTTCAAAAAAGTTGAAAATTTTCATGAAGAAATTCGGCTTCAAAAAAGTTTTCGTAAGGGGGAGGTGTTTCGTCTTTTTTCAACTTTTTCGTGAGGGGGGGTGTTTCGTCTTTTTTCAACTTTTTCGTAAGGGGGGGTGTTTCGTCTTTTTTCAACTTTTTCGTAAGGGGGGGGTGTTTCGTCTTTTTTCAACTTTTTCGTAAGAGGGGGGTGTTTCGTCTTTTTTCAACTTTTTCGTGAGGGGGTGGGTCAATTGAAAGTATTCATGAAGAAATTCGGCTTCAAAAAAGTTGAAAATTTTCAGGAAGTATTTGAGCTTCAAAAAAATTGAAAATTCTCATGAAGAAATTCGGCTTCAAAAAAGTTTTCGCAAGGGGGGGGTGTTTCGTATATTTTCAACTTTTTCCTAAGGGGGGGGTGTTTCGTCTTTTTTCAACTTTTTCGTGAGGGGTGGGTGTTTTGTCTTTTTTCAACTTTTTCGTGAGGGGGGTGGGTCAATTGAAAATATTCATGAAGAAATTCGGCTTCCAAAAAGTTGAAAATTTTCATGAAGTATTTGGGCTTCAGAAAAGTTTAAAATTTTCATGAAGAAATTCGGCTTCAAAAAGGTTGAAAATATTCATGAAGAAATTCGGCTTCAAAAAAGTTTTCGTAAGGGGGAGGTATTTCGTCTTTTTTCAACTTTTTCGTGAGGGGGGGTGTTTCGTCTTTTTTCAACTTTTTCGTAAGGGGGGGTGTTTCGTCTTTTTTCAACTTTTTCGTAAGGTGGGGGTGTTTCGTCTTTTTTCAACTTTTTCGTAAGAGGGGGGTGTTTCGTCTTTTTTCAACTTTTTCGTAAGAGGGGGGTGATTCGTCTTTTTTCAACTTTTTCGTGAGGGGGTGGGTCAATTGAAAGTATTCATGAAGAAATTCGGCTTCAAAAAAGTTGAAGATTTTCATGAAGTATTTGGGCTTCAAAAAAGTTGAAAATTTTCATGAAGAAATTCGGCTTCAAAAAGGTTGAAAATATTCATGAAGAAATTCGGCTTCAAAAAAGATTAAAATTTTCATGAAGTATTTAGGCTTCAAAAAAGTTGAAAATTTTCATGAAGAAATTCGGCTTCAAAAAAGTTTTCGTAAGGGGGAGGTGTTTCGTCTTTTTTCAACTTTTTCGTGAGGGGGGGTGTTTCGTCTTTTTTCAACTTTTTCGTAAGGGGGGGTGTTTCGTCTTTTTTCAACTTTTTCGTGAGGGGGGTGGGTCAATTGAAAGTATTCATGAAGAAATTCGGCTTCAAAAAAGTTGAAAATTTTCATGAAGTATTTGGGCTTCAAAAAAGTTGAAAATTTTCATGAAGTAATTCGGCTTCAAAAAAGTTTTTGCAAGGGGGGGGGTGTTTCGTCTTTTTTCAACTTTTTCGTAAGAGGGGGGTGTTTCGTCTTTTTTCAACTTTTTCGTGAGGGGGGTGGGTCAATTGAAAATATTCATGAAGAAATTCGGCTTCAAAAAAGTTGAAAATTTTCATGAAGTATTTAGGCTTCAAAAAAGTTGAAAATTTTCATGAAGAAATTCGGCTTTAAAAAAGTTTTCGTAAGGGGGAAGTGTTTCGTCTTTTTTCAACTTTTTCGTGAGGGGGGTGGGTCAATTGAAAATATTCATGAAGAAATTCGGCTTCAAAAAAGTTGAAAATTTTCATAAAGTATTTAGGCTTCAAAAAAGTTGAAAATTTTCATGAAGAAATTCGGCTTCAAAAAAGTTTTCGTAAGGGGGAGGTGTTTCGTCTTTTTTCAACTTTTTCGTGAGGGGGGGTGTTTCGTCTTTTTTCAACTTTTTCGTAAGGGGGGGTGTTTCGTCTTTTTTCAACTTTTTCGTAAGGTGGGGGTGTTTCGTCTTTTTTCAACTTTTTCGTAAGAGGGGGGTGTTTCGTCTTTTTTCAACTTTTTCGTAAGAGGGGGGTGTTTCGTCTTTTTTCAACTTTTTCGTGAGGGGGTGGGTCAATTGAAAGTATTCATGAAGAAATTCGGCTTCAAAAAAGTTGAAGATTTTCATGAAGTATTTGGGCTTCAAAAAAGTTGAAAATTTTCATGAAGAAATTCGGCTTCAAAAAGGTTGAAAGTATTCATGAAGAAATTCGGCTTCAAAAAAGATTAAAATTTTCATGAAGTATTTAGGCTTCAAAAAAGTTGAAAATTTTCATGAAGAAATTCGGCTTCAAAAAAGTTTTCGTAAGGGGGAGGTGTTTCGTCTTTTTTCAACTTTTTCGTAAGGGGGGGGTGTTTCGTCTTTTTTCAACTTTTTCGTAAGGGGGGGTGTTTCGTCTTTTTTCAACTTTTTCATAAGAGGGGGGTGTTTCGTCTTTTTTCAACTTTTTCGTGAGGGGGGGTGGGTCAATTGAAAATATTCATGAAGAAATTCGGCTTCAAAAAAGTTGAAAATTTTCATGAACTATTTGGGCTTCAAAAAAGTTTAAAATTTTCATGAAGAAATTCGGCTTCAAAAAGGTTGAAAATATTCATGAAGAAATTCGGCTTCAAAAAAGTTTAAAATTTTCATGAAGTATTGAGGCTTCAAAAAAGTTTAAAATTTTCATGAAGAAATTCGGCTTCAAAAAAGTTTTCGTAAGGGGGAGGTGTTTCGTCTTTTTTCAACTTTTTCGTGAGGGGGGTGGGTCAATTGAAAGTATTCATGAAGAAATTCGGCTTCAAAAAAGTTTTCGCAAGGGGGGGGTGTTTCGTCTTTTTTCAACTTTTTCGTAAGGGGGAGGTGTTTCGTCTTTTTTCAACTTTTTCGTAAAGGGGGGGTGTTTCGTCTTTTTTCAACTTTTTCGTAAGAGGAGGGTGTTTCGTCTTTTTTCAACTTTTTCGTGAGGGGGGGTGGGTCAATTGAAAATATTCATGAAGAAATTCGGCTTCAAAAAAGTTGAAAATTTTCATGAAGTATTTGGGCTTCAAAAAAGTTGAAAATTTTCATGAAGAAATTCGGCTTCAAAAAGGTTGAAAATATTCATAAAGAAATTCAGCTTCAAAAAAAATTAAAATTTTCATGTAGTATTTAGGCTTCAAAAAAGTTGAAAATTTTCATGAAGAAATTCGGCTTCAAAAAGGTTGAAAATATTCATGAAGAAATTCGGCTTCAAAAAAGTTTTCGCAAGGGGGGGGTGTTTCGTCTTTTTTCAACTTTTTCGTAAGGGGGGGGTGTTTCGTCTTTTTTCAACTTTTTCGTAAGAGGGGGGTGTTTCGTCTTTTTTCAACTTTTTCGTAAGAGGGGGGTGTTTCGTCTTTATTCAACTTTTTCGTGAGGGGGTTGGTCAATTGAAAATATTCATGAAGAAATTCGGCTTCAAAAAAGTTGAAAATTTTCATGAAGAAATTCGGCTTCAAAAAAGTTTTCGCAAGGGGGGGGTGTTTCGTATTTTTTCAACTTTTTCCTAAGGGGGGGTGTTTCGTCTTTTTTCAACTTTTTCGTGAGGGGGGGGGTGTTTCGTCTTTTTTCAACTTTTTCGTAAGAGGGGGGTGTTTCGTTTTTTTCCAACTTTTTCGTGAGTTGGGTGGGTCAATTGAAAATATTCATTGAGAAATTCGGATTCAAAAAAGTTTTCGCAAGGGGGGGGTGTTTCGTCTTTTTTCAACTTTTTCGTAAGGGGGGGGTGTTTCGTCTTTTTTCAACTTTTTCGTAAGAGGGGGGTGTTTCGTCTTTTTTCAACTTTTTCGTGAGGGGGGTGGGTCAATTGAAAATATTCATGAAGAAATTCGGCTTCAAAAAAGTTGAAAATTTTCATGAAGTATTTGGGCTTCAAAAAAGTTTAAAATTTTCATGAAGAAATTCGGCTTCAAAAACGTTTAAAATTTTCATGAAGTATTGAGGCTTCAAAAAAGTTTAAAATTTTCATGAAGAAATTCGGCTTCAAAAAAGATGAACATTTTCATGAAGTATTTGGGCTTCGAAAAAGTTGAAAATTTTAATGAAGAAATTCGTCTTCAAAAAAGTTTTCGCAAAGGGGGGTGTTTCGTCTTTTTTCAACTTTTTCGTGAGGGGGGGTGTTTCCTCTTTTTTCAACTTTTTCATATGGGGGGGTTGGTCAATTGAAATTTTTCATGAAGTATTTGGGCTTCAAAAAAGTTGAAAATTTTCATGAAGTATTTGGGCTTCAAAAAAGTTGAAAATTTTCATGAAGAAATTCGGCTTCAAAAAAGTTGAACGTTTTCATGAAGTATTTGGGCTTCAAAAAAGTTGAAAATTTTCATGAAGTATTTGGGCTTCAAAAAAGTTGAAAATATTCATGAAGAAATTCGGCTTCAAAAAAGTTGAAAATTTTCATGAAGTATTTGGGCTTCAAATTTTTTTTTAATTTTCATGAAGAAATTCGGCTTCAAAAAAGTTTAAAATTTTCATGAAGTATTTGGGCTTCAAAAAAGTTTAAAATTTTCATGAAGAAATTCGGCTTCAAAAAGGTTGAAAATATTCATGAAGAAATTCGGCTTCAAAAAAGTTTAAAATTTTCATGAAGGATTGAGGCTTCAAAAAAGTTTAAAATTTTCATGAAGAAATTCGGCTTCAAAAAAGTTTTCGTAAGGGGGAGGTGTTTCGTCTTTTTTCAACTTTTTCGTGAGGGGGGGTGTTTCGTCTTTTTTCAACTTTTTCGTAAGGGGGGGGTGTTTCGTCTTTCTTCAACTTTTTCGTAAGAGGGGGGTGTTTCGTCTTTTTTCAACTTTTTCGTGAGGGGGGTGGGTCAATTGAAAGTATTCATGAAGAAATTCGGCTTCAAAAAAGTTGAAGATTTTCATGAAGTATTTGGGCTTCAAAAAAGTTGAAAATTTTCATGAAGAAATTCGGCTTCAAAAAAGTTTTCGTAAGGGGGAGGTGTTTCGTCTTTTTTCAACTTTTTCGTGAGGGGGGGTGTTTCGTCTTTTTTCAACTTTTTCGTGAGGGGGGGTGGGTCAATTGAAAATATTCATGAAGAAATTCGGCTTCAAAAAAGTTGAAAATTTTCATGAAGTATTTGGGCTTTAAAAAAGTTTAAAATTTTCATGAAGAAATTCGGCTTCAAAAAGGTTGAAAATATTCATGAAGAAATTCGGCTTCAAAAAAGTTTAAAATTTTCATGAAGTATTGAGGCTTCAAAAAAGTTTAAAATTTTCATGAAGAAATTCGGCTTCAAAAAAGTTTTCGTAAGGGGGAGGTGTTTCGTCTTTTTTCAACTTTTTCGTGAGGGGGGTGGGTCAATTGAAAGTATTCATGAAGAAATTCGGCTTCAAAAAAGTTTTCGCAAGGGGGGGGTGTTTCGTCTTTTTTCAACTTTTTCGTAAGGGGGGGGTGTTTCGTCTTTTTTCAACTTTTTCTTAAAGGGGGGGTGTTTCGTCTTTTTTCAACTTTTTCGTAAGAGGGGGGTGTTTCGTCTTTTTTCAACTTTTTCGTGAGGGGGGGTGGGTCAATTGAAAATATTCATGAAGAAATTCGGCTTCAAAAAAGTTGAAAATTTTCATGAAGTATTTGGGCTTCAAAAAAGTTTAAAATTTTCATGAAGAAATTCGGCTTCAAAAAGGTTGAAAATATTCATAAAGAAATTCAGCTTCAAAAAAAATTAAAATTTTCATGTAGTATTTAGGCTTCAAAAAAGTTGAAAATTTTCATGAAGAAATTCGGCTTCAAAAAGGTTGAAAATATTCATGAAGAAATTCGGCTTCAAAAAAGTTTAAAATTTTCATGAAGTATTGAGGCTTCAAAAAAGTTTAAAATTTTCATGAAGAAATTCGGCTTCAAAAAAGATGAAAATTTTCATGAAGTATTTGGGCTTGAAATTTTTTTTAAATTTTCATGAAGAAATTCAGCTTCAAAAAAGTTGAAAACTTTCATGAAGAAATTCGGCTTCAAAAAAGTTGAAAATTTTCATGAAGTATTTGGGCTTCAAAAAAGTTGAAAATTTTCATTAAGAAATTCGGCTTCAAAAAAGTTTAAAATTTTCATGAAGAAATTCGGCTTCAAAAAAGTTGAAAATTTTCATGAAGTATTTGGGCTTGAAATTTTTTTTAAATTTTCATGAAGAAATTCGGCTTCAAAAAAGTTGAAAATTTTCATGAAGAAATTCGGCTTCAAAACAGTTGAAAATTTTCATGAAGTATTTGGGCTTCAAAAAAGTTGAAAATTTTCATGAAGAAATTCGGCTTCAAAAAAGTTGAAAATTTTCATGAAGTATTTGGGCTTGAAATTTTTTTTAAATTTTCATGAAGAAATTCAGCTTCAAAAAAGTTGAAAATTTTCATGAAGAAATTCGGCTTCAAAAAAGTTGAAAATTTTCATGAAGTATTTGGGCTTCAAAAAAGTTGAAAATTTTCATTAAGTAATTCGGCTTCAAAAAAGTTTAAAATTTTCATGAAGAAATTCGGCTTCAAAAAAGTTGAAAATTTTCATGAAGTATTTGGGCTTGAAATTTTTTTTAAATTTTCATGAAGAAATTCAGCTTCAAAAAAGTTGAAAATTTTCATGAAGAAATTCGGCTTCAAAAAAGTTGAAAATTTTCATGAAGTATTTGGGCTTCAAAAAAGTTGAAAATTTTCATTAAGAAATTCGGCTTCAAAAAAGTTTAAAATTTTCATGAAGAAATTCGGCTTCAAAAAAGTTGAAAATTTTCATGAAGTATTTGGGCTTGAAATTTTTTTTAAATTTTCATGAAGAAATTCGGCTTCAAAAAAGTTGGAAATTTTCATGAAGAAATTCGGCTTCAAAACAGTTGAAAATTTTCATGAAGTATTTGGGCTTCAAAAAAGTTGAAAATTTTCATGAAGAAATTCGGCTTCAAAAAAGTTGAAAATTTTCATGAAGTATTTGGGCTTGAAATTTTTTTTAAATTTTCATGAAGAAATTCAGCTTCAAAAAAGTTGAAAATTTTCATGAAGAAATTCGGCTTCAAAAAAGTTGAAAATTTTCATGAAGTATTTGGGCTTCAAAAAAGTTGAAAATTTTCATTAAGTAATTCGGCTTCAAAAAAGTTTAAAATTTTCATGAAGAAATTCGGCTTCAAAAAAGTTGAAAATTTTCATGAAGTATTTGGGCTTGAAATTTTTTTTAAATTTTCATGAAGAAATTCAGCTTCAAAAAAGTTGAAAATTTTCATGAAGAAATTCGGCTTCAAAAAAGTTGAAAATTTTCATGAAGTATTTGGGCTTCAAAAAAGTTGAAAATTTTCATTAAGAAATTCGGCTTCAAAAAAGTTTAAAATTTTCATGAAGAAATTCGGCTTCAAAAAAGTTGAAAATTTTCATGAAGTATTTGGGCTTGAAATTTTTTTTAAATTTTCATGAAGAAATTCGGCTTCAAAAAAGTTGGAAATTTTCATGAAGAAATTCGGCTTCAAAACAGTTGAAAATTTTCATGAAGTATTTGGGCTTCAAAAAAGTTGAAAATTTTCATGAAGAAATTCGGCTTCAAAAAAGTTGAACGTTTTCATGAAGTATTTGGGCTTCAAAAAAGTTGAAAATTTTCATGAAGTATTTGGGCTTCAAAATTTTTTTAAATTTTCATGAAGAAATTCGGCTTCAAAAAAGTTGAAAATTTTCATGAAGTATTTGGGCTTCAAAAAAGTTGAAAATTTTCATGAAGTATTTGGGCTTGAAAAAAGTTGAAAATATTCATGAAGAAATTTGGCTTCAAAACAGTTGAACATTTTCATGAAGAAATTCGGCTTCAAAAAAGTTTTCGCAAGGGGGGGGTGTTTCGTCTTTTTTCAACTTTTTCGTAAGGGGGGGGTGTTTCGTCTTTTTTCAACTTTTTCGTAAGAGGGGGGTGTTTCGTCTTTTTTCAACTTTTTCGTGAGGGGGGTGGGTCAATTGAAAGTATTCATGAAGAAATTCGGCTTCAAAAAAGTTGAAAATTTTCATGAAGAAATTCGGCTTCAAAAAAGTTGAAAATTTTCATGAGGAATTTGGGCTTCAAAAAAGTTGAAAATTTTCATGAAGTATTTGGGCTTGAAAAAAGTTGAAAATATTCATGAAGAAATTTGGCTTCAAAACAGTTGAACATTTTCATGAAGAAATTCGGCTTCAAAAAAGTTTTCGCAAGGGGGGGGTGTTTCGTCTTTTTTCAACTTTTTCGTAAGGGGGGGGTGTTTCGTCTTTTTTCAACTTTTTCGTAAGAGGGGGGTGTTTCGTCTTTTTTCAACTTTTTCGTGAGGGGGGTGGGTCAATTGAAAGTATTCATTAAGAAATTCGGCTTCAAAAAAGTTTAAAATTTTCATGAAGAAATTCGGCTTCAAAAAAGTTGAAAATTTTCATGAAGTATTTGGGCTTGAAATTTTTTTTAAATTTTCATGAAGAAATTCAGCTTCAAAAAAGTTGAAAATTTTCATGAAGAAATTCGGCTTCAAAAAAGTTGAAAATTTTCATGAAGTATTTGGGCTTCAAAAAAGTTGAAAATTTTCATTAAGTAATTCGGCTTCAAAAAAGTTTAAAATTTTCATGAAGAAATTCGGCTTCAAAAAAGTTGAAAATTTTCATGAAGTATTTGGGCTTGAAATTTTTTTTAAATTTTCATGAAGAAATTCGGCTTCAAAAAAGTTGAAAATTTTCATGAAGAAATTCGGCTTCAAAAAAGTTGAAAATTTTCATGAAGTATTTGGGCTTCAAAAAAGTTGAAAATTTTCATTAAGAAATTCGGTTTCAAAAAAGTTTAAAATTTTCATGTAGAAATTCGGCTTCAAAAAAGTTGAAAATTTTCATGAAGTATTTGGGCTTGAAAATTTTTTTAAATTTTCATGAAGAAATTCGGCTTCAAAAAAGTTTAAAATTTTCATGAAGTAATTCGGCTTCAAAACAGTTGAAAATTTTCATGAAGTATTTGGGCTTCAAAAAAGTTGAAAATTTTCATGAAGAAATTCGGCTTCAAAAAAGTTGAACGTTTTCATGAAGTATTTGGGCTTCAAAAAAGTTGAAAATTTTCATGAAGTATTTGGGCTTCAAAAAAGTTGAAAATATTCATGAAGAAATTCGGCTTCAAAAAAGTTGAAAATTTTCATGAAGTATTTGGGCTTCAAAATTTTTTTAAATTTTCATGAAGAAATTCGGCTTCAAAAAAGTTGAAAATTTTCATGAAGTATTTGGGCTTCAAAAAAGTTTAAAATTTTCATGAAGAAATTCGGCTTCAAAAAAGTTGAAAATTTTCATGAAGTATTTGGGCTTGAAATTTTTTTTAAATTTTCATGAAGAAATTCAGCTTCAAAAAAGTTGAAAATTTTCATGAAGAAATTCGGCTTCAAAAAAGTTGAAAATTTTCATGAAGTATTTGGGCTTCAAAAAAGTTGAAAATTTTCATGAAGTATTTGGGCTTCAAAAAAGTTGAAAATTTTCATTAAGAAATTCGGCTTCAAAAAAGTTTAAAATTTTCATGAAGAAATTCGGCTTCAAAAAAGTTGAAAATTTTCATGAAGTATTTGGGCTTGAAATTTTTTTTGAATTTTCATGAAGAAATTCAGCTTCAAAAAAGTTGAAAATTTTCATGAGGAAATTCGGCTTCAAAAAAGTTGAAAATTTTCATGAAGTATTTGGGCTTCAAAAAAGTTGAAAATTTTCATGAAGTATTTGGGCTTCAAAATTTTTTTAAATTTTCATGAAGAAATTCGGCTTCAAAAAAGTTGAAAATTTTCATGAAGTATTTGGGCTTCAAAAAAGTTTAAAATTTTCATGAAGAAATTCGGCTTCAAAAAAGTTGAAAATTTTCATGAAGTATTTGGGCTTGAAATTTTTTTTAAATTTTCATGAAGAAATTCAGCTTCAAAAAAGTTGAAAATTTTCATGAAGAAATTCGGCTTCAAAAAAGTTGAAAATTTTCATGAAGTATTTGGGCTTCAAAAAAGTTGAAAATTTTCATGAAGTATTTGGGCTTCAAAAAAGTTGAAAATTTTCATTAAGAAATTCGGCTTCAAAAAAGTTTAAAATTTTCATGAAGAAATTCGGCTTCAAAAAAGTTGAAAATTTTCATGAAGTATTTGGGCTTGAAATTTTTTTTGAATTTTCATGAAGAAATTCAGCTTCAAAAAAGTTGAAAATTTTCATGAAGAAATTCGGCTTCAAAAAAGTTGAAAATTTTCATGAAGTATTTGGGCTTCAAAAAAGTTTAAAATTTTCATTAAGTAATTCGGCTTCAAAAAAGTTTAAAATTTTCATGAAGTATTTGGGCTTCAAAAAAGTTTAAAATTTTCATGAAGTATTTGGGCTTCAAAAAAGTTGAAAATATTCATGAAGAAATTTGGCTTCAAAACAGTTGAAAATTTTCATGAAGAAATTCGGCTTCAAAAAAGTTTTCGCAAGGGGGGGGTGTTTCGTCTTTTTTCAACTTTTTCGTAAGGGGGGGGTGTTTCGTCTTTTTTCAACTTTTTCGTAAGAGGGGGGTGTTTCGTCTTTTTTCAACTTTTTCGTGAGGGGGGTGGGTCAATTGAAAGTATTCATGAAGAAATTCGGCTTCAAAAAAGTTGAAAATTTTCATGAAGAAATTCGGCTTCAAAAAAGTTGAAAATTTTCATGAAGTATTTGGGCTTCAAAAAAGTTTAAAATTTTCATTAAGAAATTCGGCTTCAAAAAAGTTTAAAATTTTCATGAAGAAATTCGGCTTCAAAAAAGTTGAAAATTTTCATGAAGTATTTGGGCTTCAAAAAAGTTGAAAATTTTCATTAAGAAATTCGGCTTCAAAAAAGTTGAAAATTTTCATGAAGAAATTCGGCTTCAAAAAAGTTGAAAATTTTCATGAAGTATTTGGGCTTGAAATTTTTTTTAAATTTTCATGAAGAAATTCAGCTTCAAAAAAGTTTAAAATTTTCATGAAGAAATTCGGCTTCAAAAAAGTTGAAAATTTTCATGAAGTATTTGGGCTTCAAAAAAGTTGAAAATTTTCATTAAGTAATTCGGCTTCAAAAAAGTTTAAAATTTTCATGAAGAAATTCGGCTTCAAAAAAGTTGAAAATTTTCATGAAGTATTTGGGCTTGAAATTTTTTTTAAATTTTCATGAAGAAATTCGGCTTCAAAAAAGTTGAAAATTTTCATGAAGAAATTCGGCTTCAAAAAAGTTGAAAATTTTCATGAAGTATTTGGGCTTCAAAAAAGTTGAAAATTTTCATTAAGAAATTCGGTTTCAAAAAAGTTTAAAATTTTCATGAAGAAATTCGGCTTCAAAAAAGTTGAAAATTTTCATGAAGTATTTGGGCTTGAAAATTTTTTTAAATTTTCATGAAGAAATTCGGCTTCAAAAAAGTTTAAAATTTTCATGAAGTAATTCGGCTTCAAGACAGTTGAAAATTTTCATGAAGTATTTGGGCTTCAAAAAAGTTGAAAATTTTCATGAAGAAATTCGGCTTCAAAAAAGTTGAACGTTTTCATGAAGTATTTGGGCTTCAAAAAAGTTGAAAATTTTCATGAAGTATTTGGGCTTCAAAAAAGTTGAAAATATTCATGAAGAAATTCGGCTTCAAAAAAGTTGAAAATTTTCATGAAGTATTTGGGCTTCAAAATTTTTTTAAATTTTCATGAAGAAATTCGGCTTCAAAAAAGTTGAAAATTTTCATGAAGTATTTGGGCTTCAAAAAAGTTTAAAATTTTCATGAAGAAATTCGGCTTCAAAAAAGTTGAAAATTTTCATGAAGTATTTGGGCTTGAAATTTTTTTTAAATTTTCATGAAGAAATTCAGCTTCAAAAAAGTTGAAAATTTTCATGAAGAAATTCGGTTTCAAAAAAAAGTTGAAAATTTTCATGAAGTATTTGGGCTTCAAAAAAGTTGAAAATTTTCATGAAGTATTTGGGCTTCAAAAAAGTTGAAAATTTTCATTAAGAAATTCGGCTTCAAAAAAGTTTAAAATTTTCATGAAGAAATTCGGCTTCAAAAAAGTTGAAAATTTTCATGAAGTATTTGGGCTTGAAATTTTTTTTAAATTTTCATGAAGAAATTCAGCTTCAAAAAAGTTGAAAATTTTCATGAAGAAATTCGGCTTCAAAAAAGTTGAAAATTTTCATGAAGTATTTGGGCTTCAAAAAAGTTGAAAATTTTCATTAAGTAATTCGGCTTCAAAAAAGTTTAAAATTTTCATGAAGTATTTGGGCTTCAAAAAAGTTGAAAATTTTCATGAAGTATTTGGGCTTCAAAAAAGTTGAAAATATTCATGAAGAAATTTGGCTTCAAAACAGTTGAAAATTTTCATGAAGAAATTCGGCTTCAAAAAAGTTTTCGCAAGGGGGGGGTGTTTCGTCTTTTTTCAACTTTTTCGTAAGGGGGGGGTGTTTCGTCTTTTTTCAACTTTTTCGTAAGAGGGGGGTGTTTCGTCTTTTTTCAACTTTTTCGTGAGGGGGGTGGGTCAATTGAAAGTATTCATGAAGAAATTCGGCTTCAAAAAAGTTGAAAATTTTCATGAAGAAATTCGGCTTCAAAAAAGTTGAAAATTTTCATGAAGTATTTGGGCTTCAAAAAAGTTGAAAATTTTCATTAAGAAATTCGGCTTCAAAAAAGTTGAAAATTTTCATGAAGAAATTCGGCTTCAAAAAAGTTGAAAATTTTCATGAAGTATTTGGGCTTGAAATTTTTTTTAAATTTTCATGAAGAAATTCAGCTTCAAAAAAGTTGAAAATTTTCATGAAGAAATTCGGCTTCAAAAAAGTTGAAAATTTTCATTAAGAAATTCGGCTTCAAAAAAGTTGAAAATTTTCATGAAGAAATTCGGCTTCAAAAAAGTTGAAAATTTTCATGAAGTATTTGGGCTTGAAATTTTTTTTAAATTTTCATGAAGAAATTCGGCTTCAAAAAAGTTGAAAATTTTCATGAAGAAATTCGGCTTCAAAAAAGTTGAAAATTTTCATGAAGTATTTGGGCTTCAAAAAAGTTGAAAATTTTCATTAAGAAATTCGGTTTCAAAAAAGTTTAAAATTTTCATGAAGAAATTCGGCTTCAAAAAAGTTGAAAATTTTCATGAAGTATTTGGGCTTCAAAATTTTTTTAAATTTTCATGAAGAAATTCGGCTTCAAAAAAGTTGAAAATTTTCATGAAGTATTTGGGCTTCAAAAAAGTTTAAAATTTTCATGAAGAAATTCGGCTTCAAAAAAGTTGAAAATTTTCATGAAGTATTTGGGCTTGAAATTTTTTTTAAATTTTCATGAAGAAATTCAGCTTCAAAAAAGTTGAAAATTTTCATGAAGAAATTCGGTTTCAAAAAAAAGTTGAAAATTTTCATGAAGTATTTGGGCTTCAAAAAAGTTGAAAATTTTCATGAAGTATTTGGGCTTCAAAAAAGTTGAAAATTTTCATTAAGAAATTCGGCTTCAAAAAAGTTTAAAATTTTCATGAAGAAATTCGGCTTCAAAAAAGTTGAAAATTTTCATGAAGTATTTGGGCTTGAAATTTTTTTTAAATTTTCATGAAGAAATTCAGCTTCAAAAAAGTTGAAAATTTTCATGAAGAAATTCGGCTTCAAAAAAGTTGAAAATTTTCATGAAGTATTTGGGCTTCAAAAAAGTTGAAAATTTTCATTAAGTAATTCGGCTTCAAAAAAGTTTAAAATTTTCATGAAGTATTTGGGCTTCAAAAAAGTTGAAAATTTTCATGAAGTATTTGGGCTTCAAAAAAGTTGAAAATATTCATGAAGAAATTTGGCTTCAAAACAGTTGAAAATTTTCATGAAGAAATTCGGCTTCAAAAAAGTTTTCGCAAGGGGGGGGTGTTTCGTCTTTTTTCAACTTTTTCGTAAGGGGGGGGTGTTTCGTCTTTTTTCAACTTTTTCGTAAGAGGGGGGTGTTTCGTCTTTTTTCAACTTTTTCGTGAGGGGGGTGGGTCAATTGAAAGTATTCATGAAGAAATTCGGCTTCAAAAAAGTTGAAAATTTTCATGAAGAAATTCGGCTTCAAAAAAGTTGAAAATTTTCATGAAGTATTTGGGCTTCAAAAAAGTTGAAAATTTTCATTAAGAAATTCGGCTTCAAAAAAGTTGAAAATTTTCATGAAGAAATTCGGCTTCAAAAAAGTTGAAAATTTTCATGAAGTATTTGGGCTTGAAATTTTTTTTAAATTTTCATGAAGAAATTCAGCTTCAAAAAAGTTGAAAATTTTCATGAAGAAATTCGGCTTCAAAAAAGTTGAAAATTTTCATTAAGAAATTCGGCTTCAAAAAAGTTGAAAATTTTCATGAAGAAATTCGGCTTCAAAAAAGTTGAAAATTTTCATGAAGTATTTGGGCTTGAAATTTTTTTTAAATTTTCATGAAGAAATTCGGCTTCAAAAAAGTTGAAAATTTTCATGAAGAAATTCGGCTTCAAAAAAGTTGAAAATTTTCATGAAGTATTTGGGCTTCAAAAAAGTTGAAAATTTTCATTAAGAAATTCGGTTTCAAAAAAGTTTAAAATTTTCATGAAGAAATTCGGCTTCAAAAAAGTTGAAAATTTTCATGAAGTATTTGGGCTTGAAATTTTTTTTAAATTTTCATGAAGAAATTCGGCTTCAAAAAAGTTTAAAATTTTCATGAAGTAATTCGGCTTCAAAACAGTTGAAAATTTTCATGAAGTATTTGGGCTTCAAAAAAGTTGAAAATTTTCATGAAGAAATTCGGCTTCAAAAAAGTTGAAGGTTTTCATGAAGTATTTGGGCTTCAAAAAAGTTGAAAATTTTCATGAAGTATTTGGGCTTCAAAAAAGTTGAAAATATTCATGAAGAAATTCGGTTTCAAAAAAGTTGAAAATTTTCATGAAGTATTTGGGCTTCAAAATTTTTTTAAATTTTCATGAAAAAATTCGGCTTCAAAAAAGTTGAAAATTTTCATGAAGTATTTGGGCTTCAAAAAAGTTTAAAATTTTCATGAAGAAATTCGGCTTCAAAAAAGTTGAAAATTTTCATGAAGTATTTGGGCTTGAAATTTTTTTTAAATTTTCATGAAGAAATTCAGCTTCAAAAAAGTTGAAAATTTTCATGAAGAAATTCGGCTTCAAAAAAGTTGAAAATTTTCATGAAGTATTTGGGCTTCAAAAAAGTTGAAAATTTTCATTAAGAAATTCGGATTCAAAAAAGTTTAAAATTTTCATGAAGAAATTCGGCTTCAAAAAAGTTGAAAATTTTCATGAAGTATTTGGGCTTGAAATTTTCTTTAAATTTTCATGAAGAAATTCGGCTTCAAAAAAGTTGAAAATTTTCATGAAGAAATTCGGCTTCAAAACAGTTGAAAATTTTCATGAAGTATTTGGGCTTCAAAATTTTTTTAAATTTTCATGAAGAAATTCGGCTTCAAAAAAGTTGAAAATTTTCATGAAGTATTTGGGCTTCAAAAAAGTTGAAAATTTTCATGAAGTACTTGGGCTTGAAAAAAGTTGAAAATATTCATGAAGAAATTTGGCTTCAAAACAGTTGAACATTTTCATGAAGAAATTCGGCTTCAAAAAAGTTTTCGCAAGGGGGGGGGTGTTTCGTCTTTTTTCAACTTTTTCGTAAGGGGGGGGTGTTTCGTCTTTTTTCAACTTTTTCGTAAGAGGGGGGTGTTTCGTCTTTTTTCAACTTTTTCGTGAGGGGGGTGGGTCAATTGAAAGTATTCATGAAGAAATTCGGCTTCAAAAAAGTTGAAAATTTTCATGAAGAAATTCGGCTTCAAAAAAGTTGAAAATTTTCATGAAGAAATTCGGCTTCAAAAAAGTTTTCGTAAGGGGGAAGTGTTTCGTCTTTTTTCAACTTTTTCGTGAGGGGGGGTGTTTCGTCTTTTTTCAACTTTTTCGTAAGGGGGGGTGTTTCGTCTTTTTTCAACTTTTTCGTAAGGGGGGGGTGTTTCGTCTTTTTTCAACTTTTTCGTAAGAGGGGGGTGTTTCGTCTTTTTTCAACTTTTTCGTGAGGGGGTGGGTCAATTGAAAGTATTCATGAAGAAATTCGGCTTCAAAAAAGTTGAAAATTTTCATAAAGAAATTCGGCTTCAAAAAAGTTTTCGCAAGGGGGGGGTGTTTCGTATTTTTTCAACTTTTTCCTAAGGGGGGGGTGTTTCGTCTTTTTTCAACTTTTTCGTGAGGGGGGGGTGTTTCGTCTTTTTTCAACTTTTTCGTAAGAGGGGGGTGTTTCGTTTTTTTTCAACTTTTTCGTGAGTTGGGTGGGTCAATTGAAAATATTCATTGAGAAATTCGGCTTCAAAAAAGTTGAAAATTTTCATGAAGTATCTGGGCTTCAAAAAAGTTGAAAATTTTCATGAAGAAATTCGGCTTCAAAAAAGTTTTCGTAAGGGGGAGGTGTTTCGTCTTTTTTCAACTTTTTCGTGAGGGGGGGTGTTTCGTCTTTTTTCAACTTTTTCGTAAGGGGGGGTGTTTCGTCTTTTTTCAACTTTTTCGTGAGGGGGGTGGGTCAATTGAAAGTATTCATGAAGAAATTCGGCTTCAAAAAAGTTGAAAATTTTCATAAAGAAATTCGGCTTCAAAAAAGTTTTCGCAAGGGGGGGGTGTTTCGTATTTTTTCAACTTTTTCCTAAGGGGGGGGTGTTTCGTCTTTTTTCAACTTTTTCGTGAGGGGGGGGTGTTTCGTCTTTTTTCAACTTTTTCGTAAGAGGGGGGTGTTTCGTTTTTTTTCAACTTTTTCGTGAGTTGGGTGGGTCAATTGAAAATATTCATTGAGAAATTCGGCTTCAAAAAAGTTGAAAATTTTCATGAAGTATCTGGGCTTCAAAAAAGTTGAAAATTTTCATGAAGAAATTCGGCTTCAAAAAGGTTGAAAATATTAATGAAGAAATTCGGCTTCAAAAAAGATTAAAATTTTCATGAAGTATTTAGGCTTCAAAAAAGTTGAAAATTTTCATGAAGAAATTCGGATTCAAAAAAGTTTTCGCAAGGGGGGGGTGTTTCGTCTTTTTTCAACTTTTTCGTAAGAAGAATAGAAGAAGAAGAATTTAGAAGAAGAATTTATACTTTATTGATCCCGCGAGGGGAAATTCGTTTTTACACTCTGTCTAGTAAACATGCTACACAAACATGAACTGAAATACACACACATGCACAAACAGGATCCTGTGGACATGCACTAATGGAGAGGTCTCAGAGTGAGGGGGCTGCCCTACGACGGGCGCTCCTGAGCTTGTGGGGGGGGGGGTTGGGTGCCTTGCTCAAGGGCACCTCGGCAGTGCTCAGGAAGTGGCCTGGCACCTCTCCAGCTACCAGACCAATTTCCGGACTTGGTCCGTGCCGGGACTTGAACCGGCGACCTTCAGATTCCCAACCCAAGTCCCTACAGACTGAGCTACTGCCGCCCACAAAAAAAAAAAAAAAAAAAAAAAAAAAAAAAAAAAAAAAAAAAAAAAAAAAAAAAAAATTGAGGGGAGGGTGTTTCGTCTTTTTTCAACTTTTTCGTAAGAGGGGGGTGTTTCGTCTTTTTTCAACTTTTTCGTGAGGGGGGTGGGTCAATTGAAAATATTCATGAAGAAATTCGGCTTCAAAAAAGTTGAAAATTTTCATGAAGTATTTGGGCTTCAAAAAAGTTTAAAATTT
The DNA here is from genome assembly GCF_963584025.1 of Labrus mixtus. Taxonomy (NCBI): domain Eukaryota; kingdom Metazoa; phylum Chordata; class Actinopteri; order Labriformes; family Labridae; genus Labrus; species Labrus mixtus. The sequence continues at coordinate 255,581 of NW_026870219.1, forward strand.
TCATGAAGAAATTCGGCTTCAAAAACGTTGAAAATTTTCATGAAGAAATTCGGCTTCAAAAAAGTTTTCGTAAGGTGTAGGTGTTTCGTCTTTTTTCAACTTTTTCGTGAGGGGGGGTGTTTCGTCTTTTTTCAACTTTTTCGTAAGGTGGGGTGTTTCGTCTTTTTTCAACTTTTTCATAAGAGGGGGGTGTTTCGTCTTTTTTCAACTTTTTCGTGAGGGGGGGTGGGTCAATTGAAAATATTCATGAAGAAATTCGGCTTCAAAAAAGTTGAAAATTTTCATGAAGTATTTGGGCTTCAAAAAAGTTGAAAATTTTCATGAAGAAATTCGGCTTCAAAAAGGTTGAAAATATTCATGAAGAAATTCGGCTTCAAAAAAGTTTAAAATTTTCATGAAGTATTGAGGCTTCAAAAAAGTTTAAAATTTTCATGAAGAAATTCGGCTTCAAAAAAGTTTTCGTAAGGGGGAGGTGTTTCGTCTTTTTTCAACTTTTTCGTGAGGGGGGGTGTTTCGTCTTTTTTCAACTTTTTCGTAAGGGGGGGGTGTTTCGTCTTTCTTCAACTTTTTCGTAAGAGGGGGGTGTTTCGTCTTTTTTCAACTTTTTCGTGAGGGGGGTGGGTCAATTGAAAGTATTCATGAAGAAATTCGGCTTCAAAAAAGTTGAAGATTTTCATGAAGTATTTGGGCTTCAAAAAAGTTAAAAATTTTCATGAAGAAATTCGGCTTCAAAAAAGTTTTCGTAAGGGGGAGGTGTTTCGTCTTTTTTCAACTTTTTCGTGAGGGGGGGTGTTTCGTCTTTTTTCAACTTTTTCGTAAGGGGGGGGTGTTTCGTCTTTCTTCAACTTTTTCGTAAGAGGGGGGTGTTTCGTCTTTTTTCAACTTTTTCGTGAGGGGGGTGGGTCAATTGAAAGTATTCATGAAGAAATTCGGCTTCAAAAAAGTTGAAGATTTTCATGAAGTATTTGGGCTTCAAAAAAGTTGAAAATTTTCATGAAGAAATTCGGCTTCAAAAAAGTTTTCGTAAGGGGGAGGTGTTTCGTCTTTTTTCAACTTTTTCGTGAGGGGGGGTGTTTCGTCTTTTTTCAACTTTTTCGTGAGGGGGGGTGGGTCAATTGAAAATATTCATGAAGAAATTCGGCTTCAAAAAAGTTGAAAATTTTCATGAAGTATTTGGGCTTTAAAAAAGTTGAAAATTTTCATGAAGAAATTCGGCTTCAAAAAGGTTGAAAATATTCATGAAGAAATTCGGCTTCAAAAAAGTTTAAAATTTTCATGAAGTATTGAGGCTTCAAAAAAGTTTAAAATTTTCATGAAGAAATTCGGCTTCAAAAAAGTTTTCGTAAGGGGGAGGTGTTTCGTCTTTTTTCAACTTTTTCGTGAGGGGGGTGGGTCAATTGAAAGTATTCATGAAGAAATTCGGCTTCAAAAAAGTTTTCACAAGGGGGGGGTGTTTCGTCTTTTTTCAACTTTTTCGTAAAGGGGGTGTGTTTCGTCTTTTTTCAACTTTTTCGTAAGAGGGGGGTGTTTCGTCTTTTTTCAACTTTTTCGTGAGGGGGGGTGGGTCAATTGAAAATATTCATGAAGAAATTCGGCTTCAAAAAAGTTGAAAATTTTCATGAAGTATTTGGGCTTCAAAAAAGTTTAAAATTTTCATGAAGAAATTCGGCTTCAAAAAGGTTGAAAATATTCATAAAGAAATTCAGCTTCAAAAAAAATTAAAATTTTCATGTAGTATTTAGGCTTCAAAAAAGTTGAAAATTTTCATGAAGAAATTCGGCTTCAAAAAGGTTGAAAATATTCATGAAGAAATTCGGCTTCAAAAAAGTTTAAAATTTTCATGAAGTATTGAGGCTTCAAAAAAGTTTAAAATTTTCATGAAGAAATTCGGCTTCAAAAAAGATGAACATTTTCATGAAGTATTTGGGCTTCGAAAAAGATGAAAATTTTAATGAAGAAATTCGTTTTCAAAAAAGTTTTCGCAAGGGGGGGTGTTTCGTCTTTTTTCAACTTTTTCGTGAGGGGGGGTGTTTCCTCTTTTTTCAACTTTTTCATATGGGGGGGTTGGTCAATTGAAATTTTTCATGAAGTATTTGGGCTTCAAAAAAGTTGAAAATTTTCATGAAGTATTTGGGCTTCAAAAAAGTTGAAAATTTTCATGAAGAAATTCGGCTTCAAAAAAGTTGAACGTTTTCATGAAGTATTTGGGCTTCAAAAAAGTTGAACATTTTCATGAAGTATTTGGGCTCCAAAAAAGTTGAAAATATTCATGAAGAAATTCGGCTTCAAAAAAGTTTAAAATTTTCATGAAGTATTTGGGCTTCAAAAAAGTTGAAAATTTTCATGAAGTATTTGGGCTTCAAAAAAGTTGAAAATATTCATGAAGAAATTCGGCTTCAAAAAAGTTGAAAATTTTCATGAAGTATTTGGGCTTCAAAATTTTTTTAAATTTTCATGAAGAAATTCGGCTTCAAAAAAGTTGAAAATTTTCATGAAGGATTTGGGCTTCAAAAAAGTTGAAAATTTTCATGAAGTATTTGGGCTTCAAAAAAGTTGAAAATATTCATGAAGAAATTTGGCTTCAAAACAGTTGAAAATTTTCATGAAGAAATTCGGCTTCAAAAAAGTTTTCGCAAGGGGGGGGTGTTTCGTCTTTTTTCAACTTTTTCGTAAGAGGGGGGTGTTTCGTCTTTTTTCAACTTTTTCGTGAGGGGGGTGGGTCAATTGAAAGTATTCATGAAGAAATTCGGCTTCAAAAAAGATGAACATTTTCATGAAGTATTTGGGCTTCGAAAAAGTTGAAAATTTTAATGAAGAAATTCGTCTTCAAAAAAGTTTTCGCAAGGGGGGGTGTTTCGTCTTTTTTCAACTTTTTCGTGAGGGGGGGTGTTTCCTCTTTTTTCAACTTTTTCATATGGGGGGGTTGGTCAATTGAAATTTTTCATGAAGTATTTGGGCTTCAAAAAAGTTGAAAATTTTCATGAAGTATTTGGGCTTCAAAAAAGTTGAAAATTTTCATGAAGAAATTCGGCTTCAAAAAAGTTGAACGTTTTCATGAAGTATTTGGGCTTCAAAAAAGTTGAAAATTTTCATGAAGTATTTGGGCTTCAAAAAAGTTGAAAATATTCATGAAGAAATTCGGCTTCAAAAAAGTTGAAAATTTTCATGAAGTATTTGGGCTTCAAAAAAGTTGAAAATTTTCATGAAGTATTTGGGCTTCAAAAAAGTTGAAAATATTCATGAAGAAATTCGGCTTCAAAAAAGTTGAAAATTTTCATGAAGTATTTGGGCTTCAAAATCTTTTTAAATTTTCATGAAGAAATTCGGCTTCAAAAAAGTTGAAAATTTTCATGAAGTATTTGGGCTTCAAAAAAGTTGAAAATTTTCATGAAGTATTTGGGCTTCAAAAAAGTTGAAAATATTCATGAAGAAATTTGGCTTCAAAACAGTTGAAAATTTTCATGAAGAAATTCGGCTTCAAAAAAGTTTTCGCAAGGGGGGGGTGTTTCGTCTTTTTTCAACTTTTTCGTAAGGGGGGGGTGTTTCGTCTTTTTTCAACTTTTTCGTAAGAGGGGGGTGTTTCGTCTTTTTTCAACTTTTTCGTGAGGGGGGTGGGTCAATTGAAAGTATTCATGAAGAAATTCGGCTTCAAAAAAGATGAACATTTTCATGAAGTATTTGGGCTTCGAAAAAGTTGAAAATTTTAATGAAGAAATTCGTCTTCAAAAAAGTTTTCGCAAGGGGGTTGTTTCGTCTTTTTTCAACTTTTTCGTGAGGGGGGGTGTTTCCTCTTTTTTCAACTTTTTCATATGGGGGGGTTGGTCAATTGAAATTTTTCATGAAGTATTTGGGCTTCAAAAAAGTTGAAAATTTTCATGAAGTATTTGGGCTTCAAAAAAGTTGAAAATTTTCATGAAGAAATTCGGCTTCAAAAAAGTTGAACGTTTTCATGAAGTATTTGGGCTTCAAAAAAGTTGAAAATTTTCATGAAGTATTTGGGCTTCAAAAAAGTTTAAAATTTTCATGAAGAAATTCGGCTTCAAAAAAGTTGAAAATTTTCATGAAGAAATTTGGCTTCAAAACAGTTGAAAATTTTCATGAAGAAATTCGGCTTCAAAAAAGTTTTCGCAAGGGGGGGGTGTTTCGTCTTTTTTCAACTTTTTCGTAAGGGGGGGGTGTTTCGTCTTTTTTCAACTTTTTCGTAAGAGGGGGGTGTTTCGTCTTTTTTCAACTTTTTCGTGAGGGGGGTGGGTCAATTGAAAGTATTCATGAAGAAATTCAGCTTCAAAAAAGTTGAAAATTTTCATTAAGAAATTCGGTTTCAAAAAAGTTTAAAATTTTCATGAAGAAATTCGGCTTCAAAAAAGTTGAAAATTTTCATGAAGTATTTGGGCTTGAAAATTTTTTTAAATTTTCATGAAGAAATTCGGCTTCAAAAAAGTTTAAAATTTTCATGAAGTAATTCGGCTTCAAAACAGTTGAAAATTTTCATGAAGTATTTGGGCTTCAAAAAAGTTGAAAATTTTCATGAAGAAATTCGGCTTCAAAAAAGTTGAACGTTTTCATGAAGTATTTGGGCTTCAAAAAAGTTGAAAATTTTCATGAAGTATTTGGGCTTCAAAAAAGTTGAAAATATTCATGAAGAAATTCGGCTTCAAAAAAGTTGAAAATTTTCATGAAGTATTTGGGCTTCAAAAAAGTTTAAAATTTTCATGAAGAAATTCGGCTTCAAAAAAGTTGAAAATTTTCATGAAGAAATTTGGCTTCAAAACAGTTGAAAATTTTCATGAAGAAATTCGGCTTCAAAAAAGTTTTCGCAAGGGGGGGGTGTTTCGTCTTTTTTCAACTTTTTCGTAAGGGGGGGGTGTTTCGTCTTTTTTCAACTTTTTCGTAAGAGGGGGGTGTTTCGTCTTTTTTCAACTTTTTCGTGAGGGGGGTGGGTCAATTGAAAGTATTCATGAAGAAATTCAGCTTCAAAAAAGTTGAAAATTTTCATGAAGAAATTCGGCTTCAAAAAAGTTGAAAATTTTCATGAAGTATTTGGGCTTCAAAAAAGTTGAAAATTTTCATTAAGAAATTCGGCTTCAAAAAAGTTTAAAATTTTCATGAAGAAATTCGGCTTCAAAAAAGTTGAAAATTTTCATGAAGTATTTGGGCTTGAAATTTTTTTTAAATTTTCATGAAGAAATTCGGCTTCAAAAAAGTTGAAAATTTTCATAAAGAAATTCGGCTTCAAAAAAGTTGAAAATTTTCATGAAGTATTTGGGCTTCAAAAAAGTTGAAAATTTTCATTAAGAAATTCGGTTTCAAAAAAGTTTAAAATTTTCATGAAGAAATTCGGCTTCAAAAAAGTTGAAAATTTTCATGAAGTATTTGGGCTTGAAAATTTTTTTAAATTTTCATGAAGAAATTCGGCTTCAAAAAAGTTTAAAATTTTCATGAAGTAATTCGGCTTCAAAACAGTTGAAAATTTTCATTAAGTATTTGGGCTTCAAAAAAGTTGAAAATTTTCATGAAGAAATTCGGCTTCAAAAAAGTTGAACGTTTTCATGAAGTATTTGGGCTTCAAAAAAGTTGAAAATTTTCATGAAGTATTTGGGCTTCAAAAAAGTTGAAAATATTCATGAAGAAATTCGGCTTCAAAAAAGTTGAAAATTTTCATGAAGTATTTGGGCTTCAAAATTTTTTTAAATTTTCATGAAGAAATTCGGCTTCAAAAAAGTTGAAAATTTTCATGAAGTATTTGGGCTTCAAAATTTTTTTAAATTTTCATGAAGAAATTCGGCTTCAAAAAAGTTGAAAATTTTCATGAAGTATTTGGGCTTCAAAAAAGTTTAAAATTTTCATGAAGAAATTCGGCTTCAAAAAAGTTGAAAATTTTCATGAAGAAATTTGGCTTCAAAACAGTTGAAAATTTTCATGAAGAAATTCGGCTTCAAAAAAGTTTTCGCAAGGGGGGGGTGTTTCGTCTTTTTTCAACTTTTTCGTAAGAGGGGGGTGTTTCGTCTTTTTTCAACTTTTTCGTGAGGGGGGTGGGTCAATTGAAAGTATTCATGAAGAAATTCAGCTTCAAAAAAGTTGAAAATTTTCATGAAGAAATTCGGCTTCAAAAAAGTTGAAAATTTTCATGAAGTATTTGGGCTTCAAAAAAGTTGAAAATTTTCATTAAGAAATTCGGCTTCAAAAAAGTTTAAAATTTTCATGAAGAAATTCGGCTTCAAAAAAGTTGAAAATTTTCATGAAGTATTTGGGCTTGAAATTTTTTTTAAATTTTCATGAAGAAATTCGGCTTCAAAAAAGTTGAAAATTTTCATAAAGAAATTCGGCTTCAAAAAACTTGAAAATTTTCATGAAGTATTTGGGCTTCAAAAAAGTTGAAAATTTTCATTAAGAAATTCGGTTTCAAAAAAGTTTAAAATTTTCATGAAGAAATTCGGCTTCAAAAAAGTTGAAAATTTTCATGAAGTATTTGGGCTTGAAAATTTTTTTAAATTTTCATGAAGAAATTCGGCTTCAAAAAAGTTTTAAAATTTTCATGAAGTAATTCGGCTTCAAAACAGTTGAAAATTTTCATGAAGTATTTGGGCTTCAAAAAAGTTGAAAATTTTCATGAAGAAATTCGGCTTCAAAAAAGTTGAACGTTTTCATGAAGTATTTGGGCTTCAAAAAAGTTGAAAATTTTCATGAAGTATTTGGGCTTCAAAAAAGTTGAAAATATTCATGAAGAAATTCGGCTTCAAAAAAGTTGAAAATTTTCATGAAGTATTTGGGCTTCAAAATTTTTTTAAATTTTCATGAAGAAATTCGGCTTCAAAAAAGTTGAAAATTTTCATGAAGTATTTGGGCTTCAAAATTTTTTTAAATTTTCATGAAGAAATTCGGCTTCAAAAAAGTTGAAAATTTTCATGAAGTATTTGGGCTTCAAAAAAGTTTAAAATTTTCATGAAGAAATTCGGCTTCAAAAAAGTTGAAAATTTTCATGAAGAAATTTGGCTTCAAAACAGTTGAAAATTTTCATGAAGAAATTCGGCTTCAAAAAAGTTTTCGCAAGGGGGGGGTGTTTCGTCTTTTTTCAACTTTTTCGTAAGAGGGGGGTGTTTCGTCTTTTTTCAACTTTTTCGTGAGGGGGGTGGGTCAATTGAAAGTATTCATGAAGAAATTCAGCTTCAAAAAAGTTGAAAATTTTCATGAAGAAATTCGGCTTCAAAAAAGTTGAAAATTTTCATGAAGTATTTGGGCTTCAAAAAAGTTGAAAATTTTCATTAAGAAATTCGGCTTCAAAAAAGTTTAAAATTTTCATGAAGAAATTCGGCTTCAAAAAAGTTGAAAATTTTCATGAAGTATTTGGGCTTGAAATTTTTTTTAAATTTTCATGAAGAAATTCGGCTTCAAAAAAGTTGAAAATTTTCATAAAGAAATTCGGCTTCAAAAAACTTGAAAATTTTCATGAAGTATTTGGGCTTCAAAAAAGTTGAAAATTTTCATTAAGAAATTCGGTTTCAAAAAAGTTTAAAATTTTCATGAAGAAATTCGGCTTCAAAAAAGTTGAAAATTTTCATGAAGTATTTGGGCTTGAAAATTTTTTTAAATTTTCATGAAGAAATTCGGCTTCAAAAAAGTTTTAAAATTTTCATGAAGTAATTCGGCTTCAAAACAGTTGAAAATTTTCATGAAGTATTTGGGCTTCAAAAAAGTTGAAAATTTTCATGAAGAAATTCGGCTTCAAAAAAGTTGAACGTTTTCATGAAGTATTTGGGCTTCAAAAAAGTTGAAAATTTTCATGAAGTATTTGGGCTTCAAAAAAGTTGAAAATATTCATGAAGAAATTCGGCTTCAAAAAAGTTGAAAATTTTCATGAAGTATTTGGGCTTCAAAATTTTTTTAAATTTTCATGAAGAAATTCGGCTTCAAAAAAGTTGAAAATTTTCATGAAGTATTTGGGCTTCAAAAAAGTTGAAAATTTTCATGAAGTATTTGGGCTTCAAAAAAGTTGAAAATATTCATGAAGAAATTTGGCTTCAAAACAGTTGAAAATTTTCATGAAGAAATTCGGCTTCAAAAAAGTTTTCGCAAGGGGGGGGTGTTTCGTCTTTTTTCAACTTTTTCGTAAGGGGGGGGGTGTTTCGTCTTTTTTCAACTTTTTCGTAAGAGGGGGGTGTTTCGTCTTTTTTCAACTTTTTCGTGAGGGGGGTGGGTCAATTGAAAGTATTCATGAAGAAATTCGGCTTCAAAAAAGTTGAAAATTTTCATGAAGAAATTCGGCTTCAAAAAAGTTGAAAATTTTCATGAAGTATTTGGGCTTCAAAAAAGTTGAAAATTTTCATTAAGAAATTCGGCTTCAAAAAAGTTTAAAATTTTCATGAAGAAATTCGGCTTCAAAAAAGTTGAAAATTTTCATGAAGTATTTGGGCTTGAAATTTTTTTTAAATTTTCATGAAGAAATTCAGCTTCAAAAAAGTTGAAAATTTTCATGAAGAAATTCGGCTTCAAAAAAGTTTAAAATTTTCATGAAGTATTTGGGCTTCAAAAAAGTTGAAAATTTTCATTAAGAAATTCGGCTTCAAAAAAGTTTAAAATTTTCATGAAGAAATTCGGCTTCAAAAAAGTTGAAAATTTTCATGAAGTATTTGGGCTTGAAATTTTTTTTAAATTTTCATGAAGAAATTCGGCTTCAAAAAAGTTGAAAATTTTCATGAAGAAATTCGGCTTCAAAAAAGTTGAAAATTTTCATGAAGTATTTGGGCTTCAAAAAAGTTGAAAATTTTCATTAAGAAATTCGGTTTCAAAAAAGTTTAAAATTTTCATGAAGAAATTCGGCTTCAAAAAAGTTGAAAATTTTCATGAAGTATTTGGGCTTCAAAAAAGTTGAAAATTTTCATGAAGAAATTCGGCTTCAAAAAAGTTTTCGCAAGGGGGGGGGTGTTTCGTCTTTTTTCAACTTTTTCGTAAGGGGGGGGTGTGTCGTCTTTTTTCAACTTTTTCGTTAGCGGGGGTGGGTCAATTGAAAATTTTCATGAAGAAATTTGGCTTCAAAAAAGATGAAAATTTTCATGAAGTATTTGGGCTTCAAAAAAGTTGAAAATTTTCATGAAGAAATTCGGCTTCAAAAAAGTTGAAAATTTTCATGAAGTATTTGGGCTTCAAAAAAGTTGAAAATTTTCATTAAGAAATTCGGCTTCAAAAAAGTTTAAAATTTTCATGAAGAAATTCGGCTTCAAAAAAGTTCAAAATTTTCATGAAGAAATTCGGCTTCAAAAAAGTTTAAAATTTTCATGAAGAAATTCGCCTTCAAAAAAGTTGAAAATTTTCATGAAGTATTTGGGCTTGAAATTTTGTTTAAATTTTCATGACGAAATTCGGCTTCAAAAAAGTTTAAAATTTTCATGAAGAAATTCGGCTTCAAAACAGTTGAAAATTTTCATGAAGTATTTGGGCTTCAAAAAAGTTGAAAATTTTCATGAAGAAATTCGGCTTCAAAAAAGTTTTTGCAAGGGGGGGGTGTTTCGTCTTTTTTCAACTTTTTCGTAAGGGGGGGGTGTTTCGTCTTTTTTCAACTTTTTCGTAAGAGGGGTGTGTTTCGTCTTTTTTCAACTTTTTCGTGAGGGGGTGGGTCAATTGAAAATATTCATGAAGAAATTCGGCTTCAAAAAAGTTTTCGCAAGGGGGGGGTGTTTCGTCTTTTTTCAACTTTTTCGTAAGGGGGGGGAGTTTCGTCTTTTTTCAACTTTTTCGTGAGGGGGGTGGGTCAATTGAAAGTATTCATGAAGAAATTCGGCTTCAAAAAAGTTGAAAATTTTCATGAAGTATTTGGGCTTCAAAAAAGTTGAAAATTTTCATGAAGAAATTCGGCTTCAAAAAAGTTTTCGCGAGGGGGGGGTGTTTCGTCTTTTTTCAACTTTTTCGTAAGGGGGGGGTGTTTCGTCTTTTTTCAACTTTTTCGTAAGGGGGGGTGTTTCGTCTTTTTTCAACTTTTTCGTAAGAGGGGGGTGTTTCGTCTTTTTTCAACTTTTTCGTGAGGGGGGGTGGGTCAATTGAAAATATTCATGAAGAAATTCGGCTTCAAAAAAGTTGAAAATTTTCATGAAGTATTTGGGCTTCAAAAAAGTTGAAAATTTTCATGAAGAAATTCGGCTTCAAAAAAGATGAACGTTTTCATGAAGTATTTGGGCTTCAAAAAAGTTGAAAATTTTCATGAAGTATTTGGGCTTCAAAAAAGTTGAAAATTTTCATGAAGTATTTGGGCTTCAAAAAAGTTGAAAATTTTCATTAAGAAATTCTGCTTCAAAAAAGTTTAAAATTTTCATGAAGAAATTCGCCTTCAAAAAAGTTGAAAATTTTCATGAAGTATTTGGGCTTGAAATTTTTTTTAAATTTTCATGACGAAATTCGGCTTCAAAAAAGTTTAAAATTTTCATGAAGAAATTCGGCTTCAAAACAGTTGAAAATTTTCATGAAGTATTTGGGCTTCAAAAAAGTTGAAAATTTTCATGAAGAAATTCGGCTTCAAAAAAGTTTTTGCAAGGGGGGGGTGTTTCGTCTTTTTTCAACTTTTTCGTAAGGGGGGGGTGTTTTGTCTTTTTTCAACTTTTTCGTAAGAGGGGTGTGTTTCGTCTTTTTTCAACTTTTTCGTGAGGGGGTGGGTCAATTGAAAATATTCATGAAGAAATTCGGCTTCAAAAAAGTTTTCGCAAGGGGGGGGTGTTTCGTCTTTTTTCAACTTTTTCGTAAGGGGGGGGAGTTTCGTCTTTTTTCAACTTTTTCGTGAGGGGGGTGGGTCAATTGAAAGTATTCATGAAGAAATTCGGCTTCAAAAAAGTTGAACATTTTCATGAAGTATTTGGGCTTCAAAAAAGTTGAAAATTTTCATGAAGAAATTCGGCTTCAAAAAAGTTTTCGCGAGGGGGGGGTGTTTCGTCTTTTTTCAACTTTTTCGTAAGGGGGGGGTGTTTCGTCTTTTTTCAACTTTTTCGTAAGGGGGGGTGTTTCGTCTTTTTTCAACTTTTTCGTAAGAGGGGGGTGTTTCGTCTTTTTTCAACTTTTTCGTGAGGGGGGGTGGGTCAATTGAAAATATTCATGAAGAAATTCGGCTTCAAAAAAGTTGAAAATTTTCATGAAGTATTTGGGCTTCAAAAAAGTTGAAAATTTTCATGAAGAAATTCGGCTTCAAAAAAGATGAACGTTTTCATGAAGTATTTGGGCTTCAAAAAAGTTGAAAATATTCATGAAGAAATTCGGCTTCAAAACAGTTGAAAATTTTCATGAAGAAATTCGGCTTCAAAAAAGTTGAAAATTTTCATGAAGTATTTGGGCTTGAAATTTTTTTTTAATTTTCATGAAGAAATTCGGCTTCAAAAAAGTTGAAAATTTTCATGAAGAAATTCGGCTTCAAAAAAGTTTAAAATTTTCATGAAGTATTTGGGCTTCAAAAAAGTTGAAAATTTTCATTAAGAAATTCGGCTTCAAAAAAGTTTAAAATTTTCATGAAGAAATTCGGCTTCAAAAAAGTTGAAAATTTTCATGAAGTATTTGGGCTTGAATTTTTTTTTAAATTTTCATGAAGAAATTCGGCTTCAAAAAAGTTGAACATTTTCATGAAGAAATTCGGCTTCAAAAAAGTTTTCGCAAGGGGGGGGGTGTTTCGTCTTTTTTCAACTTTTTCGTAAGGGGGGGGTGTGTCGTCTTTTTTCAACTTTTTCGTTAGCGGGGGTGGGTCAATTGAAAATTTTCATGAAGAAATTTGGCTTCAAAAAAGATGAAAATTTTCATGAAGAAATTCGGCTTCAAAAAAGTTGAAAATTTTCATGAAGTATTTGGGCTTCAAAAAAGTTGAAAATTTTCATGAAGAAATTCGGCTTCAAAAAAGTTTAAAATTTTCATGAAGAAATTCGGCTTCAAAAAAGTTGAAAATTTTCATGAAGAAATTCGGCTTCAAAAAAGTTGAAAATTTTCATGAAGAAATTCGGCTTCAAAAAAGTTGAAAATTTTCATGAAGTATTTGGGCTTCAAAAAAGTTGAAAATTTTCATTAAGAAATTCTGCTTCAAAAAAGTTTAAAATTTTCATGAAGAAATTCGCCTTCAAAAAAGTTGAAAATTTTCATGAAGTATTTGGGCTTGAAATTTTTTTTAAATTTTCATGACGAAATTCGGCTTCAAAAAAGTTTAAAATTTTCATGAAGAAATTCGGCTTCAAAACAGTTGAATATTTTCATGAAGTATTTGGGCTTCAAAAAAGTTGAAAATTTTCATGAAGAAATTCGGCTTCAAAAAAGTTTTTGCAAGGGGGGGGTGTTTCGTCTTTTTTCAACTTTTTCGTAAGGGGGGGGTGTTTCGTCTTTTTTCAACTTTTTCGTAAGAGGGGTGTGTTTCGTCTTTTTTCAACTTTTTCGTGAGGGGGTGGGTCAATTGAAAATATTCATGAAGAAATTCGGCTTCAAAAAAGTTTTCGCAAGGGGGGGGTGTTTCGTCTTTTTTCAACTTTTTCGTAAGGGGGGAGTTTCGTCTTTTTTCAACTTTTTCGTGAGGGGGGTGGGTCAATTGAAAGTATTCATGAAGAAATTCGGCTTCAAAAAAGTTGAAAATTTTCATGAAGTATTTGGGCTTCAAAAAAGTTGAAAATTTTCATGAAGAAATTCGGCTTCAAAAAAGTTTTCGCGAGGGGGGGGTGTTTCGTCTTTTTTCAACTTTTTCGTAAGGGGGGGGTGTTTCGTCTTTTTTCAACTTTTTCGTAAGGGGGGGTGTTTCGTCTTTTTTCAACTTTTTCGTAAGAGGGGGGTGTTTCGTCTTTTTTCAACTTTTTCGTGAGGGGGGGTGGGTCAATTGAAAATATTCATGAAGAAATTCGGCTTCAAAAAAGTTGAAAATTTTCATGAAGTATTTGGGCTTCAAAAAAGTTGAAAATTTTCATGAAGAAATTCGGCTTCAAAAAAGATGAGCGTTTTCATGAAGTATTTGGGCTTCAAAAAAGTTGAAAATTTTCATGAAGTATTTGGGCTTCAAAAAAGTTGAAAATTTTCATGAAGTATTTGGGCTTCAAAAAAGTTGAAAATATTCATGAAGAAATTCGGCTTCAAAACAGTTGAAAATTTTCATGAAGAAATTCGGCTTCAAAAAAGTTGAAAATTTTCATGAAGTATTTGGGCTTGAAATTTTTTTTTAATTTTCATGAAGAAATTCGGCTTCAAAAAAGTTGAAAATTTTCATGAAGAAATTCGGCTTCAAAAAAGTTGAAAATTTTCATGAAGTATTTGGGCTTCAAAAAAGTTGAAAATTTTCATTAAGAAATTCTCCTTCAAAAAAGTTTAAAATTTTCATGAAGAAATTCGGCTTCAAAAAAGTTGAAAATTTTCATGAAGTATTTGGGCTTGAAATTTTTTTAAAATTTTCATGAAGAAATTCGGCTTCAAAAAAGTTTAAAATTTTCATGAAGAAATTCGGCTTCAAAACAGTTGAAAATTTTCATGAAGTATTTGGGCTTCAAAACAGTTGAAAATTTTCATGAAGAAATTCGGCTTCAAAAAAGTTTTCGCAAGGGGGGGGTGTTTCGTCTTTTTTCAACTTTTTCGTAAGGGGGGGGTGTTTCGTCTTTTTTCAACTTTTTCGTAAGAGGGGTGTGTTTCGTCTTTTTTCAACTTTTTCGTGAGGGGGTGGGTCAATTGAAAATATTCATGAAGAAATTCGGCTTCAAAAAAGTTTTCGCAAGGGGGGGGTGTTTCGTCTTTTTTCAACTTTTTCGTGAGGGGGGGGTGTTTCGTCTTTTTTCAACTTTTTCGTAAGAGGGGGGAGTTTCGTCTTTTTTCAACTTTTTCGTGAGGGGGGTGGGTCAATTGGAAGTATTCATGAAGAAATTCGGCTTCAAAAAAGTTGAAAATTTTCATAAAGTATTTGGGCTTCAAAAAAGTTGAAAATTTTCATGAAGAAATTCGGCTTCAAAAAAGATGAACGTTTTCATGAAGTATTTGGGCTTCAAAAAAGTTGAAAATTTTCATGAAGTATTTGGGCTTCAAAAAAGTTGAAAATTTTCATGAAGTATTTGGGCTTCAAAAAAGTTGAAAATATTCATGAAGAAATTCGGCTTCAAAACAGTTGAAAATTTTCATGAAGAAATTCGGCTTCAAAAAAGTTGAAAATTTTCATGAAGTATTTGGGCTTGAAATTTTTTTTTAATTTTCATGAAGAAATTCGGCTTCAAAAAAGTTGAAAATTTTCATGAAGAAATTCGGCTTCAAAAAAGTTGAAAATTTTCATGAAGTATTTGGGCTTCAAAAAAGTTGAAAATTTTCATTAAGAAATTCTCCTTCAAAAAAGTTTAAAATTTTCATGAAGAAATTCGGCTTCAAAAAAGTTGAAAATTTTCATGAAGTATTTGGGCTTGAAATTTTTTTTAAATTTTCATGAAGAAATTCGGCTTCAAAAAAGTTTAAAATTTTCATGAAGAAATTCGGCTTCAAAACAGTTGAAAATTTTCATGAAGTATTTGGGCTTCAAAACAGTTGAAAATTTTCATGAAGAAATTCGGCTTCAAAAAAGTTTTCGCAAGGGGGGGGTGTTTCGTCTTTTTTCAACTTTTTCGTAAGGGGGGGGTGTTTCGTCTTTTTTCAACTTTTTCGTAAGAGGGGTGTGTTTCGTCTTTTTTCAACTTTTTCGTGAGGGGGTGGGTCAATTGAAAATATTCATGAAGAAATTCGGCTCCAAAAAAGTTTTCGCAAGGGGGGGGTGTTTCGTCTTTTTTCAACTTTTTCGTGAGGGGGGGGTGTTTCGTCTTTTTTCAACTTTTTCGTAAGAGGGGGGAGTTTCGTCTTTTTTCAACTTTTTCGTGAGGGGGGTGGGTCAATTGGAAGTATTCATGAAGAAATTCGGCTTCAAAAAAGTTGAAAATTTTCATAAAGTATTTGGGCTTCAAAAAAGTTGAAAATTTTCATGAAGAAATTCGGCTTCAAAAAAGATGAACGTTTTCATGAAGTATTTGGGCTTCAAAAAAGTTGAAAATTTTCATGAAGTATTTGGGCTTCAAAAAAGTTGAAAATTTTCATGAAGTATTTGGGCTTCAAAAAAGTTGAAAATATTCATGAAGAAATTCGGCTTCAAAACAGTTGAAAATTTTCATGAAGAAATTCGGCTTCAAAAAAGTTTTCGCAAGGGGGGGGTGTTTCGTCTTTTTTCAACTTTTTCGTAAGGGGTGGGTGTTTCGTCTTTTTTCAACTTTTTCGTAAGGGGGGGTGTTTCGTCTTTTTTCAACTTTTTCGTAAGAGGGGGGTGTTTCGTCTTTTTTCAACTTTTTCGTAAGAGGGGGGAGTTTCGTCTTTTTTCAACTTTTTCGTGAGGGGGGTGGGTCAATTGAAAGTATTCATGAAGAAATTCGGCTTCAAAAAAGTTTTCGCAAGGGGGGGGTGTTTCGTCTTTTTTCAACTTTTTCGTGAGGGGGGGGTGTTTCGTCTTTTTTCAACTTTTTCGTAAGAGGGGGGAGTTTCGTCTTTTTTCAACTTTTTCGTGAGGGGGGTGGGTCAATTGGAAGTATTCATGAAGAAATTCGGCTTCAAAAAAGTTGAAAATTTTCATAAAGTATTTGGGCTTCAAAAAAGTTGAAAATTTTCATGAAGAAATTCGGCTTCAAAAAAGATGAACGTTTTCATGAAGTATTTGGGCTTCAAAAAAGTTGAAAATTTTCATGAAGTATTTGGGCTTCAAAAAAGTTGAAAATTTTCATGAAGTATTTGGGCTTCAAAAAAGTTGAAAATATTCATGAAGAAATTCGGCTTCAAAACAGTTGAAAATTTTCATGAAGAAATTCGGCTTCAAAAAAGTTGAAAATTTTCATGAAGTATTTGGGCTTGAAATTTTTTTTTAATTTTCATGAAGAAATTCGGCTTCAAAAAAGTTGAAAATTTTCATGAAGAAATTCGGCTTCAAAAAAGTTGAAAATTTTCATGAAGTATTTGGGCTTCAAAAAAGTTGAAAATTTTCATTAAGAAATTCTCCTTCAAAAAAGTTTAAAATTTTCATGAAGAAATTCGGCTTCAAAAAAGTTGAAAATTTTCATGAAGTATTTGGGCTTGAAATTTTTTTTAAATTTTCATGAAGAAATTCGGCTTCAAAAAAGTTTAAAATTTTCATGAAGAAATTCGGCTTCAAAACAGTTGAAAATTTTCATGAAGTATTTGGGCTTCAAAACAGTTGAAAATTTTCATGAAGAAATTCGGCTTCAAAAAAGTTTTCGCAAGGGGGGGGTGTTTCGTCTTTTTTCAACTTTTTCGTAAGGGGGGGGTGTTTCGTCTTTTTTCAACTTTTTCGTAAGAGGGGTGTGTTTCGTCTTTTTTCAACTTTTTCGTGAGGGGGTGGGTCAATTGAAAATATTCATGAAGAAATTCGGCTCCAAAAAAGTTTTCGCAAGGGGGGGGTGTTTCGTCTTTTTTCAACTTTTTCGTGAGGGGGGGGTGTTTCGTCTTTTTTCAACTTTTTCGTAAGAGGGGGGAGTTTCGTCTTTTTTCAACTTTTTCGTGAGGGGGGTGGGTCAATTGGAAGTATTCATGAAGAAATTCGGCTTCAAAAAAGTTGAAAATTTTCATAAAGTATTTGGGCTTCAAAAAAGTTGAAAATTTTCATGAAGAAATTCGGCTTCAAAAAAGATGAACGTTTTCATGAAGTATTTGGGCTTCAAAAAAGTTGAAAATTTTCATGAAGAAATTCGGCTTCAAAACAGTTGAAAATTTTCATGAAGAAATTCGGCTTCAAAAAAGTTTTCGCAAGGGGGGGGTGTTTCGTCTTTTTTCAACTTTTTCGTAAGGGGTGGGTGTTTCGTCTTTTTTCAACTTTTTCGTAAGGGGGGGTGTTTCGTCTTTTTTCAACTTTTTCGTAAGAGGGGGGTGTTTCGTCTTTTTTCAACTTTTTCGTAAGAGGGGGGAGTTTCGTCTTTTTTCAACTTTTTCGTGAGGGGGGTGGGTCAATTGAAAGTATTCATGAAGAAATTCGGCTTCAAAAAAGTTGAACATTTTCATGAAGTATTTGAGCTTCAAAAAAGTTGAACATTTTCATGAAGAAATTCGGCTTCAAAAAAGTTTTCGCGAGGGGGGGTTGTTTCGTCTTTTTTCAACTTTTTCGTAAGGGGGGGGTGTTTCGTCTTTTTTCAACTTTTTCGTAAGGGGGGGTGTTTCGTCTTTTTTCAACTTTTTCGTAAGAGGGGGGTGTTTCGTCTTTTTTGAACTTTTTCGTGAGGGGGGGTGGGTCAATTGAAAATATTCATGAAGAAATTCGGCTTCAAAAAAGTTGAACATTTTCATGAAGTATTTGGGCTTCAAAAAAGTTTTCGCAAGGGGGGGGTGTTTCGTCTTTTTTCAACTTTTTCGTAAGGGGGGGTGTTTCGTCTTTTTTCAACTTTTTCGTAAGAGGGGTGTGTTTCGTCTTTTTTCAACTTTTTCGTGAGGGGGTGGGTCAATTGAAAATATTCATGAAGAAATTCGGCTTCAAAAAAGGTTTCGCAAGGGGGGGGGTGTTTCGTCTTTTTTCAACTTTTTCGTAAGGGGGTGGGTCAATTGAAAATATTCATGAAGAAATTCGGCTTCAAAAAAGTTGAAAATTTTCATGAAGAAATTCGGCTTCAAAAAAGTTTAAAATTTTCATGAAGAAATTCGGCTTCAAAAAAGTTGAAAATTTTCATGAAGTATTTGGGCTTGAAATTTTTTTTAAATTTTCATGAAGAAATTCGGCTTCAAAAAAGTTGAAAATTTTCATGAAGAAATTCGGCTTCAAAAAAGTTGAAAATTTTCATGAAGTATTTGGGCTTCAAAAAAGTTGAAAATTTTCATTAAGAAATTCGGCTTCAAAAAAGTTTAAAATTTTCATGAAGAAATTCGGCTTCAAAAAAGTTGAAAATTTTCATGAAGTATTTGGGCTTGAAATTTTTTTTAAAATTTTCATGAAGAAATTCGGCTTCAAAAAAGTTTAAAATTTTCATGGAGAAATTCGGCTTCAAAACAGTTGAAAATTTTCATGAAGTATTTGGGCTTCAAAAAAGTTGAAAATTTTCATGAAGAAATTCGGCTTCAAAAAAGTTTTCGCAAGGGGGGGGTGTTTCGTCTTTTTTCAACTTTTTCGCAAGGGGGGGGTGTTTCGTCATTTTTCAACTTTTTCGTAAGAGGGGTGTGTTTCGTCTTTTTTCAACTTTTTCGTGAGGGGGTGGGTCAATTGAAAATATTCATGAAGAAATTCGGCTTCAAAAAAGTTTTCGCAAGGGGGGGGTGTTTCGTCTTTTTTCAACGTTTTCGTAAGGGGGGTGTGTTTCGTCTTTTTTCTACTTTTTCGTTTGCGGGGGTGGGTCAATTGAAAATATTCATGAAGAAATTTGGCTTCAAAAAAGATGAAAATTTTCATGAAGTATTTGGGCTTCAAAAAAGTTGAAAATTTTCATGAAGAAATTCGGCTTCAAAAAAGTTTTCGCAAGGGGGGGGTGTTTCGTCTTTTTTCAACTTTTTCGTAAGGGTTGTATCGTCTTTTTTCAACTTTTTCGTAAGAGGGGGGTATTTCGTCTTTTTTCAACTTTTTCGTGAGGGGGGTGGGTCAATTGAAAGTATTCATGAAGAAATTCGGCTTCAAAAAAGTTGAAAATTTTCATGAAGTATTTGGGCTTCAAAAAAATTTAAAATTTTCATGAAGAAATTCGGCTTCAAAAAAGTTTAAAATTTTCATGAAGAAATTCAGCTTTAAAAAAGTTGAAAATTTTCATGAAGAAATTCGGCTTTAAAATATTTGAAAATTTTCATGAAGTATTTGGGCTTGAAAATTTTTGTAAATTTTCATGAAGAAATTCGGCTTCAAAAGTTTAAAATTTTCATGAAGTATTTGGGCTACAAAAAAGTTGAAAATTTTCATGAAGAAATTCAGCTTCAAAAAAGTTGAAAATTTTCATGAAGAAATTCGGATTCAAAAAAGTTGAAAATTTTCATGAAGAAATTCGGCTTCAAAAAAGTTGAAAATTTTCATGAAGTATTTGGGCTTCAAAAAAGTTGAAAATTTTCATGAAGAAATTCGGCTTCAAAAAAGTTTTCCTAAGGGGGGGGTGTTTCGTCTTTTTTCTACTTTTTCGTAAAGGGGGGGTGTTTCGTCTTTTTTCAACTTTTTCGTAAGAGGGGGGTTGGTCAATTGAAAGTATTCATGAAGAAATTCAGCTTCAAAAAAGTTTTAAATTTTCATGAAGTATTTGGGCTTCAAATTTTTTTTTAATTTTCATGAAGAAATTCGGCTTCAACAAAGTTGAAAATTTTCATGAAGAAATTCGGCTTCAAAAAAGTTTAAAATTTTCATGAAGAAATTCGGCTTCAAAAAAGTTGAAAATTTTCATGAAGAAATTCAGCTTCAAAAAAGTTGAAAATTTTCATGAATAAATTCGGCTTCAAAAAAGTTTTCGCAAGGGGGGGTGTTTCTTCTTTTTTCAAATTTTTCGTGAGGGGGGGTGGGTCAATTGAAAATATTCATGAAGAAATTCGGCTTCAAAAAAGTTGAAAATTTTCATGAAGCATTTGGGCTTCAAAAAAGTTGAAAATTTTCATGAAGAAATTCGGCTTCAAAAAAGTTATTGCAAGGGGGGTTGTTTCGTCTTTTTTCAACTTTTTCGTAAGGGGGGGTGTTTCGTCTTTTTTCAAATTTTTCGTGAGGGGCGGTGGGTCAATTGAAAATATTCATGAAGAAATTCAGCTTCAAAAAAGTTGAAAATTTTCATGAAGAAATTCGGCTTCAAAAAAGTTGAAAATTTTCATGAAGAAATTCGGCTTCAAAAAAGTTTAAAATTTTCATGAAGAAATTCGGCTTCAAAAAAGTTAAAAATTTTCATGAAGAAATTCGGCTTCAAAAAAGTTTAAATTTTTCATGAAGTATTTGGGCTTCAAAAAAGTTTAAAATTTTCATGAAGTATTTGGGCTTCAAAAAAGTTTAAAATTTTCATGAAGAAATTCCGCTTCAAAAAAGTTTAAAATTTTCATGAAGTATTTGGGCTTCAAAAAAGTTTGAAATTTTCATGAAGAAATTCGGCTTCAAAAAAGTTTAAAATTTTCATGAAGAAATTCAGCTTTAAAAAAGTTGAAAATTTTCATGAAGAAATTCGGCTTTAAAATATTTGAAAATTTTCATGAAGTATTTGGGCTTGAAAATTTTTGTAAATTTTCATGAAGAAATTCGGCTTCAAAAAAGTTGAAAATTTTCATGAAGAAATTCGGCTTCAAAAGTTGAAAATTTTCATGAAGTATTTGGGCTACAAAAAAGTTTAAAATTTTCATGAAGAAATTCAGCTTCAAAAAAGTTGAAAATTTTCATGAAGAAATTAGGATTCAAAAAAGTTGAAAATTTTCATGAAGAAATTCGGATTCAAAAAAGTTGAAAATTTTCATGAAGTATTTGGGCTTCAAAAAAGTTGAAAATTTTCATGAAGAAATTCGGCTTCAAAAAAGTTTTCGCAAGGGGGGGGTGTTTCGTCTTTTTTCAACTTTTTCGTGAGGGGGGGGTGTTTCCTCTTTTTTCAACTTTTTCGTAAGAGGGGGGTGGGTCAATTGAAAGTATTCATGAAGAAATTCAGCTTCAAAAAAGTTTTAAATTTTCATGAAGTATTTGGGCTTCAAAATTTTTTTTAATTTTCATGAAGAAATTCGGCTTCAACAAAGTTGAAAATTTTCATGAAGAAATTCGGCTTCAAAAAAGTTTAAAATTTTCATGAAGAAATTCGGCTTCAAAAAAGTTTAAAATTTTCATGAAGAAATTCAGCTTCAAAAAAGTTGAAAATTTTCATGAAGAAATTCGGCTTCAAAAAAGTTTTCGCAAGGGGGGGTGTTTCTTCTTTTTTCAAATTTTTCGTGAGGGGGGGTGGGTCAATTGAAAATATTCATGAAGAAATTCGGCTTCAAAAAAGTTGAAAATTTTCATGAAGCATTTGGGCTTCAAAAAAGTTGAAAATTTTCATGAAGAAATTCGGCTTCAAAAAAGTTATCGCAAGGGGGGGGGTGTTTCGTCTTTTTTCTACTTTTTCGGAAGGGGGGGGTGTTTCGTCTTTTTTCAACTTTTTCGTAAGGGGGGGTGTTTCGTCTTTTTTCAAATTTTTCGTGAGGGGTGGTGGGTCAATTGAAAATATTCATGAAGAAATTAAGCTTCAAAAAAGTTGAAAATTTTCATGAAGTATTTGGGCTTGAAATTTTTTTAAAATTTTCATGAAGAAATTCGGCTTCAAAAAAGTTTAAAATTTTCATGAAGAAATTAGGCTTCAAAAAAGTTTTCGCAAGTGGGGGGGGTGTTTCGTCTTTTTTCAACTTTTTCGTAAGCGGGGGTGGGTCAATTGAAAATATTCATGAAGAAATTTGGCTTCAAAAAAGATGAAAATTTTCATGAAGTATTTGGGCTTCAAAAAAGTTGAAAATTTTCATGAAGAAATTCGGCTTCAAAAAAGTTTTCGCAAGGGGGGGGTGTTTCGTCTTTTTTCAACTTTTTCGTAAGGGGGGGGGTGTTTCGTCTTTTTTCAATTTTTTCGTAAGAGGGGGGTGTTTCGTCTTTTTTCAATTTTTTCTTAAGAGGGGGGTGTTTCGTCTTTTTTCAACTTTTTCGTGAGGGGGGTGGGTCAATTGAAAATATTCATGAGGAAATTCGGCATCAAAAAAGTTGAAAATTTTCATGAAGAAATTCGGCTTCAAAAAAGTTGAAAATTTTCATGAAGAAATTCGGCTTCAAAAAAGTTTTCGCAAGGGGGGGGTGTTTCGTCTTTTTTCAACTTTTTCGTAAGGGGGGGTGTTTCGTCTTTTTTCAATTTTTTCGTAAGAGGGGGGTGTTTCGTCTTTTTTCAACTTTTTCGTGAGGGGGGTGGGTCAATTGAAAGTATTCATGAGGAAATTCGGTTTCAAAAAAGTTTAAAATTTTCATGAAGTATTTGGGCTTCAAAAAAGTTGAAAATTTTCATGAAGAAATTCGGCTTCAAAAAAGTTTTCGCAAGGGGGGGGTGTTTCGTCTTTTTTCAACTTTTTCGTAAGGGGGGGGGTGTTTCGTCTTTTTTCAATTTTTTCGTAAGAGGGGGGTGTTTCGTCTTTTTTCAATTTTTTCGTAAGAGGGGGGTGTTTCGTCTTTTTTCAACTTTTTCGTGAGGGGGGTGGGTCAATTGAAAGTATTCATGAGGAAATTCGGCTTCAAAAAAGTTGAAAATTTTCATGAAGAAATTCGGCTTCAAAAAAGTTGAAAATTTTCATGAAGAAATTCGGCTTCAAAAAAGTTTTCGCAAGGGGGGGGTGTTTCGTCTTTTTTCAACTTTTTCGTAAGGGGGGGTGTTTCGTCTTTTTTCAATTTTTTCGTAAGAGGGGGGTGTTTCGTCTTTTTTCAACTTTTTCGTGAGGGGGGTGGGTCAATTGAAAGTATTCATGAGGAAATTCGGTTTCAAAAAAGTTTAAAATTTTCATGAAGTATTTGGGCTTCAAAAAAGTTTAAAATTTTCATGAAGAAATTCGGCTTCAAAAAAGTTTTCGCAAGGGGGGGGGTGTTTCGTCTTTTTTCAACTTTCTCGTAAGCGGGGGTGGGTCAATTGAAAATATTCATGAAGAATTACGGCTTCAAAAAAGTTGAAAATTTTCATGAAGTATTTGGGCTTCAAAAAACTTTAAAATTTTCATGAAGAAATTCGGCTTCAAAAAGGGTGAAAATTTTCATGAAGTATTTGGGCTTCAAAAAAGTTGAAAATATTCATGAAGAAATTCGGCTTCAAAAAAGTTGAAAATTTTCATGAAGAAATTCGGCTTCAAAAAAGTTGAAAATTTTCATGAAGTATTTGGGCTTGAAAAAAGTTGAAAATTTTCATGAAGAAATTCGGCTTCAAAAAAGTTTTCGCAAGGGGGGGGGTGTTTCGTCTTTTTTCAACTTTTTCGTAAGGGGGGGTGTTTCGTCTTTTCTCAACTTTTTCGTAAGGGGGTGTGTTTCGTCTTTTTTCAACTTTTTCGTAAGGGGGGGGTGTTTCGTCTTTTTTCATCTTTTTCGTAAGCGGGGGTGGGTCAATTGAAAATATTCATGAAGAAATTTGGCTTCAAAAAAGATGAAAATTTTCATGAAGTATTTGGGCTTCAAAAAAGTTGAACATTTTCATGAAGAAATTCGTATTCAAAAAAGTTTTCGCAATGGGGGGGTGTTTCGTCTTTTTTCAACTTTTTCGTAAGCGGGGGTGGGTCAATTGAAAATATTCATGAAGAAATTTGGCTTCAAAAAAGATGAAAATTTTCATGAAGTATTTGGGCTTCAAAAAAGTTGAAAATTTTCATGAAGAAATTCGGCTTCAAAAAAGTTTTCGCAAGGGGGGGGGTGTTTCGTCTTTTTTCAACTTTTTCGTAAGGGGGAGGTGTTTCGTCTTTTTTCAACTTTTTCGTAAAGGGGGGTGTTTCGTCTTTTTTCAACTTTTTCGTAAGAGGGGGGTTTTTCGTCTTTTTTCAACTTTTTCGTGAGGGGGGGTGGGTCAATCGAAAATATTCATGAAGAAATTCGGCTTCAAAAAAGTTGAAAATTTTCATGAAGTATTTGGGCTTGAAATTTTTTTTAAATTTTCATGAAGAAATTCGGCTTCAAAAAAGTTGAAAATTTTCATGAAGAAATTCGGCTTCAAAAAAGTTTTCGCAAGGGGGGGTGTTTCGTCTTTTTTCAACTTTTTCGTAAGGGGGGGTGTTTCGTCTTTTTTAAACTTTTTCGTAAGGGGGGGGTGTTTCGTCTTTTTTCAACTTTTTCGTGAGGGGGTGGGTCAATTGAAAATATTCATGAAGAAATTAGGCTTCAAAAAAGTTTTCGCAAGGGGGGGGGTGTTTCGTCTTTTTTCAACTTTTTCGTAAGGGGGGGGTGTTTCGTCTTTTTTCAACTTTTTCGTAAGAGGGGGGTGTTTCGTCTTTTTTCAACTTTTTCCTGAGGGGGGTGGGTCAATTGAAAGTATTCATGAGGAAATTCGGCTTCAAAAAAGTTTAAAATTTTCATGAAGAAATTCGGCTTCAAAAAAGTTGAAAATATTCATGAAGAAATTCGGCTTCAAAAAAGTTGAAAATTTTCATGAAGTATTTGGGCTTCAAAAAAGTTGAAAATTTTCATGAAGAAATTCGGCTTCAAAAACGTTTTCGCAAGGGGGGGGTGTTTCGTCTTTTTTCAACTTTTTCGTGAGGGGGGGGTGTTTCGTCTTTTTTCAACTTTTTCGTAAAGGGGGGTGTTTCGTCTTTTTTCAACTTTTTCGTAAGAGGGGGGTTTTTCGTCTTTTTTCAACTTTTTCATGAGGGGGGGTGGGTCAATTGAAAATATTCATGAAGAAATTCGGCTTCAAAAAAGTTGAAAATTTTCATGAAGTATTTGGGCTTGAAATTTTTTTTAAATTTTCATGAAGAAATTCGGCTTCAAAAAAGTTTAAAATTTTCATGAAGAAATTCGGCTTCAAAAAGGTTTTCGCAAGGGGGGGTGTTTCGTCTTTTTTCAACTTTTTCGTAAGGGGGGGGTGTTTCGTCTTTTTTCAACTTTTTCGTAAGAGGGGGGTGTTTCATCTTTTTTCAACTTTTTCGTGAGGGGGTGGGTCAATTGAAAATATTCATGAAGAAATTTGGCTTCAAAAAAGATGAAAATTTTCATGAAGTATTTGGGCTTCAAAAAAGTTGAAAATTTTCATGAAGAAGTTCGGCTTCAAAAAAGTTTTCGCAAGGGGTGGGTGTTTCGTCTTTTTTCAACTTTTTCGTAAGGGGGGGTGTTTTGTCTTTTTTCAATTTTTTCGTAAGAGGGGGGTGTTTCGTCTTTTTTCAACTTTTTCGTGAGGGGGGTGGGTCAATTGAAAGTATTCATGAGGAAATTCGGCTTCAAAAAAGTTTAAAATTTTCATGAAGTATTTGGGCTTCAAAAAAGTTTAAAATTTTCATGAAGAAATTCGGCTTCAAAAAAGTTTTCGCAAGGGGGGGGGTGTTTCGTCTTTTTTCAACTTTTTCGTAAGCGGGGGTGGGTCAATTGAAAATATTCATGAAGAAATACGGCTTCAAAAAACTTGAAAATTTTCATGAAGTATTTGGGCTTCAAAAAACTTTAAAATTTTCATGAAGAAATTCGGCTTCAAAAAAGTTTAAAATTTTCAGGAAGTATTTGGGCTTCAAAAAAGTTAAAAATATTCATGAAGAAATTCGGCTTCAAAAAGGGTGAAAATTTTCATGAAGTATTTGGGCTTCAAAAAAGTTGAAAATATTCATGAAGAAATTCGGCTTCAAAAAAGTTGAAAATTTTCATGAAGAAATTCGGCTTCAAAAAAGTTTAAAATTTTCATGAAGTATTTGGGCTTGAAAAAAGTTGAAGATTTTCATGAAGAAATTCGGCTTCAAAAAAGTTTTCGCAAGGGGGGGTGTTTCGTCTTTTTTCAACTTTTTCGTAAGGGGGGGTGTTTCGTCTCTTTTCAATTTTTTCATAAGAGGGGGGTGTTTCGTCTTTTTTCAACTTTTTCGTGAGGGGGGTGGGTCAATTGAAAGTATTCATGAGGAAATTCGGTTTCAAAAAAGTTTAAAATTTTCATGAAGTATTTGGGCTTCAAAAAAGTTTAAAATTTTCATGAAGAAATTCGGCTTCAAAAAAGTTTTCGCAAGGGAGGGGGTGTTTCGTCTTTTTTCAACTTTTTCGTAAGCGGGGGTGGGTCAATTGAAAATATTCATGAAGAAATACGGCTTCAAAAAAGTTGAAAATTTTCATGAAGTATTTGGGCTTCAAAAAACTTTAAAATTTTCATGAAGAAATTCGGCTTCAAAAAGGGTGAAAATTTTCATGAAGTATTTGGGCTTCAAAAAAGTTGAAAATATTCAGGAAGAAATTCGGCTTCAAAAAAGTTGAACATTTTCATGAAGAAATTCGGCTTCAAAAAATTTGAAAATTTTCTGGAAGCATTTGGGCTTGAAAAAAGTTGAAAATTTTCATGAAGAAATTCGGCTTCAAAAAAGTTTTCGCAATGGGGGGGTGTTTCGTCTTTTTTCAACTTTTTCGTAAGGGGGGGTGTTTCGTCTTTTCTCAACTTTTTCGTAAGGGGGGGTGTTTCGTCTTTTTTCAACTTTTTCGTAAGGGGGGGTGTTTCGTCTTTTTTCAACTTTTTCGTAAGCGGGGGTGGGTCAACTGAAAATATTCATGAAGAAATTTGGCTTCAAAAAAGATGAAAATTTTCATGAATTATTTGGGCTTCAAAATTTTTTTAAATTTTCATGAAGAAATTCGGCTTCAAAAAAGTTGAAAATTTTCATGAAGTATTTGGGCTTGAAAAAAGTTGAAAATTTTCATGAAGAAATTCGGCTTCAAAAAAGTTTTCGCAAGGGGGGGGTGTTTCGTCTTTTTTCAACTTTTTCGTAAGGGGGGGTGTTTCGTCTTTTCTCAACTTTTTCGTAAGGGGGTGTGTTTCGTCTTTTTTCAACTTTTTCGTAAGGGGGGGGTGTTTCGTCTTTTTTCAACTTTTTCGTAAGCGGGGGTGGGTCAATTGAAAATATTCATGAAGAAATTTGGCTTCAAAAAAGATGAAAATTTTCATGAAGTATTTGGGCTTCAAAAAAGTTGAGAATTTTCATGAAGAAATTCGTCTTCAAAAAAGTTTTCGCAAGGGGGGGGTGTTTCGTCTTTTTTCAACTTTTTCGTAAGGGGGGGTGTTTCCTCTTTTTTCAACTTTTTCATAAGGGGGGGTTGGTCAATTGAAAATTTTCATGAAGTATTTGGGCTTCAAAGAATTGAAAATTTTCATGAAGTATTTGGGCTTCAAAAAAGTTGAAAATTTTCATGAAGTATTTGGGCTTCAACATTTTTTTAAATTTTCATGAAGAAATTCGGCTTCAAAAAAGTTTAAAATTTTCATGAAGAAATTCGGCTTCAAAAAAGTTTTCGCAAGGGGGGGTGTTTCGTCTTTTTTCAACTTTTTCGTAAGGGGGGGTGTTTCGTCTTTTTTCAACTTTTTCGTAAGAGGGGGGTGTTTCGTCTTTTTTCAACTTTTTCGTGAGAGGGGGGTGTTTCATCTTTTTTCAACTTTTTCGTGAGGGGGGTGGGTCAATTGAAAATATTCATGAAGAAATTCGGCTTCAAAAGTTTAACATTTTCATGAAGAAATTCGGCTTCAAAAAAGTTATCGCAAGGGGGGAGTGTTTCGTCTTTTTTCTACTTTTTCGGAAGGGGGGGGGTGTTTCGTCTTTTTTCAACTTTTTCGTAAGGGGGGGGTGTTTCGTCTTTTTTCAAATTTTTCGTGAGGGGGGGTGGGTCAATTGAAAATATTCATGAAGAAATTCGGCTTCAAAAAAGTTGAAAATTTTCATGAAGTATTTGGGCTTCAAAAAAGTTTAAAATTTTCATGAAGAAATTCGGCTTCAAAAAAGTTTAAAATTTTCAGGAAGTATTTGGGCTTCAAAAAAGTTGAAAATATTCATGAAGAAATTCGGCTTCAAAAAAGTTGAAACTTTTCATGAAGTATTTGGGCTTCAAAAATGTTTTAAATTTTCATGAAGAAATTCGGCTTCAAAAAAGTTTAAAATTTTCATGAAGAAATTCGGAATCAAAAAAGTTGAAAATTTTCATGAAGTATTTGGGCTTCAAAAAAGTTTAAAATTTTCATGATGAAATTCGGCTTCAAAAAGGTTGAAAATTTTCATGAAGAAATTCAGCTTCAAAAAAGTTGAAAATTTTCATGAAGAATTTCGGCTTCAAAAAAGTTGAAAATTTTCATGAATTATTTGGGCTTGAAAATTTTTGTAAATTTTCATGAAGAAATTCGGCTTCAAAAAAGTTGATAATTTTCATGAAGAAATTCGGCTTCAAAAAAGTTTTCGCAAGGGGGGGTGTTTCTTCTTTTTTCAAATTTTTCGTGAGGGGGGGTGGGTCAATTGAAAATATTCATGAAGAAATTCGGCTTCAAAAAAGTTGAACATTTTCATGAAGCATTTGGGCTTCAAAAAAGTTGAAAATTTTCATGAAGAAATTCGGCTTCAAAAAAGTTATCGCAAGGGGGGGGTGTTTCGTCTTTTTTCTACTTTTTCGGAAGGGGGGGGTGTTTCGTCTTTTTTCAACTTTTTCGTGAGGGGGGGATGTTTCGTCTTTTTTCAAATTTTTCGTGAGGGGGGGTGGGTCAATTGAAAATATTCATGAAGAAATTCGGCTTCAAAAAAGTTGAAAATTTTCATGAAGTATTTGGGCTTCAAAAAAGTTTGAAATTTTCATGAAGAAATTCGGCTTCAAAAAAGTCGAAAATTTTCATGAAGTATTTGGGCTTGAAAATTTTTTTAAATTTTCATGAAGAAATTCGGCTTCAAAAAAGTTTAAAATTTTCATCAACAAATTCGGCTTCAAAAAAGTTGAAAATTTTCATGAAGTATTTGGGCTTCAAAAAAGTTGAAATTTTTCATGAAGAAATTCGGCTTCAAAAAAGTTTTCGCAAGGGGGGGTGTTTCGTTTTTTTTCAACTTTTTCGTAAGGGGGGGGTGTTTCGTCTTTTTTCAACTTTTTCGTAAGAGGGGTGTGTTTCGTATTTTTTCAACTTTTTCGTGAGGGGGTGGGTCAATTGAAAATATTCATGAAGAAATACGGCTTCAAAAAAGTTGAAAATTTTCATGAAGAATTTGGGCTTCAAAAAAGTTTAAAATTTTCATGAAGAAATTCGGCTTCAAAAAAGTTTAAAATTTTCAGGAAGTATTTGGGCTTCAAAAAAGTTGAAAATATTCATGAAGAAATTCGGCTTCAAAAAAGTTGAAACTTTTCATGAAGTATTTGGGCTTCAAAAATGTTTTAAATTTTCATGAAGAAATTCGGCTTCAAAAAAGTTTAAAATTTTCATGAAGTATTTGGGCTTCAAAAATGTTTTAAATTTTCATGAAGAAATTCGGCTTCAAAAAAGTTTTCGTAAGGGGGAGGTGTTTCGTCTTTTATCAACTTTTTCGTGAGGGGGGGTGTTTCGTATTTTCTCAACTTTTTCGTAAGGGGGGGTGTTTCGTCTTCTTTCAACTTTTTCGTAAGGGGGGGTGTTTCGTCTTTTTTTAACTTTTTCGTAATGAGGGTGGGTCAATTGAAAATATTCATGAAGAAATTTGGCTTCAAAAAAGATGAAAATTTTCATGAAGTATTTGGGCTTCAAAAAAGTTGAAAATATTAATGAAGAAATTCGACTTCAAAAAAGTTTTCGCAAGGGGGGGGTGTTTCGTCTTTTTTCAACTTTTTCGTAAGGGGGGGTGTTTCGTCTTTTTTCAACTTTTTTGTAAGAGGGGGGTGTTTTGTCTTTTTTCAACTTTTTCGTGAGGGGGGGTGGGTCAATTGAAAATATTCATGAAGAAATTCGGCTTCAAAAAAGTTGAAAATTTTCATGAAGTATTTGGGCTTGAAAATTTTTTTAAATTTTCATGAAGAAATTCGGCTTCAAAAAAGTTTAAAATTTTCATCAACAAATTCGGCTTCAAAAAAGTTGAAAATTTTCATGAAGTATTTGGGCTTCAAAAAAGTTGAAATTTTTCATGAAGAAATTCGGCTTCAAAAAAGTTTTCGCAAGGGGGGGTGTTTCGTTTTTTTTCAACTTTTTCGTAAGGGGGGGGTGTTTCGTCTTTTTTCAACTTTTTCGTAAGAGGGGTGTGTTTCGTATTTTTTCAACTTTTTCGTGAGGGGGTGGGTCAATTGAAAATATTCATGAAGAAATACGGCTTCAAAAAAGTTGAAAATTTTCATGAAGTATTTGGGCTTCAAAAAAGTTTAAAATTTTCATGAAGAAATTCGGCTTCAAAAAAGTTTAAAATTTTCAGGAAGTATTTGGGCTTCAAAAAAGTTGAAAATATTCATGAAGAAATTCGGCTTCAAAAAAGTTGAAACTTTTCATGAAGTATTTGGGCTTCAAAAATGTTTTAAATTTTCATGAAGAAATTCGGCTTCAAAAAAGTTTAAAATTTTCATGAAGTATTTGGGATTCAAAAATGTTTTAAATTTTCATGAAGAAATTCGGCTTCAAAAAAGTTTTCGTAAGGGGGAGGTGTTTCGTCTTTTATCAACTTTTTCGTGAGGGGGGGTGTTTCGTATTTTCTCAACTTTTTCGTAAGGGGGGGTGTTTCGTCTTCTTTCAACTTTTTCGTAAGGGGGGGTGTTTCGTCTTTTTTTAACTTTTTCGTAATGAGGGTGGGTCAATTGAAAATATTCATGAAGAAATTTGGCTTCAAAAAAGATGAAAATTTTCATGAAGTATTTGGGCTTCAAAAAAGTTGAAAATATTAATGAAGAAATTCGACTTCAAAAAAGTTTTCGCAAGGGGGGGGTGTTTCGTCTTTTTTCAACTTTTTCGTAAGGGGGGGGTGTTTCGTCTTTTTTCAACTTTTTCGTAAGAGGGGGGTGTTTTGTCTTTTTTCAACTTTTTCGTGAGGGGGGGTGGGTCAATTGAAAATATTCATGAAGAAATTCGGCTTCAAAAAAGTTGAAAATTTTCATGAAGTATTTGGGCTTCAAAAAAGTTTAAAATTTTCATGAAGAAATTCGGCTTCAAAAAAGTTTAAAATTTTCATGAAGTATTTGGGCTTCAAAAAAGTTGAAAATATTCATGAAGAAATTCGGATTCAAAAAAGTTGAAACTTTTCATGAAGTATTTGGGCTTCAAAAATGTTTTAAATTTTCATGAAGAAATTCGGCTTCAAAAAAGTTTAAAATTTTCATGAAGAAATTCGGCTTCAAAAAAGTTTTCGCAAGGGGGGGGTGTTTCGTCTTTTTTCAACTTTTTCGTAAGGGGGGGGGTGTTTCGTCTTTTTTCAACTTTTTCGTGAGGGGGTGGGTCAATTGAAAAAATTCATGAAGAAATTCGGCTTCAAAAAAGTTTTCGCAAGGGGGGGTGTTTCATCTTTTTTCAACTTTTTCGTAAGGGGGGGGTGTTTCGTCTTTTTTCAACTTTTTCGTAAGCGGGGGTGGGTCAATTGAAAATATTCATGAAGAAATTTGGCTTCAAAAAAGATGAAAATTTTCATGAAGTATTTGGGCTTCAAAAATGTTTTAAATTTTCATGAAGAAATTCTGCTTCAAAAAAGTTTAAAATTTTCATGAAGTATTTGGGCTTCAAAAATGTTTTAAATTTTCATGAAGAAATTCGGCTTCAAAAAAGTTTTCGTAAGGGGGAGGTGTTTCGTCTTTTATCAACTTTTTCGTGAGGGGGGGTGTTTCGTATTTTCTCAACTTTTTCGTAAGGGGGGGTGTTTCGTCTTCTTTCAACTTTTTCGTAAGGGGGGGTGTTTCGTCTTTTTTTAACTTTTTCGTAATGAGGGTGGGTCAATTGAAAATATTCATGAAGAAATTTGGCTTCAAAAAAGATGAAAATTTTCATGAAGTATTTGGGCTTCAAAAAAGTTGAAAATATTAATGAAGAAATTCGACTTCAAAAAAGTTTTCGCAAGGGGGGGGTGTTTCGTCTTTTTTCAACTTTTTCGTAAGGGGGGGGGTGTTTCGTCTTTTTTCAACTTTTTCGTAAGAGGGGGGTGTTTTGTCTTTTTTCAACTTTTTCGTGAGGGGGGGTGGGTCAATTGAAAATATTCATGAAGAAATTCGGCTTCAAAAAAGTTTAAAATTTTCATGAATTATTTGGGCTTCAAAAAAGTTTAAAATTTTCATGAAGAAATTCGGCTTCAAAAAAGTTTAAAATTTTCATGAAGTATTTGGGCTTCAAAAAAGTTGAAAATATTCATGAAGAAATTCGGCTTCAAAAAAGTTGAAACTTTTCATGAAGTATTTGGGCTTCAAAAATGTTTTAAATTTTCATGAAGAAATTCGGCTTCAAAAAAGTTTAAAATTTTCATGAAGAAATTCGGCTTCAAAAAAGTTTTCGCAAGGGGGGGGTGTTTCGTCTTTTTTCAACTTTTTCGTAAGGGGGGGGGTGTTTCGTCTTTTTTCAACTTTTTCGTGAGGGGGTGGGTCAATTGAAAAAATTCATGAAGAAATTCGGCTTCAAAAAAGTTTTCGCAAGGGGGGGTGTTTCATCTTTTTTCAACTCTTTCGTAAGGGGGGGGTGTTTCGTCTTTTTTCAACTTTTTCGTAAGCGGGGGTGGGTCAATTGAAAATATTCATGAAGAAATTTGGCTTCAAAAAAGATGAAAATTTTCATGAAGTATTTGGGCTTCAAAAAAGTTGAAAATTTTCATGAAGAAATTCGGCTTCAAAAAAGTTTTCGTAAGGGGGGGGTGTTTTCATCATTTTCAACTTTTTCGTAAGGGAAGGGTGTTTCGTCTTTTTTCAATTTTTTCGTAAGAGGGGGGTGTTTCGTATTTTTTCAACTTTTTCGTGAGGGGGGTGGGTCAATTGAAAATATTCATGAAGAAATTCGGCTTCAAAAAAGTTGAACATTTTCATGACGCATTTGGGCTTCAAAAAAGTTTAAAATTTTCATGAAGAAATTCGGCTTCAAAAAAGTTTAAAATTTTCATGAAGTATTTGGGCTTCAAAAAAGTTTAAAGTTTTCATGAAGAAATTCGGCTTCAAAAAAGTTTAAAATTTTCAGGAAGTATTTGGGCTTCAAAAAAGTTGAAAATTTTCATGAAGAAATTCGGCTTCATAAAAGTTGAACATTTTCATGAAGTATTTGGGCTTCATTAAAGTTAAAAATTTTCATGAAGAAATTCGGCTTCAAAAAAGTTGAGAATTTTCATGAAGTATTTGGGCTTCAAAAAAGTTGTAAATATTCATGAAGAAATTCGGCTTCAAAAATGTTGAAAATTTTCATGAAGTATTTCGCCTTCAATAAAGTTGAAAATTTTCATGAAGAAATTCGGCTTCAAAAAAGTTGAAAATTTTCATGAAGGATTTGGGCTTCAAAAAAGTTGAATATATTCATGAAGTATTTGGGCTTCAAAAAAGTTGAATATATTCATGAAGTATTTCGGCTTCAAAAAAGTTGAATATTTTCATGAAGTATTTGGGCTTCAAAAAAGTTGAATATATTCATGAAGTATTTGGGCTTCAAAAAAGTTGATCATTTTCATGAAGGATTTGGGCTTCAAAAAAAGTTGAAAATTTTCATGAAGTATTTGGGCTCCAAAAAAGTTGAAAATTTTCATGAAGGATTTGGGCGTCAAAAAAGTTGAAAATATTCATGAAGAAATTCGGCTTCAAAAAAGTTGAAAATTTTCATGAAGAAATTCGGCTTCAAAAAAGTTCAAAATTTTCATGAAATATTTGGTCTTCAAAAACATTCAAAATTTTCATGAAGTATTTGGGCTTCAGAAAAGTTGAAAATTTTCATGAAGAAATTCGGCTTCAAAAAAGTTGAAAATTTTCATGAAGTATTTCGGCTTCAAAAAAGTTGAAAATTTTAATGAAGAAATTCGGCTTCAAAAAAGTTGAAAATTTTCATGAAGGATTTGGGCTTCAAATAAGTTGAATATATTCATGAAGTATTTGGGCTTCAAAAAAGTTGAATATATTCATGAAGTATTTCGGATTCAAAAAAGTTGAATATTTTCATGAAGTATTTGGGCTTCAAAAAAGTTGAATATATTCATGAAGTATTTGGGCTTCAAAAAAGTTGATCATTTTCATGAAGGATTTGGGCTTCAAAAAAGTTGAAAATTTTCATGAAGTATTTGGGCTTCAAAAAAGTTGAAAATTTTCATGAAGGATTTTGGCGTCAAAAAAGTTGAAAATATTCATGAAGAAATTCGGCTTCAAAAAAGTTGAAAATTTTCATGAAGAAATTCGGCTTCAAAAAAGTTCAAAATTTTCATGAAATATTTGGTCTTCAAAAAAGTTGAAAATTTTCATGAAGTATTTGGGCTTCAAAAAAGTTGAAAATTTTCATGAAGAAATTCGGCTTCAAAAAAGTTGAAAATTTTCATGAAGTATTTCGGCTTCAAAAAACTTGAAAATTTTCATGAAGAAATTCGGCTTCATAAAAGTTGAACATTTTCATGAAGTATTTGGGCTTCATTAAAGTTAAAAATTTTCATGAAGAAATTCGGCTTCAAAAAAGTTGAGAATTTTATTGAAGTATTTGGGCTTCAAAAAAGTTGTAAATATTCATGAAGAAATTCAGCTTCAAAAAAGTTGAAAATTTTCATGAAGATATTCGGCTTCAAAAAAGTTGAGAATTTTCATGAAGTATTTGGGCTTCAAAAAAGTTGTAAATATTCATGAAGAAATTCGGCTTCAAAAAAGTTGAAAATTTTCATGAAGTATTTCGCCTTCAATAAAGTTGAAAATTTTCATGAAGAAATTCGGCTTCAAAAAAGTTGAAAATTTTCATGAAGGATTTGGGCTTCAAAAAAGTTGAATATATTCATGAAGTATTTGGGCTTCAAAAAAGTTGAATATATTCATGAAGTATTTGGGCTTCAAAAAAGTTGAATATTTTCATGAAGTATTTGGGCTTCAAAAAAGTTGAATATATTCATGAAGTATTTGGGCTTCAAAAAAGTTGATCATTTTCATGAAGGATTTGGGCTTCAAAAAAAGTTGAAAATTTTCATGAAGTATTTGGGCTTCAAAAAAGTTGAACATTTTCATGAAGTATTTGGGCTTCATTAAAGTTAAAAATTTTCATGAAGAAATTCGGCTTCAAAAAAGTTGAGAATTTTCATGAAGTATTTGGGCTTCAAAAAAGTTGTAAATATTCATGAAGAAATTCGGCTTCAAAAAAGTTGAAAATTTTCATGAAGTATTTCGCCTTCAATAAAGTTGAAAATTTTCATGAAGAAATCCGGCTTCAAAAAAGTTGAAAATTTTCATGAAGTATTTGGGCTTCAAAAAAGTTGAAAATTTTCATGATGAAATTCGGCTTCAAAAAAGTTGAAAATGTTCATGAAGTATTTGGGCATCAAAAAAGTTGAAGATTTTAATGAAGTATTTCGCCTTCAATAAAGTTGAAAATTTTCATGAAGAAATCCGGCTTCAAAAAAGTTGAAAATTTTCTTGAATAAATTCGGCTTCAAAAAAGTTGAAAATTTTCATGAAGTATTTGGGCTTCAAAAAAGTTGAAAATTTTCATGAAGAAATTCGGCTTCAAAAAAGTTTTCCCAAGGGGGGGGTGTTTCGTCTTTTTTTCAAATTTTTCGTAAGGGGGGGGTGTTTAGTCTTTTTTCAACTTTTTCGTAAGGGGGGGGTGTTTCGTCTTTTTTAAAAATTTTCGTGAGGGGGGGTGGGTCAATTGAAAATATTCATAAAGAAATTCGGCTTCAAAAAAGTTGAAATATTCATGGAGAAATTCGGCTTCAAAAAAGTTGAAAATTTTCATGAAGAAATCCGGCTTCAAAAAAGTTGAAAATTTTCATGAAGTATTTGGGCTTCAAAAAAGTTGAAAATTTTCATGATGAAATTCGGCTTCAAAAAAGTTGAAAATGTTCATGAAGTATTTGGGCATCAAAAAAGTTGAACATTTTAATGAAATATTTGGTCTTCAAAAAAGTTGAAAATTTTCATGAAGAAATTCGGCTTCAAAAAAGTTGAAAATTTTCATGAAGTATTTCGGCTTCAAAAAATTTGAAAATTTTCATGAAGAAATTCGGCTTCATAAAAGTTGAACATTTTCATGAAGTATTTGGGCTTCATTAAAGTTAAAAATTTTCATGAAGAAATTCGGCTTCAAAAAAGTTGAGAATTTTCATGAAGTATTTGGGCTTCAAAAAAGTTGTAAATATTCATGAAGAAATTCGGCTTCAAAAAAGTTGAAAATTTTCATGAAGTATTTCGCCTTCAAAAAAGTTGAATATTTTCATGAAGTATTTGGGCTTCAAAAAAGTTGAATATATTCATGAAGTATTTGGGTTTCAAAAAAGTTGATCATTTTCATGAAGGATTTGGGCTTCAAAAAAGTTGAAAATTTTCATGAAGTATTTGGGCTTCAAAAAAGTTGAAAATTTTCATGAAGGATTTGGGCGTCAAAAAAGTTGAAAATATTCATGAAGAAATTCGGCTTCAAAAAAGTTTAAAATTTTCATGAAGAAATTCGGCTTCAAAAAAGTTGAAAATTTTCATGAAATATTTGGTCTTCAAAAAAGTTGAAAATTTTCATGATGAAATTCGGCTTCAAAAAAGTTGAAAATGTTCATGAAGTATTTGGGCATCAAAAAAGTTGAACATTTTAATGAAGTATTTGGGCTTGAAAAAAGTTGAAAATTTTCATGAAGAAATTCGGCTTCAAAAATTTTTTCGCAAGGGGGGGTTGTTTCGTCTTTTTTCAACTTTTTCGTAAGGGGGGGTGTTTCGTCTTTTTTCAAATTTTTCGTAAGGGGGGGTGTTTCGTCTTTTTTCAACTTTTTCGTGATGGGGGGTGGGTCAATTGAAAATATTCATGAAGAAATTCGGCTTCAAAAAAGTTGAAAATTTTCATGAAGTGTTTGGCCTTCAAAAAATTTGAAAATTTTCATGAACAAAATTCAGCTTCAAAAAATTTTAAAATTTTCATGAAGAAATTCGGCTTCATAAAAGTTGAACATTTTCATGAAGTATTTGGGCTTCATTAAAGTTAAAAATTTTCATGAAGAAATTCGGCTTCAAAAAAGTTGAGAATTTTCATGAAGTATTTGGGCTTCAAAAAAGTTGTAAATATTCATGAAGAAATTCGGCTTCAAAAAAGTTGAAAATTTTCATGAAGTATTTCGCCTTCAAAAAAGTTGAATATTTTCATGAAGTATTTGGGCTTCAAAAAAGTTGAATATATTCATGAAGTATTTGGGTTTCAAAAAAGTTGATCATTTTCATGAAGGATTTGGGCTTCAAAAAAGTTGAAAATTTTCATGAAGTATTTGGGCTTCAAAAAAGTTGAAAATTTTCATGAAGGATTTGGGCGTCAAAAAAGTTGAAAATATTCATGAAGAAATTCGGCTTCAAAAAAGTTGAAAATTTTCATGAAGAAATTCGGCTTCAAAAAAGTTGAAAATTTTCATGAAATATTTGGTCTTCACAAAAGTTGAAAATTTTCATGAAGAAATTCGGCTTCAAAAAAGTTGAAAATTTTCATGAAGTATTTCGGCTTCAAAAAATTTGAAAATTTTCATGAAGAAATTCGGCTTCATAAAAGTTGAACATTTTCATGAAGTATTTGGGCTTCATTAAAGTTAAAAATTTTCATGAAGAAATTCGGCTTCAAAAAAGTTGAGAATTTTCATGAAGTATTTGGGCTTCAAAAAAGTTGTAAATATTCATGAAGAAATTCGGCTTCAAAAAAGTTGAAAATTTTCATGAAGTATTTCGCCTTCAAAAAAGTTGAATATTTTCATGAAGTATTTGGGCT
Organism: Labrus mixtus; assembly: GCF_963584025.1. Classification (NCBI taxonomy): domain Eukaryota; kingdom Metazoa; phylum Chordata; class Actinopteri; order Labriformes; family Labridae; genus Labrus; species Labrus mixtus. The sequence continues at coordinate 292,765 of NW_026870219.1, forward strand.
TCAAAAAAGTTGATCATTTTCATGAAGGATTTGGGCTTCAAAAAAGTTGAAAATTTTCATGAAGTATTTGGGCTTCAAAAAAGTTGAAAATTTTCATGAAGGATTTTGGCGTCAAAAAAGTTGAAAATATTCATGAAGAAATTCGGCTTCAAAAAAGTTGAAAATTTTCATGAAGAAATTCGGCTTCAAAAAAGTTCAAAATTTTCATGAAATATTTGGTCTTCAAAAAAGTTCAAAATTTTCATGAAGTATTTGGGCTTCAAAAAAGTTGAAAATTTTCATGAAGAAATTCGGCTTCAAAAAAGTTGAAAATTTTCATGAAGTATTTCGGCTTCAAAAAACTTGAAAATTTTCATGAAGAAATTCGGCTTCATAAAAGTTGAACATTTTCATGAAGTATTTGGGCTTCATTAAAGTTAAAAATTTTCATGAAGAAATTCGGCTTCAAAAAAGTTGAGAATTTTATTGAAGTATTTGGGCTTCAAAAAAGTTGTAAATATTCATGAAGAAATTCAGCTTCAAAAAAGTTGAAAATTTTCATGAAGAAATTCGGCTTCAAAAAAGTTGAGAATTTTCATGAAGTATTTGGGCTTCAAAAAAGTTGTAAATATTCATGAAGAAATTCGGCTTCAAAAAAGTTGAAAATTTTCAGGAAGTATTTGGGCTTCAAAAAAGTTTAAAATTTTCACGAAGAAATTCGGCTTCAAAAAAGTTTAAAATTTTCTTGAAGAAATTCGGCTTCAAAAAAGTTTAAAATTTTCATGAAGTATTTGGGCTTCAAAAAAGTTGAAAATTTTCATGAAGAAATTCGGCTTCAAAAAAGTTTTCCCAAGGGGGGGGTGTTTCGTCTTTTTTCAAATTTTTCGTAAGGGGGGGGTGTTTCGTCTTTTTTCAACTTTTTCGTAAGGGGGGGTGGGTCAATTGAAAACATTCATGAAGAATTTCGGCTTCAAAAAATTTGAAAATTTTCATGAAGAAATCCGGCTTCAAAAAAGTTGAAAATTTTCATGAAGTATTTGGGCTTCAAAAAAGTTGAAAATTTTCATGAAGAAATCCGGCTTCAAAAAAGTTGAAAATTTTCATGAAGTATTTGGGCTTCAAAAAAGTTGAAAATTTTCATGATGAAATTCGGCTTCAAAAAAGTTGAAAATGTTCATGAAGTATTTGGGCATCAAAAAAGTTGAAGATTTTAATGAAGTATTTCGCCTTCAATAAAGTTGAAAATTTTCATGAAGAAATCCGGCTTCAAAAAAGTTGAAAATTTTCTTGAATAAATTCGGCTTCAAAAAAGTTGAAAATTTTCATGAAGTATTTGGGCTTCAAAAAAGTTGAAAATTTTCATGAAGAAATTCGGCTTCAAAAAAGTTTTCCCAAGGGGGGGGTGTTTCGTCTTTTTTTCAAATTTTTCGTAAGGGGGGGGTGTTTAGTCTTTTTTCAACTTTTTCGTAAGGGGGGGGTGTTTCGTCTTTTTTAAAAATTTTCGTGAGGGGGGGTGGGTCAATTGAAAATATTCATAAAGAAATTCGGCTTCAAAAAAGTTGAAATATTCATGGAGAAATTCGGCTTCAAAAAAGTTGAAAATTTTCATGAAGAAATCCGGCTTCAAAAAAGTTGAAAATTTTCATGAAGTATTTGGGCTTCAAAAAAGTTGAAAATTTTCATGATGAAATTCGGCTTCAAAAAAGTTGAAAATGTTCATGAAGTATTTGGGCATCAAAAAAGTTGAACATTTTAATGAAATATTTGGTCTTCAAAAAAGTTGAAAATTTTCATGAAGAAATTCGGCTTCAAAAAAGTTGAAAATTTTCATGAAGTATTTCGGCTTCAAAAAATTTGAAAATTTTCATGAAGAAATTCGGCTTCATAAAAGTTGAACATTTTCATGAAGTATTTGGGCTTCATTAAAGTTAAAAATTTTCATGAAGAAATTCGGCTTCAAAAAAGTTGAGAATTTTCATGAAGTATTTGGGCTTCAAAAAAGTTGTAAATATTCATGAAGAAATTCGGCTTCAAAAAAGTTGAAAATTTTCATGAAGTATTTCGCCTTCAAAAAAGTTGAATATTTTCATGAAGTATTTGGGCTTCAAAAAAGTTGAATATATTCATGAAGTATTTGGGTTTCAAAAAAGTTGATCATTTTCATGAAGGATTTGGGCTTCAAAAAAGTTGAAAATTTTCATGAAGTATTTGGGCTTCAAAAAAGTTGAAAATTTTCATGAAGGATTTGGGCGTCAAAAAAGTTGAAAATATTCATGAAGAAATTCGGCTTCAAAAAAGTTGAAAATTTTCATGAAGAAATTCGGCTTCAAAAAAGTTGAAAATTTTCATGAAATATTTGGTCTTCAAAAAAGTTGAAAATTTTCATGATGAAATTCGGCTTCAAAAAAGTTGAAAATGTTCATGAAGTATTTGGGCATCAAAAAAGTTGAACATTTTAATGAAGTATTTGGGCTTGAAAAAAGTTGAAAATTTTCATGAAGAAATTCGGCTTCAAAAATTTTTTCGCAAGGGGGGGTTGTTTCGTCTTTTTTCAACTTTTTCGTAAGGGGGGGTGTTTCGTCTTTTTTCAAATTTTTCGTAAGGGGGGGTGTTTCGTCTTTTTTCAACTTTTTCGTGATGGGGGGTGGGTCAATTGAAAATATTCATGAAGAAATTCGGCTTCAAAAAAGTTGAAAATTTTCATGAAGTGTTTGGCCTTCAAAAAATTTGAAAATTTTCATGAACAAAATTCAGCTTCAAAAAATTTTAAAATTTTCATGAAGAAATTCGGCTTCATAAAAGTTGAACATTTTCATGAAGTATTTGGGCTTCATTAAAGTTAAAAATTTTCATGAAGAAATTCGGATTCAAAAAAGTTGAGAATTTTCATGAAGTATTTGGGCTTCAAAAAAGTTGTAAATATTCATGAAGAAATTCGGCTTCAAAAAAGTTGAAAATTTTCATGAAGTATTTCGCCTTCAAAAAAGTTGAATATTTTCATGAAGTATTTGGGCTTCAAAAAAGTTGAATATATTCATGAAGTATTTGGGTTTCAAAAAAGTTGATCATTTTCATGAAGGATTTGGGCTTCAAAAAAGTTGAAAATTTTCATGAAGTATTTGGGCTTCAAAAAAGTTGAAAATTTTCATGAAGGATTTGGGCGTCAAAAAAGTTGAAAATATTCATGAAGAAATTCGGCTTCAAAAAAGTTGAAAATTTTCATGAAGAAATTCGGCTTCAAAAAAGTTGAAAATTTTCATGAAATATTTGGTCTTCACAAAAGTTGAAAATTTTCATGAAGAAATTCGGCTTCAAAAAAGTTGAAAATTTTCATGAAGTATTTCGGCTTCAAAAAATTTGAAAATTTTCATGAAGAAATTCGGCTTCATAAAAGTTGAACATTTTCATGAAGTATTTGGGCTTCATTAAAGTTAAAAATTTTCATGAAGAAATTCGGCTTCAAAAAAGTTGAGAATTTTCATGAAGTATTTGGGCTTCAAAAAAGTTGTAAATATTCATGAAGAAATTCGGCTTCAAAAAAGTTGAAAATTTTCATGAAGTATTTCGCCTTCAAAAAAGTTGAATATTTTCATGAAGTATTTGGGCTTCAAAAAAGTTGAATATATTCATGAAGTATTTGGGTTTCAAAAAAGTTGATCATTTTCATGAAGGATTTGGGCTTCAAAAAAGTTGAAAATTTTCATGAAGTATTTGGGCTTCAAAAAAGTTGAAAATTTTCATGAAGGATTTGGGCGTCAAAAAAGTTGAAAATATTCATGAAGAAATTCGGCTTCAAAAAAGTTGAAAATTTTCATGAAGAAATTCTGCTTCAAAAAAGTTGAAAATTTTCATGAAATATTTGGTCTTCAAAAAAGTTGAAAATTTTCATGAAGAAATTCGGCTTCAAAAAAGTTGAAAATTTTCATGAAGTATTTCGGCTTCAAAAAATTTGAAAATTTTCATGAAGAAATTCGGCTTCATAAAAGTTGAACATTTTCATGAAGTATTTGGGCTTCATTAAAGTTAAAAATTTTCATGAAGAAATTCGGCTTCAAAAAAGTTGAGAATTTTCATGAAGTATTTGGGCTTCAAAAAAGTTGTAAATATTCATGAAGAAATTCGGCTTCAAAAAAGTTGAAAATTTTCATGAAGTATTTCGCCTTCAATAAAGTTGAAAATTTTCATGAAGAAATTCGGCTTCAAAAAAGTTGAAAATTTTCATGAAGGATTTGGGCTTCAAAAAAGTTGAATATATTCATGAAGTATTTGGGCTTCAAAAAAGTTGAATATATTCATGAAGTATTTCGGCTTCAAAAAAGTTGAATATTTTCATGAAGTATTTGGGCTTCAAAAAAGTTTAATATATTCATGAAGTATTTGGGCTTCAAAAAAGTTGATCATTTTCATGAAGTATTTGGGCTTCAAAAAAAGTTGAAAATTTTCATGAAGTATTTGGGCTTCAAAAAAGTTGAAAATTTTCATGAAGGATTTGGGCGTCAAAAAAGTTGAAAATATTCATGAAGAAATTCGGCTTCAAAAAAGTTGAAAATTTTCATGAAGAAATTCGGCTTCAAAAAAGTTCAAAATTTTCATGAAATATTTGGTCTTCAAAAAAGTTCAAAATTTTCATGAAGTATTTGGGCTTCAGAAAATTTGAAAATTTTCATGAAGAAATTCGGCTTCAAAAAAGTTGAAAATTTTCATGAAGTATTTCGCCTTCAATAAAGTTGAAAATTTTCATGAAGAAATCCGGCTTCAAAAAAGTTGAAAATTTTCTTGAAGAAATTCGGCTTCAAAAAAGTTTAAAATTTTCATGAAGTATTTGGGCTTCAAAAAAGTTGAAAATTTTCATGAAGAAATTCGGCTTCAAAAAAGTTTTCCCAAGGGGGGGGTGTTTCGTCATTTTTTCAAATTTTTCTTAAGGGGGGGGGGGTGTTTAGTCTTTTTTCAACTTTTTCGTAAGGGGGGGGTGTTTCGTCTTTTTTAAAAATTTTCGTGAGTGGGGGTGGGTCAATTGAAAATATTCATAAAGAAATTCGGCTTCAAAAAAGTTGAAATATTCATGGAGAAATTCGGCTTCAAAAAAGTTTTCCCAAGGGAGGGGTGTTTCGTCTTTTTTCAACTTTTTCGTAAGGGGGGGGTGTTTCGTCTTTTTTCAACTTTTTCGTGAGGGGGGGGTGTTTCGTCTTTTTTCAACTTTTTCGTAAGAGGTGGATGTTTCGTCTTTTTTCAACTTTTTCGTAAGGGGGGGTGGGTCAATTGAAAATATTCATGAAGAAATTCGGCTTCAAAAAAGTTGAAAATTTTCAGGAAGTATTTGGGCTTCAAAAAAGTTTAAAATTTTCACGAGGAAATTCGGCTTCAAAAAAGTTTAAAATTTTCTTGAAGAAATTCGGCTTCAAAAAAGTTGAAAATTTTCATGAAGTATTTGGGCTTCAAAAAAGTTGAAAATTTTCATGAAGAAATTCGGCTTCAAAAAAGTTTTCCCAAGGGGGGGGTGTTTCGTCTTTTTTTCAAATTTTTCGTAAGGGGGGGGTGTTTCGTCTTTTTTCAACTTTTTCGTAAGGGGGGGGTGTTTCGTCTTTTTTCAACTTTTTCGTGAGGGGGGGTGGGTCAATTGAAAACATTCATGAAGAATTTCGGCTTCAAAAAATTTGAAAATTTTCATGAAGAAATCCGGCTTCAAAAAAGTTGAAAATTTTCATGAAGTATTTGGGCTTCAAAAAAGTTGAAAATTTTTATGAAGAAATCCGGCTTCAAAAAATTTGAAAATTTTCATGAAGAAATCCGGCTTCAAAAAAGTTGAAAATTTTCATGAAGTATTTGGGCTTCAAAAAAGTTGTAAATATTCATGAAGAAATTCGGCTTCAAAAAAGTTGAAAATTTTCATGAAGTATTTCGCCTTCAATAAAGTTGAAAATTTTCATGAAGAAATTCGGCTTCAAAAAAGTTGAACATTTTCATGAAGGATTTGGGCTTCAAAAAAGTTGAATATATTCATGAAGTATTTGGGCTTCAAAAAAGTTGAATATATTCATGAAGTATTTCGGCTTCAAAAAAGTTGAATATTTTCATGAAGTATTTGGGCTTCAAAAAAGTTGAGAATTTTCATGAAGTATTTGGGCTTCAAAAAAGTTGTAAATATTCATGAAGAAATTCGGCTTCAAAAAAGTTGAAAATTTTCATGAAGTATTTCGCCTTCAAAAAAGTTGAATATTTTCATGAAGTATTTGGGCTTCAAAAAAGTTGAATATATTCATGAAGTATTTGGGCTTCAAAAAAGTTGATCATTTTCATGAAGGATTTGGGCTTCAAAAAAGTTAAAAATTTTCATGAAGAAATTCGGCTTCAAAAAAGTTGAAAATTTTCATGAAGAAATTCGGCTTCAAAAAAGTTGAAAATTTTCATGAAATATTTGGTCTTCAAAAAAGTTGAAAATTTTCATGAAGTATTTGGGCTTCAAAAAAGTTGAAAATTTTCATGAAGAAATTCGGCTTCAAAAAAGTTTAAAATTTTCATGAAGAAATTCGGCTTCAAAAAAGTTTAAAATTTTCATGAAGTATTTCGGCTTCAAAAAATTTGAAAATTTTCATGAAGAAATTCGGCTTCATAAAAGTTGAACATTTTCATGAAGTATTTGGGCTTCATTAAAGTTAAAAATTTTCATGAAGAAATTCGGCTTCAAAAAAGTTGAGAATTTTCATGAAGTATTTGGGCTTCAAAAAAGTTGTAAATATTCATGAAGAAATTCGGCTTCAAAAAAGTTGAAAATTTTCATGAAGTATTTCGCCTTCAATAAAGTTGAAAATTTTCATGAAGAAATTCGGCTTCAAAAAAGTTGAAAATTTTCATGAAGGATTTGGGCTTCAAAAAAGTTGAATATATTCATGAAGTATTTGGGCTTCAAAAAAGTTGAATATATTCATGAAGTATTTCGGCTTCAAAAAAGTTGAATATTTTCATGAAGTATTTGGGCTTCAAAAAAGTTGAATATATTCATGAAGTATTTGGGCGTCAAAAAAGTTGAAAATATTCATGAAGAAATTCGGCTTCAAAAAAGTTGAAAATTTTCATGAAGAAATTCGGCTTCAAAAAAGTTCAAAATTTTCATGAAATATTTGGTCTTCAAAAAAGTTCAAAATTTTCATGAAGTATTTGGGCTTCAGAAAAGTTGAAAATTTTCATGAAGAAATTCGGCTTCAAAAAAGTTGAAAATTTTCATGAAGTATTTCGCCTTCAATAAAGTTGAAAATTTTCATGAAGAAATCCGGCTTCAAAAAAGTTGAAAATTTTCTTGAAGAAATTCGGCTTCAAAAAAGTTGAAAATTTTCATGAAGTATTTGGGCTTCAAAAAAGTTGAAAATTTTCATGAAGAAATTCGGCTTCAAAAAAGTTTTCCCAAGGGGGGGGTGTTTCGTCTTTTTTTCAAATTTTTCGTAAGGGGGGGGGGTGTTTAGTCTTTTTTCAACTTTTTCGTAAGGGGGGGGTGTTTCGTCTTTTTTAAAAAATTTCGTGAGTGGGGGTGGGTCAATTGAAAATATTCATAAAGAAATTCGGCTTCAAAAAAGTTGAAATATTCATGGAGAAATTCGGCTTCAAAAAAGTTTTCCCAAGGGAGGGGTGTTTCGTCTTTTTTCAACTTTTTCGTAAGGGGGGGGGTGTTTCGTCTTTTTTCAACTTTTTCGTGAGGGGGGGGTGTTTCGTCTTTTTTCAACTTTTTCGTAAGAGGTGGATGTTTCGTCTTTTTTCAACTTTTTCGTAAGGGGGGGTGGGTCAATTGAAAATATTCATGAAGAATTCGGATTCAAAAAAGTTGAAAATATTCATGAAGAAATTCGGGTTAAAAAAAGTTGAAAATATTCATGAAGAAATTCGGCTTCAAAAAAGTTTTCCCAAGGGGGGGGTGTTTCGTCTTTTTTCAACTTTTTCGTAAGGGGGGTGTGTTTCGTCTTTTTTCAACTTTTTCATAAGGGGTGGGTGTTTCGTCTTTTTTCAAATTTTTCGTAAGGGGTGGGTGTTTCGTCTTTTTTCAACTTTTTCGTAAGGGGGAGTGGGTCAATTGAAAATATTCATGAAGAAATTCGGCTTCAAAAAAGTTGAAAATTTTCAGGAAGTATTTGGGCTTCAAAAAAGTTTAAAATTTTCACGAAGAAATTCGGCTTCAAAAAAGTTTAAATTTGTCTTGAAGAATTTCGGCTTCAAAAAAGTTGAAAATTTTCATGAAGTATTTGGGCTTCAAAAAAGTTGAAAATTTTCATGAAGAAATTCGGCTTCAAAAAAGTTTTCCCAAGGGGGGGGTGTTTCGTCTTTTTTTCAAATTTTTCGTGAGGGGGGTGTGTTTAGTCTTTTTTCAAATTTTTCGTAAGGGGGGGGTGTTTCGTCTTTTTTCAACTTTTTCGTGAGGGGGGGTGGGTCAATTGAAAACATTCATGAAGAATTTCGGCTTCAAAAAATTTGAAAATTTTCATGAAGAAATCCGGCTTCAAAAAAGTTGAAAATTTTCATGAAGTATTTGGGCTTCAAAAAAGTTGAAAATTTTCATGAAGAAATCCGGCTTCAAAAAAGTTGAAAATGTTCATGAAGTATTTGGGCATCAAAAAAGTTGAACATTTTAATGAAGTATTTGGGCTTGAAAAAAGTTGAAAATTTTCATGAAGAAATTCGGCTTCAAAAAAGTTTTCGCAAGGGGGGGGTGTTTCGTCTTTTTTCAACTTTTTCGTAAGGGGGGGTGTTTCGTCTTTTTTCAAATTTTTCGTGATGGGGGGGTGGGTCAATTGAAAATATTCATGAAGAAATTCGGCTTCAAAAAAGTTGAAAATTTTCATGAAGTATTTGGGCTTCAAAAAAGTTGAAAATATTCATGAAGAAATTCGACTTCAAAAAAGTTGAAAATTTTCATCAAGTGTTTGGGCTTCAAAAAATTTTAAAATTTTCATGAAGAAATTCAGCTTCAAAAAATTTTAAAATTTTCATGAAGAAATTCGGCTTCAAAAAAGTTGAAAATTTTCATCAAGTATTTGGGCTTGAAAAAAGTTGAAAATTTTCATGAAGAAATTCGGCTTCAAAAAAGTTTTCGCAAGGGGGGGGTGTTTCGTCTTTTTTCAACTTTTTCGTAACGGGGGGTGTTTCGTCTTTTTTCAACTTTTTCGTAAGGGGTGGGTGTTTCGTCTTTTTTCAACTTTTTCGTAACGGGAGGGTGTTTCGTCTTTTTTCAACTTTTTTGTAAGGGGGGGTGTTTCGTCTTTTTTCAAATTTTTCGTAAGGGGGGGGGTGTTTCGTCTTTTTTCAACTTTTTCGTAAGGGGGGGTGTTTCGTCTTTTTTCAAATTTTTCGTAACGGGGGGCTGTTTCGTCTTTTTTTTAACTTTTTCGTAAGGGGGGGTGGGTCAATTGAAAATATTCATGAAGAAATTCGTCTTCAAAAAAGTTGAAAATATTCATGAACAAATTTGGGTTAAAAAAAGTTGAAAATATTCATGAAGAAATTCGGCTTCAAAAAAGTTTTCCAAAGGGAGGGGTGTTTCGTCTTTTTTCAACTTTTTCGTGATGGGGGGGTGGGTCAATTGAAAATATTCATGAAGAAATTCGGCTTCAAAAAAGTTGAAAATTTTCATGAAGTATTTGGGCTTCAAAAAAGTTGAAAATATTCATGAAGAAATTCGACTTCAAAAAAGTTGAAAATTTTCATCAAGTGTTTGGGCTTCAAAAAATTTTAAAATTTTCATGAAGAAATTCAGCTTCAAAAATTTTTAAAATTTTCATGAAGAAATTCGGCTTCAAAAAAGTTGAAAATTTTCATCAAGTATTTGGGCTTGAAAAAAGTTGAAAATTTTCATGAAGAAATTCGGCTTCAAAAAAGTTTTCGCAAGGGGGGGGTGTTTCGTCTTTTTTCAACTTTTTCGTAACGGGAGGGTGTTTCGTCTTTTTTCAACTTTTTTGTAAGGGGGGGTGTTTCGTCTTTTTTCAAATTTTTCGTAAGGGGGGGGTGTTTCGTCTTTTTTCAACTTTTTCGTAAGGGGGGGTGTTTCGTCTTTTTTCAAATTTTTCGTAACGGGGGGCTGTTTCGTCTTTTTTTTAACTTTTTCGTAAGGGGGGGTGGGTCAATTGAAAATATTCATGAAGAAATTCGTCTTCAAAAAAGTTGAAAATATTCATGAAGAAATTTGGGTTAAAAAAAGTTGAAAATATTCATGAAGAAATTCGGCTTCAAAAAAGTTTTCCAAAGGGAGGGGTGTTTCGTCTTTTTTCAACTTTTTCGTAAGGGGGGGGTGTTTCGTCTTTTTTCAACTTTTTCGTAAGGGGGGGGTGTTTCTTCTTTTTTCAACTTTTTCGTAAGGGGGGGGTGTTTCGTCTTTTTTCAACTTTTTCGTAAGGGGTGGGTGTTTCGTCTTTTTTCAACTTTTTCGTAAGGGGGGGTGTTTCGTCTTTTTTCAACTTTTTCGTGAGGGGGGTGGGTCAATTGAAAATATTCATGAAGAAATTCGGCTTCAAAAAAGTTGAAAATGTTCATGAAGTATTTGGGCTTCAAAAAAGTTGAAAATATTCATGAAGAAATTCGGGTTAAAAAAAGTTGAAAATATTCATGAAGAAATTCGGCTTCAAAAAAGTTTTCCCAAGGGGGGGGTGTTTCGTCTTTTTTCAACTTTTTCGTAAGGGGGGTGTGTTTCGTCTTTTTTCAACTTTTTCATAAGGGGTGGGTGTTTCGTCTTTTTTCAACTTTTTCGTAAGGGGTGGGTGTTTCGTCTTTTTTCAACTTTTTCGTAAGGGGGGGTGTTTCGTCTTTTTTCAACTTTTTCGTGAGGGGGGGTGGGTCAATTGAAAATATTCATGAAGAAATTCGGCTTCAAAAAAGTTGAAAATGTTCATGAAGTATTTGGGCTTCAAAAAAGTTGAAAATTTTCATGAAGAAATTCGGCTTCAAAAAAGTTTTCGCAAGGGGGGGGTGTTTCGTCTTTTTTCAACTTTTTCGTAAGGGGGGGTGTTTCGTCTTTTTTCAACTTTTTCGTAAGGGGGGGTGATTCGTCTTTTTTCAACTTTTTCATGAGGGGGGTGGGTCAATTGAAAATATTCATGAAGAAATTCGGCTTCAAAAAAGTTGAAAATTTTCATGAAGTATTTGGGCTTCAAAAAAGTTGAAAATTTTCATGAAGAAATTCGGCTTCAAAAAAGTTTTTGCAAGGGGGGGGTGTTTCGTCTTTTTTAAAAATTTTCGTGAGGGGGGGTGGGTCAATTGAAAATATTCATGAAGAAATTCGGCTTCAAAAAAGTTTTCCCAAGGGGGGGGTTTTCGTCTTTTTTCAACTTTTTCGTGAGGCGGGTGGTTCAATTGAAAATATTCATGAAGAAATTCGGCTTTAAAAAATTTGAAAATTTTCATCAAGTATTTGGGCTTCAAAAAAGTTGAAAATTTTCATGAAGAAATTCGGCTTCAAAAAAGTTGAAAAAATTCATGAAGTATTTGGGCTTCAAAAAAGTTTAAAATTTTCATGAAGAAATTCGGCTTCAAAAAAGTTGAAAATTTTCATGAAGAAATTCTGCTTCAAAAAAGTTTTCGCAAGGGGGGGTGTTTCGTCTTTTTTCAACTTTTTCGTAAGGGGGGGGTGTTTCGTCTTTTTTCAACTTTTTAGTAAGAGGGGGGTGTTTCGTCTTTTTTCAACTTTTTCGTGAGGGGGGTGGGTCAATTGAAAATATTCATGAAGAAATTCGGCTTCAAAAGTTGAAAATTTTCATGAAGTATTTGGGCTTCAAAAAAGTTGAAAATTTTCATGAAGAAATTCAGCTTCAAAAAAGTTGAAAATTTTCATGTAGTATTTGGGCTTCAAAAAAGTTGAACATTTTCATGAAGTATTTGGGCATGAAAAAAGTTGAAAATTTTAATGAAGAAATTCAGCTTCAAAAAAGTTGAAAATTTTCATGAAGAAATTCGGCTTCAAAAAAGTTTTCGCAAGGGGAGGGTGTTTCTTCTTTTTTCAAATTTTTCGTGAGGGGGGGTGGGTCAATTGAAAATATTCATGAAGAAATTCGGCTTAAAAAAAGTTGAAATATTCATGAAGAAATTCGGCTTCAAAATTTTTTAAAATTTTCATGAAGAAATTGGGCTTCAAAAAAGTTGAAAATTTTGATCAAGTATTTGGGCTACAAAAAAGTTGAAAATTTTCATGAAGAAATTCGGCTTCAAAAAAGTTTTTGCAAGGGGGGGGTGTTTCGTCTTTTTTCAACTTTTTCGTAAGGGGGGGTGTTTCGTCTTTTTTTTTAAATTTCGTGAGGGGGAGTGGGTCAATTGAAAGTATTCATGAAGAAATTCGGCTTCAAAAAAGTTGAAATATTCATGAAGAAATTCGGCTTCAAAAAAGTTTTCCCAAGTGGGGGGTGTTTCGTCTTTTTTCAAATTTTTCGTAAGGGGGGGTGTTTCGTCTTTTTTCAACTTTTTAGTAAGAGGGGAGTGTTTCGTCTTTTTTCAAATTTTTCGTGAGGGGGGGTGGGTCAATTCAAAATTTTCATGAAGAAATTCGGCTTCAAAAAAGTTGAAAATTTTCATCAAGTATTTGGGCTTCAAAAAAGTTGAAAATTTTCATGAAGAAATTCGGATTCAAAAAAGTTTAAAATTTTCATGAAGAAATTCGGCTTCGAAAAAGTTAAAAATTTTCATAAAGAAATTGGATTCAAAAAAGTTGAAATTTTTCATGAAGTATTTGGGCTTCAGAAAAGTTGAAAATTTTCATGAAGTATTTGGGCTTCAAAAAAGTTGAACATTTTCATGAAGTATTTGGGCTTGAAAAAAGTTGAAAATTTTCATGAAGAAATTCGGCTTCAAAAAAGTTTTCGCAAGGGGGGGGTGTTTCGTCTTTTTTCTACTTTTTCGGAAGGGGGGGGTGTTTCGTCTTTTTTCAACTTTTTCGTAAGAGGGGGGTGTTTCGTCTTTTTTCAACTTTTTCGTGAGGGGGGGTGGGTCAATTGAAAATTTTCATGAAGAAATTCGGCTTCAAAAAAGTTGAAAATTTTCATCAATTATTTGGGCTTCAAAAAAGTTGAAAATTTTCATGAAGAAATTCGGCTTCGAAAAAGTTAAAAATTTTCATGAAAAAATTCGGCTTCAAAAAAGTTGAAATTTTTCATTAAGTATTTGGACTTCAAAAAAGCTGAAAATTTTCATGAAGTATTTGGGCTTGAAAAAAGTTTAAAATTTTCATGAAGAAATTCGGGTTCAAAAAAGTTTTCGCAAGGGGGGGGGTGTTTCGTCTTTTTTCAACTTTTTCGTAAGGGGGGGGGTGTTTCGTCTTTTTTCAACTTTTTCGTGAGGCGGGTGGGTCAATTGAAAATATTCATGAAGAAATTCGGCTTCAAAAATTTTGAAAATTTTCATCAAGTATTTGGGCTTCAAAAAAGTTGAAAATTTTAATGAAGAAATTCGGCTTCAAAAAAGTTGAAAAAATTCATGAAGTATTTGGGCTTCAAAAAAGTTGAAAATTTTCATGAAGAAATTCGGCTTCAAAAAAGTTTAAAATTTTCATGAAGAAATTCTGCTTCAAAAAAGTTTTCGCAAGGGGGGGTGTTTCGTCTTTTTTCAACTTTTTCGTAAGGGGGGGGTGTTTCGTCTTTTTTCAACTTTTTAGTAAGAGGGGGGTGTTTCGTCTTTTTTCAACTTTTTCGTGAGGGGGGTGGGTCAATTGAAAATATTCATGAAGAAATTCGGCTTCAAAAGTTGAAAATTTTCATGAAGTATTTGGGCTTCAAAAAAGTTGAAAATTTTCATGAAGAAATTCGGCTTCGAAAAAGTTTAAAATTTTCATGAAGAAATTCAGCTTCAAAAAAGTTGAAAATTTTCATGAAGTATTTGGGCTTCAAAAAAGTTGAACATTTTCATGAAGAAATTCGGCTTCAAAAAAGTTTTCCCAAGGGGGGGGTGTTTCGTCTTTTTTTCAAATTTTTCGTAAGGGGGGGGGGTGTTTAGTCTTTTTTCAACTTTTTCGTAAGGGGGGGGTGTTTCGTCTTTTTTAAAAATTTTCGTGAGTGGGGGTGGGTCAATTGAAAATATTCATAAAGAAATTCGGCTTCAAAAAAGTTGAAATATTCATGGAGATATTCGGCTTCAAAAAAGTTTTCCCAAGGGAGGGGTGTTTCGTCTTTTTTCAACTTTTTCGTAAGGGGGGGGTGTTTCGTCTTTTTTCAACTTTTTCGTGAGGGGGAGGTGTTTCGTCTTTTTTCAACTTTTTCGTAAGAGGTGGATGTTTCGTCTTTTTTCAACTTTTTCGTAAGGGGGGGTGGGTCAATTGAAAATATTCATGAAGAAATTCGGCTTCAAAAAAGTTGAAAATTTTCAGGAAGTATTTGGGCTTCAAAAAAGTTTAAAATTTTCACGAAGAAATTCGGCTTCAAAAAAGTTTAAAATTTTCTTGAAGAAATTCGGCTTCAAAAAAGTTGAAAATGTTCATGAAGTATTTGGGCTTCAAAAAAGTTGAAAATTTTCATGAAGAAATTCGGCTTCAAAAAAGTTTTCGCAAGGGGTGTTTCGTCTTTTTTCAACTTTTTCGTAAGGGGGGGGTGTTTCGTCTTATTTCAACTTTTTCGTAAGGGGGGGGGTGATTCGTCTTTTTTCAACTTTTTCGTAAGGGGGGGTGGGTCAATTGATAACATTCATTCATTCAAATTTTCATGAAGAAATCCGGCTTCAAAAAAGTTGAAAATTTTCATGAAGTATTTGGGCTTCAAAAAAGTTGAAAATTTTCATGAAGTATTTGGGCTTGAAAAAAGTTGAAAATTTTCATGAAGAAATTCGGCTTCAAAAAAGTTTTCGCAAGGGGGGGGTGTTTCGTCTTTTTTCAACTTTTTCGTAACGGGGGGGTGTTTCGTCTTTTTTCAACTTTTTCGTAAGGGGTGGGTGTTTCGTCTTTTTTCAACTTTTTCGTAACGGGAGGGTGTTTCGTCTTTTTTCAACTTTTTTGTAAGGGGGGGTGTTTCGTCTTTTTTCAAATTTTTCGTAAGGGGGGGGTGTTTCGTCTTTTTTCAACTTTTTCGTAAGGGGGGGTGTTTCGTCTTTTTTCAAATTTTTCGTAACGGGGGGCTGTTTCGTCTTTTTTTTAACTTTTTCGTAAGGGGGGGTGGGTCAATTGAAAATATTCAT
The DNA here is from genome assembly GCF_963584025.1 of Labrus mixtus. Lineage (NCBI taxonomy): Eukaryota > Metazoa > Chordata > Actinopteri > Labriformes > Labridae > Labrus > Labrus mixtus. Next base: position 307,864 of record NW_026870219.1, read on the forward strand.
GAAGAAATTCGTCTTCAAAAAAGTTGAAAATATTCATGAAGAAATTTGGGTTAAAAAAAGTTGAAAATATTCATGAAGAAATTCGGCTTCAAAAAAGTTTTCCAAAGGGAGGGGTGTTTCGTCTTTTTTCAACTTTTTCGTAAGGGGGGGGTGTTTCGTCTTTTTTCAACTTTTTCGTAAGGGGGGGGTGTTTCTTCTTTTTTCAACTTTTTCGTAAGGGGGGGGTGTTTCGTCTTTTTTCAACTTTTTCGTAAGGGGGGGTGGGTCAATTGAAAATATTCATGAAGAAATTCGGATTCAAAAAAGTTGAAAATATTCATGAAGAAATTCGGGTTAAAAAAAGTTGAAAATATTCATGAAGAAATTCGGCTTCAAAAAAGTTTTCCCAAGGGGGGGGTGTTTCGTCTTTTTTCAACTTTTTCGTAAGGGGGGTGTGTTTCGTCTTTTTTCAACTTTTTCATAAGGGGGGGGTGTTTCGTCTTTTTTCAACTTTTTCGTAAGGGGTGGGTGTTTCGTCTTTTTTCAACTTTTTCGTAAGGGGGGGTGTTTCGTCTTTTTTCAACTTTTTCGTAAGGGGGGGTGTTTCGTCTTTTTTCAACTTTTTCGTAATAGTTGGGTGTTTCGTCTTTTTTCAACTTTTTCGTAAGGGGGGGTGGGTCAATTGAAAATATTCATGAAGAAATTCGGATTCAAAAAAGTTGAAAATATTCATGAAGAAATTCGGGTTAAAAAAAGTTGAAAATATTCATGAAGAAATTCGGCTTCAAAAAAGTTTTCCCAAGGGGGGGGTGTTTCGTCTTTTTTCAACTTTTTCGTAAGGGGTGGGTGTTTCGTCTTTTTTCAACTTTTTCGTAAGGGGGGGTGTTTCGTCTTTTTTCAACTTTTTCGTGAGGGGGGGTGGGTCAATTGAAAATATTCATGAAGAAATTCGGCTTCAAAAAAGTTGAAAATTTTCATGAAGCATTTGGGCTTCAAAAAAGTTGAAAATTTTCATGAAGAAATTCGGCTTCAAAAAAGTTTTCGCAAGGGGGGGGTGTTTCGTCTTTTTTCTACTTTTTTTGCAAGGGGGGGGTGTTTCGTCTTTTTTCAACTTTTTCGTATGGGGGGGGTGTTTCGTCTTTTTTAAAAATTTTCGTGAGGGGGGGGTGGGTCAATTGAAAATATTCATGAAGAAATTCGGCTTAAAAAAAGTTGAAATATTCATGAAGAAATTCGGCTTCAAAAATTTTTAAAATTTTCATGAAGAAATTGGGCTTCAAAAAAGTTGAAAATTTTGATCAAGTATTTGGGCTACAAAAAAGTTGAAAATTTTCATGAAGAAATTCGGCTTCAAAAAAGTTTTTGCAAGGGGGGGGTGTTTCGTCTTTTTTCAACTTTTTCGTAAGGGGGGGTGTTTCGTCTTTTTTTTTAAATTTCGTGAGGGGGGGTGGGTCAATTGAAAATATTCATGAAGAAATTCGGCTTCAAAAAAGTTGAAATATTCATGAAGAAATTCGGCTTCAAAAAAGTTTTCCCAAGGGGGGGGTGTTTCGTCTTTTTTCAAATTTTTCGTAAGGGGGGGTGTTTCGTCTTTTTTCAACTTTTTAGTATGAGGGGGGTGTTTCGTCTTTTTTCAAATTTTTCGTGAGGGGGGGTGGGTCAATTCAAAATTTTCATGAAGAAATTCGGCTTCAAAAAAGTTGAAAATTTTCATCAAGTATTTGGGCTTCAAAAAAGTTGAACATTTTCATGAAGAAATTCGGATTCAAAAAAGTTAAAAATTTTCATGAAGAAATTCGGCTTCGAAAAAGTTAAAAATTTTCATGAAGAAATTGGATTCAAAAAAGTTGAAATTTTTCATGAAGTATTTGGGCTTCAGAAAAGTTGAAAATTTTCATGAAGTATTTGGGCTTCAAAAAAGTTGAACATTTTCATGAAGTATTTGGGCTTGAAAAAAGTTGAAAATTTTCATGAAGAAATTCGGCTTCAAAAAAGTTTTCGCAAGGGGGGGGTGTTTCGTCTTTTTTCTACTTTTTCGGAAGGGGGGGGTGTTTCGTCTTTTTTCAACTTTTTCGTAAGAGGGGGGTGTTTCGTCTTTTTTCAACTTTTTCGTGAGGGGGGGTGGGTCAATTGAAAATTTTCATGAAGAAATTCGGCTTCAAAAAAGTTGAAAATTTTCATCAAGTATTTGGGCTTCAAAAAAGTTGAAAATTTTCATGAAGAAATTCGGCTTCGAAAAAGTTAAAAATTTTCATGAAAAAATTCGGCTTCAAAAAAGTTGAAATTTTTCATTAAGTATTTGGACTTCAAAAAAGTTGAAAATTTTCATGAAGTATTTGGGCTTGAAAAAAGTTTAAAATTTTCATGAAGAAATTCGGCTTCAAAAAAGTTTTCGCAAGGGGGGGGTGTTTCGTCTTTTTTCAACTTTTTCGTAAGGGGGGGGGGTGTTTCGTCTTTTTTCAACTTTTTCGTGAGGCGGGTGGGTCAATTGAAAATATTCATGAAGAAATTCGGCTTCAAAAATTTTGAAAATTTTCATCAAGTATTTGGGCTTCAAAAAAGTTGAAAATTTTCATGAAGAAATTCGGCTTCAAAAAAGTTGAAAAAATTCATGAAGTATTTGGGCTTCAAAAAAGTTGAAAATATTCATAAAGAAATTCGGCTTCAAAAAAGTTGAAATATTCATGGAGAAATTCGGCTTCAAAAAAGTTTTCCCAAGGGAGGGGTGTTTCGTCTTTTTTCAACTTTTTCGTAAGGGAGGGGTGTTTCGTCTTTTTTCAACTTTTTCGTGAGGGGGGGGTGTTTCGTCTTTTTTCAACTTTTTCGTAAGAGGTGGATGTTTCGTCTTTTTTCAACTTTTTCGTAAGGGGGGGTGGGTCAATTGAAAATTTTCATGACGAAATTCGGCTTCAAAAAAGTTTTCCCAAGGGGGGGGTGTTTCGTCTTTTTTTCAAATTTTTCGTAAGGGGGGGGTGTTTCGTCTTTTTTCAACTTTTTCGTAAGGGGGGGGTGTTTCGTCTTTTTTAAAAATTTTCGTGAGGGGGGGTGGGTCAATTGAAAATATTCATAAAGAAATTCGGCTTCAAAAAAGTTGAAATATTCATGGAGAAATTCGGCTTCAAAAAAGTTTTCCCAAGGGGGGGGTGTTTCGTCTTTTTTTCAAATTTTTCGTAAGGGGGGTGTGTTTAGTCTTTTTTCAAATTTTTCGTAAGGGGGGGGTGTTTCGTCTTTTTTCAACTTTTTCGTGAGGGGGGGTGGGTCAATTGAAAACATTCATGAAGAATTTCGGCTTCAAAAAATTTGAAAATTTTCATGAAGAAATCCGGCTTCAAAAAAGTTGAAAATTTTCATGAAGTATTTGGGCTTCAAAAAAGTTGAAAATTTTGATGAAGAAATCCGGCTTCAAAAAATTTGAAAATTTTCATGAAGAAATCCGGCTTCAAAAAAGTTGAAAATTTTCATGAAGTATTTGGGCTTCAAAAAAGTTGCAAATATTCATGAAGAAATTCGGCTTCAAAAAAGTTGAAAATTTTCATGAAGTATTTCGCCTTCAAAAAAGTTGAATATTTTCATGAAGTATTTGGGCTTCAAAAAAGTTGAGAATTTTCATGAAGTATTTGGGCTTCAAAAAAGTTGTAAATATTCATGAAGAAATTCGGCTTCAAAAAAGTTGAAAATTTTCATGAAGTATTTCGCCTTCAAAAAAGTTGAATATTTTCATGAAGTATTTGGGCTTCAAAAAAGTTGAATATATTCATGAAGTATTTGGGCTTCAAAAAAGTTGATCATTTTCATGAAGGATTTGGGCTTCAAAAAAGTTGAAAATTTTCATGAAGTATTTGGGCTTCAAAAAAGTTGAAAATTTTCATGAAGGATTTGGGCGCCAAAAAAGTTGAAAATATTCATGAAGAAATTCGGCTTCAAAAAAGTTGAAAATTTTCATGAAGAAATTCGGCTTCAAAAAAGTTGAAAATGTTCATGAAATATTTGGTCTTCAAAAAAGTTGAAAATTTTCATGAAGTATTTGGGCTTCAAAAAAGTTGAAAATTTTCATGAAGAAATTCGGCTTCAAAAAAGTTTAAAATTTTCATGAAGTATTTCGGCTTCAAAAAATTTGAAAATTTTCATGAAGAAATTCGGCTTCATAAAAGTTGAACATTTTCATGAAGTATTTGGGCTTCATTAAAGTTAAAAATTTTCATGAAGAAATTCGGCTTCAAAAAAGTTGAGAATTTTCATGAAGTATTTGGGCTTCAAAAAAGTTGTAAATATTCATGAAGAAATTCGGCTTCAAAAAAGTTGAAAATTTTCATGAAGTATTTCGCCTTCAATAAAGTTGAAAATTTTCATGAAGAAATTCGGCTTCAAAAAAGTTGAAAATTTTCATGAAGGATTTGGGCTTCAAAAAAGTTGAATATATTCATGAAGTATTTGGGCTTCAAAAAAGTTGAATATATTCATGAAGTATTTGGGCTTCAAAAAAGTTGAATATTTTCATGAAGTATTTGGGCTTCAAAAAAGTTGAATATATTCATGAAGTATTTGGGCTTCAAAAAAGTTGATCATTTTCATGAAGGATTTGGGCTTCAAAAAAAGTTGAAAATTTTCATGAAGTATTTGGGCTTCAAAAAAGTTGAAAATTTTCATGAAGGATTTGGGCGTCAAAAAAGTTGAAAATATTCATGAAGAAATTCGGCTTCAAAAAAGTTGAAAATTTTCATGAAGAAATTCGGCTTCAAAAAAGTTCAAAATTTTCATGAAATATTAGGTCTTCAAAAAAGTTCAAAATTTTCATGAAGTATTTGGGCTTCAGAAAAGTTCAAAATTTTCATGAAGAAATTCGGCTTCAAAAAAGTTGAAAATTTTCATGAAGTATATCGCCTTCAATAAAGTTGAAAATATTCATGAAGAAATTTGGGTTAAAAAAAGTTGAAAATATTCATGAAGAAATTCGGCTTCAAAAAAGTTTTCCCAAGGGGGGGGTGTTTCGTCTTTTTTTCAAATTTTTCGTAAGGGGGGGGGTGTTTCGTCTTTTTTCAACTTTTTCGTAAGGGGGGGTGTTTCGTCTTTTTTTTAAAATTTCGTGAGGGGGGGTGGGTCAATTGAAAATATTCATAAAGAAATTCGGCTTCAAAAAAGTTGAAATATTCATGGAGAAATTCGGCTTCAAAAAAGTTTTCCCAAGGGGGGGGTGTTTCGTCTTTTTTTCAACTTTTTCGTAAGGGGGGGTGTTTCGTCTTTTTTCAAATTTTTCGTAAGGGGGGGTGTTTCGTCTTTTTTCAACTTTTTCGTGATGGGGGGGTGGGTCAATTGAAAATATTCATGAAGAAATTCGGCTTCAAAAAAGTTGAAAATTTTCATGAAGTATTTGGGATTCAAAAAAGTTGAAAATATTCATGAAGAAATTCGACTTCAAAAAAGTTGAAAATTTTCATCAAGTGTTTGGGCTTCAAAAAATTTAAAAATTTTCATGAAGAAATTCAGCTTCAAAAATTTTTAAAATTTTCATGAAGAAATTCGGCTTCAAAAAAGTTGAAAATTTTCATCAAGTATTTGGGCTTCAAAAAAGTTGAAAATTTTCATGAAGAAATTCGGCTTCAAAAATGTTTTTGCAAGGGGGGGGGTGTTTCGTCTTTTTTCAACTTTTTCGTAAGGGGGGGGTGTTTCGTCTTATTTCAACTTTTTCGTAAGGGGGGGGGTGATTCGTCTTTTTTCAACTTTTTCGTAAGGGGGGGTGGGTCAATTGATAACATTCATGAAGAATTTCGGCTTCAAAAAATTTTAAAATTTTCATGAAGAAATCCGGCTTCAAAAAAGTTGAAAATTTTCATGAAGTATTTGGGCTTCAAAAAAGTTGAAAATTTTCATGAAGTATTTGGGCTTGAAAAAAGTTGAAAATTTTCATGAAGAAATTCGGCTTCAAAAAAGTTTTCGCAAGTGGGGGGTGTTTCGTCTTTTTTCAACTTTTTCGTAAGGGGGGGTGTTTCGTCTTTTTTCAAATTTTTCGTAAGGGGGGGTGTTTCGTCTTTTTTCAACTTTTTCGTGATGGGGGGGTGGGTCAATTGAAAATATTCATGAAGAAATTCGGCTTCAAAAAAGTTGAAAATTTTCATGAAGTATTTGGGCTTCAAAAAAGTTGAAAATATTCATGAAGAAATTCGACTTCAAAAAAGTTGAAAATTTTCATCAAGTGTTTGGGCTTCAAAAAATTTAAAAATTTTCATGAAGAAATTCAGCTTCAAAAAATTTTAAAATTTTCATGAAGAAATTCGGCTTCAAAAAAGTTGAAAATTTTCATCAAGTATTTGGGCTTCAAAAAAGTTGAAAATTTTCATGAAGAAATTCGGCTTCAAAAATGTTTTTGCAAGGGGGGGGGTGTTTCGTCTTTTTTCAACTTTTTCGTAAGGGGTGGGTGTTTCGTCTTTTTTCAACTTTTTCGTAACGGGAGGGTGTTTCGTCTTTTTTCAACTTTTTTGTAAGGGGGGGTGTTTCGTCTTTTTTCAAATTTTTCGTAAGGGGGGGTGTTTCGTCTTTTTTCAAATTTTTCGTAACGGGGGGCTGTTTCGTCTTTTTTTTAATTTTTTCGTAAGGGGGGGTGGGTCAATTGAAAATATTCATGAAGAAATTCGGCTTCAAAAAAGTTTTCGCAAGGGGGGGGTGTTTCGTCTTTTTTCAACTTTTTCGTAAGAGGTGGGTGTTTCGTCTTTTTTCAACTTTTTCGTAAGAGGTGGGTGTTTCGTCTTTTTTCAACTTTTTCGTAAGGGGGGGTGGGTCAATTGAAAATATTCATGAAGAAATTCGGATTCAAAAAAGTTGAAAATATTCATGAAGAAATTCGGGTTAAAAAAAGTTGAAAATATTCATGAAGAAATTCGGCTTCAAAAAAGTTTTCCCAAGGGGGGGGTGTTTCGTCTTTTTTCAACTTTTTCGTAAGGGGGGTGTGTTTCGTCTTTTTTCAACTTTTTCATAAGGGGTGGGTGTTTCGTCTTTTTTCAACTTTTTCGTAAGGGGTGGGTGTTTCGTCTTTTTTCAACTTTTTCGTAAGGGGGGGTGTTTCGTCTTTTTTCAACTTTTTCGTGAGGGGGGGTGGGTCAATTGAAAATATTCATGAAGAAATTCGGCTTCAAAAAAGTTGAAAATGTTCATGAAGTATTTGGGCTTCAAAAAAGTTGAAAATTTTCATGAAGAAATTCGGCTTCAAAAAAGTTTTCGCAAGGGGGGGGTGTTTCGTCTTTTTTCAACTTTTTCGTAAGGGGGGGTGTTTCGTCTTTTTTCAACTTTTTCGTAAGGGGGGGTGATTCGTCTTTTTTCAACTTTTTCGTGAGGAGGGTGGGTCAATTGAAAATATTCATGAAGAAATTCGGCTTCAAAAAAGTTGAAAATTTTCATGAAGTATTTGGGCTTCAAAAAAGTTGAAAATTTTCATGAAGAAATTCGGCTTCAAAAAAGTTTTTGCAAAGGGGGGGTGTTTCGTCTTTTTTAAAAATTTTCGTGAGGGGGGGTGGGTCAATTCAAAATATTCATGAAGAAATTGGATTCAAAAAATTTGAAAATTTAATTAAGTATTTGGGCTTCAAAAAAGTTGAAAATTTTCATGAAGAAATTCGGATTCAAAAATGTTAAAAATTTTCATGAAGAAATTCGGCTTCGAAAAAGTTAAAAATTTTCATGAAGAAATTCGGCTTAAAAAAGTTGAAATTTTTCATGACCTATTTGGGCTTCAAAAAAGTTGAAAATTTTCATGAAGTATTTGGGCTTCAAAAAAGTTGAACATTTTCATGAAGTATTTGGGCTTGAAAAAAGTTGAAAATTTTCATGAAGAAATTCGGCTTCAAAAAAGTTTTCGCAAGGGGGGGGTGTTTCGTCTTTTTTCAACTTTTTCGGAAGGGGGGGGTGTTTCGTCTTTTTTCAACTTTTTCGTAAGAGGGGGTTGTTTCGTCTTTTTTCAACTTTTTCGTGAGGGGGGGTGGGTCAATTGAAAATTTTCATGAAGAAATTCGGCTTCAAAAAAGTTGAAAATTTTCATCAAGTATTTGGGCTTCAAAAAAGTTGAAAATTTTCATGAAGAAATTCGGATTCAAAAATGTAAAAAATTTTCATGAAGAAATTCGGCTTCGAAAAAGTTAAAAATTTTCATGAAGAAATTCGGCTTCAAAAAAGTTGAAATTTTTCATGAAGTATTTGGGCTTCAAAAAAGTTGAAAATTTTCATGAAGTATTTGGGCTTCGAAAAAGTTGAACATTTTCATGAAGTATTTGGGCTTGAAAAAAGTTGAAAATTTTCATGAAGAAATTCGGCTTCAAAAAAGTTTTCGCAAGGGGGGGGTGTTTCGTCTTTTTTCTACTTTTTCGGAAGGGGGGGTGTTTCGTCTTTTTTCAACTTTTTCGTAAGAGGGGGGTGTTTCGTCTTTTTTCAACTTTTTCGTGAGGGGGGGTGGGTCAATTGAAAATTTTCATGAAGAAATTCGGCTTCAAAAAAGTTGAAAATTTTCATAAAGTATTTGGGCTTCAAAAAAGTTGAAAATTTTCATGAAGAAATTCGGATTCAAAAATGTTAAAAATTTTCATGAAGAAATTCGGCTTCGAAAAAGTTAAAAATTTTCATGAAGAAATTCGGCTTCAAAAAAGTTGAAATTTTTCATGAAGTATTTGGGCTTCAAAAAAGTTGAAAATTTTCATGAAGTATTTGGGCTTCAAAAAAGTTGAACATTTTCATGAAGTATTTGGGCTTGAAAAAAGTTGAAAATTTTCATGAAGAAATTCGGCTTCAAAAAAGTTTTCGCAAGGGGGGGGTGTTTCGTCTTTTTTCTACTTTTTCGGAAGGGGGGGGTGTTTCGTCTTTTTTCAACTTTTTCGTAAGAGGGGGGTGTTTCGTCTTTTTTCAACTTTTTCGTGAGGGGGGGTGGGTCAATTGAAAATTTTCATGAAGAAATTCGGCTTCAAAAAAGTTGAAAATTTTCATCAAGTATTTGGGCTTCAAAAAAGTTGAAAATTTTCATGAAGAAATTCGGATTCAAAAAAGTTAAAAATTTTCATGAAGAAATTCGGCTTCGAAAAAGTTAAAAATTTTCATGAAGAAATTGGATTCAAAAAAGTTGAAATTTTTCATGAAGTATTTGGGCTTCAAAAAAGTTGAAAATTTTCATGAAGTATTTGGGCTTCAAAAAAGTTGAACATTTTCATGAAGTATTTGGGCTTGAAAAAAGTTGAAAATTTTCATGAAGAAATTCGGCTTCAAAAAAGTTTTCGCAAGGGGGGGGTGTTTCGTCTTTTTTCTACTTTTTCGGAAGGGGGGGGTGTTTCGTCTTTTTTCAACTTTTTCGTAAGAGGGGGGTGTTTCGTCTTTTTTCAACTTTTTCGTAAGGGGGGGTGGGTCAATTGAAAATTTTCATGAAGAAATTTGGCTTCAAAAAAGTTGAAAATTTTTATCAAGTATTTGGGCTTCAAAAAAGTTGAAAATTTTCATGAAGAAATTCGGCTTCGAAAAAGTTAAAAATTTTCATGAAAAAATTCGGCTACAAAAAAGTTGAAATTTTTCATTAAGTATTTGGACTTCAAAAAAGTTGAAAATTTTCATGAAGTATTTGGGCTTGAAAAAAGTTTAAAATTTTCATGAAGAAATTCGGCTTCAAAAAAGTTTTCGCAAGGGGGGGGTGTTTCGTCTTTTTTCAACTTTTTCGTAAATGGGGGGGGGTGTTTCGTCTTTTTTCAACTTTTTCGTGAGGCGGGTGGGTCAATTGAAAATATTCATGAAGAAATTCGGCTTCAAAAATTTTGAAAATTTTCATCAAGTATTTGGGCTTCAAAAAAGTTGAAAATTTTCATGAAGAAATTCGGCTTCAAAAAAGTTGAAAAAATTCATGAAGTATTTGGGCTTCAAAAAAGTTTAAAATTTTCATGAAGAAATTCGGCTTCAAAAAAGTTTAAAATTTTCATGAAGAAATTCTGCTTCAAAAAAGTTTTCGCAAGGGGGGGTGTTTCGTCTTTTTTCAACTTTTTCGTAAGAGGGGGGTGTTTCGTCTTTTTTCAACTTTTTCGTGAGGGGGGTGGGTCAATTGAAAATATTCATGAAGAAATTCGGCTTCAAAAGTTGAAAATTTTCATGAAGTATTTGGGCTTCAAAAAAGTTGAAAATTTTCATGAACAAAATTCGGCTTCAAAAAAGTTGAAAATTTTCATGAAGAAATTCAGCTTCAAAAAAGTTGAAAATTTTCATGAAGTATTTGGGCTTCAAAAAAGTTGAACATTTTCATGAAGTATTTGGGCATGAAAAAAGTTGAAAATTTTCATGAAGAAATTCGGCTTCAAAAAAGTTTTCGCAAGGGGGGGGTGTTTCTTCTTTTTTCAAATTTTTCGTGAGGGGGGGTGGGTCAATTGAAAATATTCATGAAGAAATTCGGCTTCAAAAAAGTTGAAAATTTTCATGAAGCATTTGGGCTTCAAAAAAGTTGAAAATTTTCATGAAGAAATTCGGCTTCAAAAAAGTTTTCGCAAGGGGGGGGTGTTTCGTCTTTTTTCTACTTTTTTGGAAGGGGGGGGTGTTTCGTCTTTTTTCAACTTTTTCGTAAGGGGGGGTGTTTCGTCTTTTTTCAAATTTTTCGTGAGGGGGGGTGGGTCAATTGAAAATATTCATGAAGAAATTCGGCTTCAAAAAAGTTTAAAATTTTCATGAAGCATTTGGGCTTCAAAAAAGTTGAAAATTTTCATGAAGAAATTCGCATTCAAAAAAGTTAAAAATTTTCATGAAGTATTTGGGCTTGAAAAAAGTTGAACATTATCATGAAGAAATTCGGCTTCAAAAAAGTTTTCGCAAGGTGGGGGGTGTTTCGTCTTTTTTCAACTTTTTCGTAAGGGGGGGGTGTTTCGTCTTTTTTCAACTTTTTCGTAAGCGGGGGTGGGTCAATTGAAAATATTCATGAAGAAATTTGGCTTCAAAAAAGATGAAAATTTTCATGAAGTATTTGGGCTTCAAAAAAGTTGAAAATTTTCATGAAGAAATTCGGCTTCAAAAAAGTTTAAAATTTTCATGAAGAAATTCGGCTTCAAAAAAGTTGAAAATTTTCATGAAGTATTTAGGCTTCAAAAAAGTTGAAAATTTTCATTAAGAAATTCGGCTTCAAAAAAGTTTTCGCAAGGGTGGGGTGTTTCGTCTTTTTTCAACTTTTTCGTAAGGGGGGGTGTTTCGTCTTTTTTCAACTTTTTCGTAAGGGGGGGGTGTTTCGTCTTTTTTCGACTTTTTCGTAAGAGGGGGGTGTTTCGTCTTTTTTCAACTTTTTCGTGAGGGGGGGTGGGTCAATTGAAAATATTCATGAAGAAATTCGGCTTCAAAAAAGTTGAAAATTTTCATGAAGTATTTGGGCTTCAAAAAAGTTGAAAATATTCATGAAGAAATTCGGCTTCAAAAAAGTTGAAAATTTTCATGAAGCATTTGGGCTTGAAAATTTTTCTGAATTTTCATGAAGAAATTCGGCTTCAAAAAAGTTTAAAATTTTCATGAAGAAATTCGGCTTCAAAAAAGTTGAAAATTTTCATGAAGTATTTGGGCTTCAAAAAAGTTGAAAATTTTCATGAAGTAATTCGGCTTCAAAAAAGTTTTCGCAAGGGGGGGGTGTTTCTTCTTTTTTCAAATTTTTCGTGAGGGGGGGTGGGTCAATTGAAAATATTCATGAAGAAATTCGGCTTCAAAAAAGTTGAAAATTTTCATGAAGCATTTGGGCTTCAAAAAAGTTGAAAATTTTCATGAAGAAATTCGGCTTCAAAAAAGTTTTCGCAAGGGGGGGGTGTTTCGTCTTTTTTCTACTTTTTTGGAAGGGGGGGGTGTTTCGTCTTTTTTCAACTTTTTCGTAAGGGGGGGTGTTTCGTCTTTTTTCAAATTTTTCGTGAGGGGGGGTGGGTCAATTGAAAATATTCATGAAGAAATTCGGCTTCAAAAAAGTTTAAAATTTTCATGAAGAAATTCGGCTTCAAAAAAGTTGAAAATTTTCATGAAGCATTTGGGCTTCAAAAAAGTTGAAAATTTTCATGAAGAAATTCGCACTCAAAAAAGTTAAAAATTTTCATGAAGAAATTCGGCTTCAAAAAATTGAAAATTTTCATGAAGAAATTCGGCTTCAAAAAAGTTGAAATTTTTCATGAAGTATTTGGGCTTGAAAAAAGTTG